>NW_006408612.1:5401808-5440428 GCF_000296735.1 Chrysochloris asiatica
CATGCGCCAGACGTTGCCGGCCCACCACCTGCTCTAAGGTGACCAAGCAGGATCACTATCCTCGCATAGGTTTTTAAGCATTCGTTTTCCCATACTTTTGTTCTGAAATTTAGATTCATGATAAGGCTACTACTAATAACTTATGAAATGACTTTAAATTCGAACTGTTTCCTCCAGTGAAACAATAATTCACAAGTATGTTTGGAAGAGACTCAGTAAGGGTCTCTAAGTCATGGGAATCCTCAGCTATAAATGGACTTAGTTGTTGTTGTTAAGGTCATCAAGTCGGCTCCGACCCATAACAACCCTGTATAGGGTTTCCTAGGAGCAGCTGGTGAACTTAAACTGCCAACCTTGCAGTTCACACAGTTGGGCACATTAACCCACAGTGCCCCACCAGGACTCCATAAAAATGGACTTAAGACATGCAAAATTCTAATCACATTTTGCTGTGTGTCTTAACAAAGTGACATAGGATTACCAGCATGATATACAACAATTTGAGATAGATTTTCAAAAGTAATTTTCATGTAAACATAGTAAAGCAAATTAACAAGCTAAAAGGAGACAGTTTCAAGAGCAGCACTGCCAGTAACCTCTACCCACCTGCTCTTTTCCATAAAAGAAGGCTGAGTCAATGCTATCTCCATTGTGCTTTCCAGTTATCAAAAGCACACCCACAAGGAGGGCAGGAATTCTGTAACAACAAAGGATTGGGGAGCAAGAAAGAGAGGGCATGAGTAGGAACTGTGCATGTGGAAACATGCAAACAAACTGAAAGCTACCAACTTACCCCCAGCCTGATATGATGATGATTCCAACGGGAATTTGTACCATCTCTCGCTTTTTCAAAAGAAACAAAGAAATTGCTAGAAGGCCTAAGAACAAGAAGTGGAGATTAAAAGACAGATCACTACTCTTGATTTCTATTTGACTTCAAGGAACTTTTTTCCCCCAACCTAGCTCATTCAGTAGTAGTTAGTTTTTGCTCTAGAATTGACATATATGCTGACCTCAATATTTTGAAGCAAGTTTCCTTAGTTCAAAATCATTCATGCTTCCCACCTATATTTTTTTTACTCAAATCTTCCTGTTAGTGTTTTTTCAAAAGCTGAAATTATGTTATTCTTTTGACTTATGTGCTTGAAATCTAACTAAATATACTTTAAAAAAATTTTAAAGTAGGTACAAAATAATTCTAAAAATAAAAACACCTACTCGGATACTACCAAACAGGATAGGTAGTTTTTACACACAAGGCAGGGTACATTACTGGAAAACATCCCCTGCCCCTGACTCCCCCAGCCTTAATGATGGTACTTAACATAAGCACATTACAAACTTAATATAAACATACATGTTTTAAAGTTCCTAAACTGTTCTCATATCTACTTACTTATTCAGGCAACATGTTTATTTACTAAATCTATGGAGTCCTGGTGTGGCGCTGTGGGTTAATGCTCCAGACTGCAAAGCCGTTTGAACTGCAAGGTCAGCAGTTTAAGCTCCCCAGTCACTCCTCGGAAACCCTATACAGGGTCGCTATGGGTCAGAACTGACTCAATGGCACTTCACACGACAACAATGCAGACATAAAAGGAGCCCTGGTGGTAGAGTGGTTATGTGCTTAGTTGTTAACTGAAAAGCCAGTGGTTCAAGCTCACCAGCTGCTCCAGGGGAGAAAGATATGCAATCTACTTTGAAAACCCTTTGGGACAGTTTTCCTTTGTCGTACAGTACGTTACAGGAGCTCTGGTAGCGTAGTGGTTACGAATCGGGCTGCGAACCACAAAGTCAGCAGTTCGAAGCTACCAGCTGTTTCGCGGGAGAAAGATGAGGCTTTCTGCTCCCGTAAAGATTTACAGCCTTGGAAACCCTGTACAGGGTCGCTATGAGTCGGAATCGACTCCACGGCACATAACAACAACAACAACAACAACAGGGCGTTATGAGTTAGTTGGAATCCAGTCTGCATCAGTGAAGCTATAGAAGCTTAGACCTCTGGAGTTGGAAGAGACCACTGTTTTAAATTAAATGAACTACTTCATTTTGTAATCTGAGCACAGAAGTTCCCAGACCACCAGCAGTGGAGGGCAGAGCAGGAGCAGAAACCCAGCTTTCTGACATTCAGGAGGTGATTCTTCAAATCCACCAGCATGTCTGGAACTCAGGTCCGTGGACTCCTGGGCTTTCTAAAACACAGTCTTTAGGATCTGGATCTTTTCTGTGAGAAATCTTTAGTCCTTTTGGTTTATTTCCAATGATATTGGGATACCCTGGTGTGGCGCTGTGGGCTAATGCTTCAGACTGAAAAGCCATTTGAACTGCAAGGTCATTAGTTCAAGCTCACCAGCTTCTCCTTGGAAACACTATACAGGATCGCTATGGGTCGGAATTGACTCGAAGGCACTTAACAACAATAACTTTAAGGTCAGCAGTTCGAAACTACCAGCTGTTCCATGGGAGAAAGTTGAGGCTTTCTGCTCCCGTAAAGATTTACAGCCTCGGAAACCCTGTACAGAGTCGCTATGAGTCGGTTCCGACTCCACGGCACATAACCACCACCACCACCACCACCTTATAACTGAAGTCCTGGTGTGGCGCTGTAGGATAAAGCACTCGACTTCAAGGTCAGTTTGAACTGCAAGGTCAGTGGTTCAAACTCACCCGCCACTACTGGGAAACCTTATACAGGGTCGTTATGAGTTGGAACTGACTTGATGGCACTTTAACAACAACAACACCTTGTACAAAGTACCCTCTCATGATTTCAGGGTTTACATTTGTGTTTGTACTAAGTCTGGGCCGAGTGAAGTACCGCACATACAATTCCAATGGCGGTTCCGTAGGAGTCTGAAGACTGCATAGCAGTGAGAGAACCAACTCACAGCCCTGAACGTGGACGCAAGGCAAACCAAATGAGAAAGAAACTGCCAGAGGAGCAATTTCATTATACATTTCAAGAGTAGCAAAATAAGATCATTTGCCATGTCAATTAATGTTGCAAATTAGAATTCCTGGCTTTGTAGCTCTGTTTTAATTTAATCTGTGAATTGGTTTTGGTTTTACAGTTAAGCATTAGCTGTATGTAAGGAGTTCGCACCTGGACTGAAGATTAAGAAACACTGCTAAAAAATAATTGAAGTCTTTTTACATTGACATCCTTGAGTGTTTTTGTTTTTGTTTCTTTAATTCTTCTCTTTATGCGGGGATCCACATAAATTCAGGAAATACTATGCTACCAACTCTTTTTACATTGACATCCTTGAGTGTTTTTGTTTTTGTTTCTTTAATTCTTCTCTTTATGCGGGGATCCACATAAGTTCAGGAAATACTATGCTACCAACTCTTTCTCCCTAAAGGAGTTTGCATACTCTGGTTTTAGGTTTGCAATGTGCCGAGGCAACAAGCAGCCAATCACATGAGTGTTCTAGTTCTGTTACAGTAGCAAAGGACACTGCTCGGAAATCTAATGTTCACCATTCCTGCTTCGTGAAGTGAACCATACACTAACATACACTAACAGTCCGAATCCAGCCTTTGATCGCTCACTCACAATGCCATCAAAGCAAATCACATAAATTTTGGGGTCTAGTTTCCCAATTTGCAAGATAAGGAATTTAAACTAGACAGGTGTTTGCTGAAATGTGGAGACTGTAGGTGACACAGGTGAACATTTTTTGACTAGTTATCGCATTTACTTTAATGTGTATTGGAAAAAAAAATGTAACTTGCAGAAAAAACCTGGAACTTTGCTAATATACGGTTAAATTGAAGTTAGAAAGGGTACTAAACTGATGTTTAAAAAAGGTAAGTCAATTTAAAGGATAAAAGGACACGTGGTAGACAGATTTGGCAAAAATCGTGGGGATGGTATGCAAATGAGAGAAATTTGGGAAGGGTTGACGGGATGATTTAAAATGAAAGCTTTAAATTCAAAATTGTGTTACATCATAATAACTGACAATTAAAGGGGTACCTTCATGGGGTCAAAGAATTCAGAACAACTTCTTTGGGTATATTTTGGCAAGTTTGAAGAGGATTTCTGAGAGAATTGGGGATTTTTGACACATTGATCTGTTTGTGGCTCTTTTATTCTTATTATAAATTTGGCTTTAATAGTATTAGAGATCAGATTGTTTCATCTATATTTGGAACTAGAAAGTCTTTAGACTCTTCCAACTTGAAATTTTATGTCAACTTTTATGCAAGGTATACTTGCCTTTAAAAAGCACAAACCGCCTCCTCTTTGCATTGAGAGTTCTATCCTGTGAATCTTCTCCACACTGCTGCCTCACTTCACAAGGCTGTTGAGTTGGATGGGCCCTGCTTTTGATCCTGAGGTGTGACATCAAAGGTTTGTCTACCGCAGCCACTTCCTGACCCTTGCCTTCTGACACTGGCTACAATTTCCTTCTTTGTGCCAATTCACAAGTTCACATTTGTGGTCTGAACAGACATAATTTTTCACCAATATGATCAGAATGTTGTTGTTACTGTTACGTGCTGTTGAGTGGGTTTCAACTCATAGCGACCCTCTACAGGGTTTCAGAGGCCATAAATCTTACAGGAACAGAAAGCCTTCTCTTTCTCCCATAGAACGGCTGTTGGGTTTGAACTGCCAACCTTGTGGTTAGCAGTCTAGAGCATAACCTACAGCACTAGCAGTGCTCCATGATCAGAATGCTTGCATCTAAATAACTATTATATTTTAATACAGCCAATGTGCTGAAACATTCTTGATACCCTCTCTGGAGCTAGTTAAAATGAGAAACAGTCTTTTTCACTGGCTACTTCCTTAGTTCCATTCCCTTGTATTCTCCTACTTCTCTTGTTCTCTGATTCCCTCTTTTTCCTCTATTTAGTAATGTTTTGTCCTTGTGTGGCACAGTGGGCTAATGCATCAGACTGCAAAGTCATTTGAACTGCAAGGTCAGCAGTCCAAGCTCACCAGCTGCTCCTTGGAAACCCTATAAAGGGTTGCTATGGGTTGGAATCGACTCGACAGCACTTAACAACAACAACAACAACCACATACCATGCATAAATACCCACGTTTCATTTAATTCTCAAAATAACTCAATAAGACGCTAAAAGTAAGTGTTACAGATGAAGAAACTGAGGCCCCAAAAGTTAAGTAATTTACTTAAGGTAGAGCCAGACCTTTTCACTCAGTTCAGTTAGACTCTGGGACACATCTCAGTCCATCCCTCCTTTCTCTGCCTGCCTCCAATGCCTACCAACTGGAGTTTCCTAGGAGGAGCTATGCTAACAGTGGCCTGGAGCCGAAAGCCCTGGGCCCAGGCAGCTACTGAGCCCAGGAAACAGAGCTATGCTAACAGTGGCCTGGAGCCAAAAGCCATGAGCCCAGGAAACAGAATTAAGCTCTGCAGAGCGCCTGCCTTGGCGGGTGTAACTGACTGAGTGCCTTTATACTGAATTGTTTTGTTGTTGGGGATCCCCATAGTGACCCCATGTGACAGAGCAGAACTGCCCCATAGGGTTTTCTAGGCTGTAATCCTTACAGAAAGTGAACTGGTATAGCACTGTGGGTTAATACACCAGTCTGCAAAGCCATTTAAACTGCAAGGTCGGCAGTCCAAGCTCACCAGCTGCTCCTCAGAGATCCTACACAGGGTTGCTAGGGGTCGGAACCTACGGACAGCACTTCCCAACAACAGTCCCTATGGAAGCGGATTGCCAGGTCTTTGTCCTGCAGAGCTGTTAGGTGGATTCCCACTGCTAACTGTTTGGTTAGCACTGAATGCTTACTCACTATACTGCCAGGGTACCTTTTGTCCTGACTAGACTTCACATATATATATCACTAGATGCTGAGGGCTTCTAGTGAATGAGGAGAGGGGAACAGATTTTAATATCCACTCATTATCCAACTTACCTGTCCACAGGTACGTGCTATAGAGGGAGCTATACAACACAACAAACACCAGAATTTGTCCAACAAAATTTTTTTCTTTAACAAAATTCCATATCATCATTCCAGCACAGACAATAGACTAAAGAAAAAATTATTAAAAAATTTGTTAGTCACAAAAAACCTACTATTCAATACTACCCCAGAAAAATAACTATGAAGTCAGTTGCGCTCATGTTGTATTCATAGCAAATATAACTCATCATTTGAAATTGTATACTGATTATACAGAAAATTTAACTATGATGAAAAACACCCTTTAACCATATGTATATATTCTATTAAAACAGATAATCACTATATTCTAAATAATAACCTTACGTTTAGTAATGGTTTACATAGAAAATGCTAAATTTCTTTCAATTATAATTTGAAACATATCAAATTTAGCTAGAAAAATAGACTTGTGAGAGTTCAGTTTAATGATTCAATTACTTCTATAAGAAATACAAAGTTATCATGATAAGCAAGCCTCAACTTTAGATAATTCAGCACCTATTTTAATATTTAAAATATTAAGCATAATTTAATTGTGATTAAGTTTTTATTGATTGTATTTGATATTACTTGATTTTATAACTAGAAAAATCCAGCAAAGTAATTTTCTCTTGATAATAGAATAATCTATGAGAAAAATGTAGCTCTAAATATCTATATGTTTACTAACCTGAGCAATGAGTAAATTAGTTGTGAGCATATGAGGAAGTTGTTTATACTTCTTACTCAAAAGAAGAACAGCCAGAGACCAGATCTTAAAAACAAAAAGTTCAAAAGTTATTTAGTTTTCTTAACTTTCATAATTATTGACCAGATAATCCATTAATTTACCTCTTTAAAGAATCCTCTTTATTCTGATTAAAAAGGCAATTCTAATGTTTCATTTACTTTAACGTAATTCCAAAAAGAAGGATGTTAAAGTCAATTACTATATCCAAAGTAAATGAAAAGGCATGGAGAAATCTCATAGTAAATTAATTGTTGAAAGATTACAGGGTCTTTTATGACTTAATGCCTTGACTGTGTTCATACTCTATCTTCAGTGGCTGGACTGGGACACAGGTTCATAGTCAAGTATTTAGCAAAGGTGCTTTCATGAGAGATGCAGTTACAATGTACTATTCTAAGTTTTTCCTTTTCTATTTGTGCCATATTGGCCAATTAAGTATCAAAGTTTCAGGTATTTCAAACAACAAATACCATCATCCACTTGAAGATGAATCCTCTTGCAGTCCTCATATTTAAAAAGATTGGGATTCAATTCCACCTATATAGCAGCCAAGTTAAGTGTGCTGGTTGATAAGTCTTCTTTTTCTCCCCACATTGCCAACCAAAATTCATATCGTTCCTCTTCCCAAACTCTTATCAATGCACATAGATTTTAAGAATATGTCACAGAAGTGAAACTTCTTTAAAAATTACATTAATCATTCATTTACTTGTTGCTAATGTACATATTTACTCCCATTTGTTTTAATAGTAAAAAATTTCTTTGTCAACCATAGTAGTTTTAACTTAACATACAACTTGATCTATACCATCTTCCAGAAGTCAGAGTTTATCATTTAATTTATCCTAACTATATCCTGGAGTCCTGGTGTGGCACTGTGGGTTAATGTGCCAGACTGCAAAGCCATTTGAACTGCAAGGTAGGCTGTTCAAGCTCACCAGTTGCTCCTCAGAAACCCTATCCAGGGTTGCTATGGGTAGGAATTGACTTGACAGCAATAACAACTATATATCCTGATGTGGTGCTGTAGGATAAGCACTGGACTATTAACTACAAGGTTGACAGTTCAAACCCATTAGCTGGAAACGCTATACAGGGTCACTATAAGTTGGAACTGACTTGAACCAACTTAACAGTACACAACAAAAACAAAACATATCTAGTTTGAGAAGTAGCCTAAAATTTCACTAACATGAGTTCGACTTGATCTCAAAAATCTGTTCCAACCCCATGGCTCCACAACAGCTAGCATTTGTATAGTGGTTCACCGTTCACAGAATATTTTTCACTATATTACCTCATTTAATCTATAAAACAACTCTTGAAGATATATAAAAATATTATCTCCATTTTATAATGGAGTAAATGGAAGCTTAGCAAGTCAAAGGTGACTTCACAGAGATGCAGCTACTTGTAGGAGGGCCAAGAGCCAAATCTAAGTCTGGCTAAATCCCATGCCTCACTCACTAACAATTCTAAATCCCAACTGGAAGGAGAAAATTTAGCTAGTAAGAAGATGGATACTACATTTTATAAACAAGCTTTAGCTTTCTCTATTACATAAGAAACTAGGTTTAAAAATGAGCTAAATTAAAAAAATTTTTTTAATTACATTTTTATACTGAAACTTACTTACCAAAGAGACAAGGCTGATAATACTTATATCAAAACTAACATTCTGGATAGCGTATGCCAATGGCTTTGGGTCCATAGTGGGAAAGGTCAGTAACCAGGCAGAAACATACATGATTGGAGCAGACACAAATGTGCTTATTACCATCCCTGAGGTTATCTGTAAAAATTATGTCAAATTGGGAAAATAATTACAATCATATTCAAATAATTACCTTAAACTCTAAATAGCCAAGTACACTAAAGCAATTAAAATATGAGTGAGTTTCAAAAGGTTCATGGAAAAATGGATTTGAAAGATAATGGAAATTTTCCATGAACTTTTTGAAGCCCCCTTGTGAAAGCAAAATTCAGTAAAAAGACATTATGTTGCTGTTGTTAAGTACCGTAGAGTCAGTTCCGACTCGTAGTGACCCTGCACAGGGTTTCTGAAGCTGTAAATCTTTACCAGAGCAGAACGCCTCATCTTTTTCCCACAGAAACCACCACTGGTAGTTTTGAACTGCTGACCTTGAGGTTGGCAGCCCGACTCGTAACCACTACGTTACCAGAGCTCCTTAAAAAGACATTATAGAATCTAAGATATTATCCAATATCATATTTCCCCTTTTTGAGATTCCTTAAAAGAAACATAGTTAAGTTTCCTTGGCTTCTCTACTAATCATATGCTGAATTTTATATTTGCACAAATCAAATAGTAGGAAAAAATTCCACTGCTGTGGTTATCTTCTAGATTCTGAAAGGTAAATCATAGCAATAATCTATGAAAAATTATGAATAGTTTATTTCCATATTGTCTCATAAAATACAGGGCTATAAGAGCAATTTTAAAAGAAAATAATTACCATTGAAACATCTTACAGATTAAATTTTGATACAGACCCTTACTAAACAATTTTGTTGTCTCGTGTTACATTTCAAAAACTTTAATGCTGTAGATAACATGTACAATACATATAGATCTTGCTACTAATTTGGTATTAATTGATTTTAGCTAATTATTACAGTTGATTAAGTAGTATTTTGCATCTGGACATTATCAATGAATGAAATCGATATTTTCCCCTCAAAATTTCAAAAGTTAACCTTCTATAAATAACTTAAAGGTTGGACTATAAATACAGCACTAAAATACTTGAAACTAAAAAAGATTAGTGAAAAAATAATGGCTGAATAAAACCCCCCCGATTCAATTGTTGTTGTTGTTGTTGTTAAGTGCCGTCGAGTCGGTTCCGACCCATAGCGACCCTGTACAGGGTTTCCGATTCAATTACTCCATGTGTATGTTACACGATGGTTCCTTATTTATAATGAGGCAATTCGTAGATAGTACATTTTCATGAAAAGAATACCGATTTCTGCATTTTTAAAATGAATTTTTAAACCAACCACATCAATGACAAAACTTCAAAAGCAATGTATACATACAATCTCCACTTCCATGTTGAACTGTGTTGCGAAGATCGCCACCCCTGGTGCCACAGGAAAGACACCGTACAAAAAGGCATAATTTGATAAACTCGTATGGTTTACTGCACTGTGGCCCTTGTCCAAGAGTTCCACCATTTCTCTGCACAAAAGTGGCAACACCAGGCTGAAGAAACAAGAAATGCATCATTCACTTGACAGATCAGTGTGTGATGGTCCACAGGTAGTAGCCTCTGTTACTAGTCAAGTGGTCGCTAGGCTATTCCTGTCTCTACCCAGCAGGTACAGTTATGTGTATACACATACTATCTGTCTGCCTACTTGTAGACATTTTGTTGAAAAGCATCAATAATTCATCTTAGAACCATTTTTTTTTAAATTCTTAAAATATCAAGGGCTAAGGGGGAAAAAAGTACGGTGTTTTTTTCCCCTACAAATAATTTTCTTGCAAAAAAATTGGTAAAAGTTGCAATTATAGCTGCTGTCTCTTGCTTCCTTTATTGGTCCATTGAAATGTTAAAATATAAAAGAAAAAAAGGTTGACAACTTGAATAAGAACTTTTTCAAGAAAATTACTAAACTCTTTTTTGAAAAAAAAATGCTGATTTTTATTATGATTACAGGTTTCAATGGTTCAGTTAATGATAATAATGCTGCTCAATAAGATTCTAAAAACCAATAGAAAAATAAGTGTCTCTTATAATTAGCCCTTCATCTTTTTTAAAGACAAAAGGTTGAACAAAGGAACTGAAACAACTGAGGTGGAGCAAAATATTAGTGAGATCAGGTCCTGGAGAAGTATCAGTTGTTAAATAAAACCTTCAAGTTTCCATACAAAAAGCATATCAGCAATAGCTGAGCGAATGAGGCTTATTTATCAGTTGCCTTAGAGAAAATCAAGACTAACATTGAGAACATTTTTATGGCAACACTTCAAGAGATGCTCTGAGATGGAGTCAAGATTTCATGTTAAGTGCATTTGTTGTTATTTTTTTAACTTTAAAAGAAAAGAAAGAGAAATCAGATCTAATGGATTTCTGCTGTGGCGCTGTAGGATAAGCACTGGACTGCTAACTTCCAGGTTGGCGCTTCAAACTCACCAGTGGCTCCTCGGAAACCTTATATAAGGTCACTATGAGTTGGAATCAACTCAATGGCACTTAACCGCAACAACCAAAGATATAATAAGGAATACCGATCTAGAAATAAAAGATTAAAAAATAAGAACATTTACAGTTTACTTATAAGTCAGTTTTGATAGTATGTTATTATTTTTGCTGTTAAGTGACGTTGAGTCAATTCCGACTCATAGCGACTCTGTATAGGGTTTCCGAGGAGTAGCTGGTGAGTTTGAAGCATGGACCTTGTGGTTCAGTGCTTATCCTTACAGCCACACCAGGATTCCATACAGTTATTTTTAGAAAGATATTTATTACTGTGACAACAATCAATACTAATACTTTTTTTCCAGGAGTGTATAACCATCTTAAATAATTTATATGGAGTTGCCATGAGCTGGAATCAACTCAATGGCAATGGGGATTGAGTTTCAATAAAATTCAGAATATGTATTTACTTTTGGTATTGTTGCTAAGTGCCATTGAGTTGGTTCTGACTCATAGAGTCCCTGTCTAGGGTTTCCTAGGAGTGGCTCATGGGTTTGAACTGCTGACATTGCGGTTCAACTGACCTTACAGTCCAGTGTTTTATCTTGCAACGCCACACCAGGACTGTATGTTGCTATTATTAGAACTATATTTATTACTGTGACAACAAATAATACTAATACTTTCTCTCCAGGATTGTAAAACCATCTTAAATAATTTATATGGAGTTGCCATGAGTTGGAAATCAGCTCAATGACCATGGATTTTGGGTTTAAATAACTTTCAGAAAGTGTACTCACTTTTATTATTTTGAAAATATAGATAATATATCACTTTACACTACATTCATGCTACATTCAATAATAGTCATGTTCATGTGCTTTGGGAGAATCTTTATAGTAAAATCATGTCACTTGTGCCATAAAGTGTAACTCCATTGCTAATGAGCCAAGTTAAGTGGAAAAGCTATTAACTAAGAAGCTGAGAGACCTGGTGTGGTGCTGCAGGCTGCAAGGTCAGTTTGAGCTTTAAGATCCGTGGTTCAAACCTACCAACCACTCCTCGGCTACCCTATAGAGGGTCTCTGAGTCGGAACTGACTCAACGGCACACAATAACAAGAAGCTGATGTCATCTTTTTATTGGTCAGGCTAGGAGCAGATGATTGATGACATTCATTTTTAGTTACCTCCACTGAAAAAGTTCAATCAAACTTAGAATCATAGAATAGTTTTTACAAATTCATGAAATTAAAATTTTGCATTCAAAATTATTGTCCCCATTATGACTAAGGTGCTTTTGACTTTAGGGATTTAATAAAACGCTTTTAAAAATATGATCAAACTGAATTGTCAAGAGATATTAAGCAAAATAATGTAAAAGCTGGAGGGAAACCAAGATTCTTTATTCTCTAAAAGTAATAAGATGGAATAATCTATGTGGAATGAAGAACTGTCTTTTCACAACATACCAACATTATGTTTTCCTCTACGTCATAACTACCTCATTGCTGCTGTTGTTAAGTGCCAGTGAGTCACTTCTAACTCATATTGACCTGTAAAGAGTTTCTGAGGAGTGGCTGGTGGGCTTGAATCACTGATCTTGCATTTAGCAGTCTAGTGCTTACAGTGCCATACCAGGACTCCATAGGAAGGATTATTATCAGACTATGAGAGAGAGGGAATGCACTGGACAGCTAACCACAAGGTTGGCAGTTTAAACCTAGCAGTGGCTCCTTGGAAACCCTACATAGATAGCATTGTTATGAGTTAGAATCAACTCAGTAGTACTTAACAGCAACATACAAGGGAGGGAGTGCTGGTGGTACAGTGATTAAGAACTCAGCTTATAACCAAAATGTTGGCAGTGCAAGCTCACCAGCTGCTTCTCAGGAGAAGGATGTGGTAGTTTGCTCCCGTAAAGATGGCGGCTTTGGGAATCCTATGGGGCAGTTCTACTCTTTCCTAGAGGGTCGCTAGGAGTTGAAATCAACTCATCAGCAACTGGTTTGGTTTTTGGCAAAGCAGTAAACAGTTGCAGACACCCCCCAAAGAATTGACTAAATTAGACCTTCAGTACAATCCCCATGTTAAATAAGCAAAACTTACAGTTTAGCGGTGATGAGAAGAATTAGTACAACAAATGCTGACTTCTTCAGTTTCTTAATTTTTCCTACCATTGTAACACCAAGATAAAATAGGGCTGATCCAGAAAAAGAATTTGCAAGTCCATCAAGAAAATTTTCCATGTATACCGGCACCTTTTGATCAAGAATAAAGTTGAAGGCAATTCCAATGAAGACCATAAATACTATCGGATTCTGTAATACACGCAGGAGTCCAAGTCCCACAATTTTCACTTTGTTTTGAGAAGCATTTTGAGTGTCCTTCCACTTCTGGATCTCACAGAAGATAAACCCTATAGGGTTTAACATCATAAGAGAGATTGGTGCCACCAAATAAATGTACTGGAGATATTCTGGGTATGTCGTTTGATATAAAGCTTCAACTGGAAAACAATAATTAGAATTTAGTTTTTAAATATATAAAAAGATAGATATACAATTGTCCCTCAGTATCCATGGGGGATGGGTTCCAAGAACCCACTCCCATCCCCCACCCAAATCTTGAAGCTCAAGTCTTTTATATAAATATAAAATGATTGTATTTGCATATAAACATCCTCCCATATACTTTAAATCATTATCAGACCTCATGCAATGGAAATGCTATGTCACTAGCAGTCTGCCTTCCCTGTTAGGCTTTGAGGAATTGCTTTGATCACTTCACTGCTTCCTCCCTGCCCCCGCAGTGAATCAGTAGATGCGGAGCACAAAGGTAGAGAGGTCTGAACAGATGTTTTGTGTGCTTGATTTTAGTAGCGTGTACATTAATCTCAAGAGTACCAAATAATCACAGCCTATTTTTGGAAAAATAAATTTTAGTAATAAAACTGAAAAGGAAGAGAAACATACCATATTGAATGCCATTTAGCACATAAAATGATACACTTAAAATTAACTTTTCATGAAACCGCGCTCATTTTCGCTATCTAGGGCTAAGACCAGTCTCAGAAAAGGGGGGCATAGTTGTAGCACTTAAAAAATAAGCAATTCAAAGTAAAGTTCTAGTTAGTTAAATGAAACATTTCAGTAGGAACAGCAACAAGGTGGTTTCAGTACTGTTGGAGAGAGCAGATTCATTCGAGTGGTAAGGCAGAAGTCAGACAACAGAGGATTTGAGAGATTAAGAGGCAAGGAACAGGACAAACAAACATGGAACTCCTTTAGTGTGCCTCTACAGGGCAGGAGGGAGCCTCAAACTTGGGAAGCTTGAAAGGGAGACATGGAGCCAGAGAAGCACTGCTTTAGAGAAGGCAGCCTTGGGCAGGTTTACCTGCTGATGGGGAGAAGCTGGTAGAAAAGATGACCCTGAAGACTCAAGTAGAAGGGCCTACTGTGAATTCTGGGTTGGGGATTTTCCAGGCTACGGTGAGACAGAAGGGCATGGGGAAAAAGGAGATGAGATTATTGACTTCACTTCAAAAGATGAAGTCCAAGTCCTAGATAGGACAGACCTATAGGAAGCAGAGGGGTCAGAGGCCTTTATGAAGCTCAAGAATTAACTGTGGAAGTTTAGGAGTTTATAGTATGTCAGATAGTGAACTATCAACTTTAATATTTCACCAATGACTTGGTCCAGGATATAGCCATGGGAATCGGTGGCTAAAGCAGAGTAGAAGAAAATGCCACTGGAGGTGATGAGGTCAGAGTATTTTATGGGTAATTCAACTGCATGCTGAAGTCAAACAAGATAATGGCACACGAGGTAGAGAAGATGGCAGTGTGGTAGATAGATACTAAAGTCTTCAACGAATGAGGTCAGCAGATGACAGCAATGAAGAGCAGTGGTTTAGTCAGGCGGCACACGGGCAGTGGCCTCTAAGTGGTATAAAGTAGCTAGAGGATGCCACAGCACATTGCTCTTGTGGCATGCAGGCTATGAGAAAATGAGCAGCCTCCACTTGAGCGGAATGAATGCCTTCAGGAAACACTAGGGAAATGCAAAGAAGTAGGGTTGGGTTGGTGGTCCTAAGATATGTTTAGGAGAGAAGTACAGTAGAGTTACATCACTGTACATTTAACTATTATAAATCCAACTATACAATCCAGAAAAAAAAAGACTCTTATTCATATATACATTATTGTTGTTGTTAAGTGCTGTCAAGTCAGTTCCAACTCATGATCACCTGTACAAGGTTTCCAAGGAGAGGCTGGTGAGTTTGAACTGCCGACTTAGTGGTTCAAACTGACTGTGTGGTCCAGTGCTTATCCTATAGCACCACACCAGGGCTCCAATATATATATAATATGGTTCCTGATGCTAACACATTACTTCACTTATTCATTAAAGAACAACAATGCTAGAAAAAATTCTGCCTAAGTTAGATTTATTGAAGGTTTTTTTTCAGGGTTTGATTATACATAATGATTTCAGAACCTAACCACTATATAAGATACAGCTCCATGGAGGAGTAGGAGGTAAGTATCAGACATCAGCAGTTTCCAGGTGCACACAACAGGTTTGTGGCCTTGTCTGGGGTTAGTCAGGGCAACTGAAACAACTCTGGAATAAACAACGTGGTTTCCAGGCACATTTTTGGCAGTGGATCCTGAAATTATCCCACTTAATACATATAAAGGCAGATTTATAATTGGTTTGAAGTTGTGAATAAAGATAAAAGAAACAAGGAGAGAGGTGGTCATGTGAACAATGTAGAAGATTAGGTTTCTCAGCTTACATTAAGATAAAGTAACACTAGGTAGGGAAAATATATTGGTTTACTTGCTCAGCATAAGTAAATTCAGCTCATGTCATGCATATGTCCTGTTAAAAGTTACATAACTAGATTACATAACTTATAAGCGCACCCTGTTCTCATTAGCAAAAATCTGTTTTATAAGATTCAATCCCTTTTTGTTCGGCTAAGCACACCCACAAGTCTATACTGTCCCCCAAATAAAGCAGTGGTTAAACAAAAATCTTTGATATGTAAAATTTCACAAACTCTTTCTACTGGTTTCCAAATTAGATAGTCTATCTTTAATAACAGCCACTGTAGTGGTTCTCTTTCAAATGTTTATAAGGTTTCATATTTTCAATAAAAAACAATTTTTGATAACTATTTCTAGATAGCTATACTTCTTCTGATTAGGAAGACTATCTTCATCATTGCCTATCACACACTTTAATATATATATGTATGTATATATATATATATAGATAGATAGATAGATAGATAGATAGATAGATACAGATAGAGCTATATATATGTGTGTGTGTGTGCGTCTATATATACATATATGTTGAAAAAACCTTGTGCTTTCAGACTGAATACAAGCATTTTCCCAAGTGGTGAAGTTGTTTCCTTTGATAACATACAACTACAGTTCTGAGATCTAAGGAATGAAAGGAAGCCCCTTAAATTAATACCCCTTTTCAGAAATTTACTTTCCTCCACGGTGTTGTTATTGTTGTTAAGTGCCATTGAATCAGTTTTGACTCATAGAGATCCTGTATAGGGTTTCTGAGGAGTGGATGGGGGACCTGGAGGTTCAAACTGACCTTGTGGTCTAGTGCTTATTCCACAGTGCCACTCCAGGACTCTGCATACTAGCATTTAATCACCACACATTATATACTTCAGATTGTTTTAAAAGTTGAATGCTAGCCAATTACCAATATGTTCTTTCTACTTTTGCAAGGTCTCTTATATTTTCTCCTCCTGAATATTAACTACCACTACTAGTACCTAGTAGTCCTGGTGTGGCGCTGTGGGTTAACGCACCAGACTGCAAAGCCGTTTGAACTGCAAGGTTGGCGGTTCAAGCTCACCAGCTACTCCTTGGAAACCCTGTACAGGGTCGCTATGGGTCAGAATCGACTCGATGGCACTTGACAACAACAACTAGTACCTAAGGAGCTCTGGTAGCGTAGTGGTTACGAATGGGGCTGCTAACCTCAAGGTTCGCAGCTTAAAAATACCAGCAGCTCTGTGGGAGAAAGATGAGGCTTTCTGTTCCCATAAAGATTTACAGCCTTGGACACCCTGTGCAGGGTCACTGAGTCGGAACTGACTCCACAGTACTTAACAACAACAAACTAGTACCAGGTGTGGTGCTGTGGATTAATGCGCAAGACTACAGAAGCCATTTGAACTGCAAGGTTGACAGTTTAGGCTCACCAGCTGCTCCTTGGAAACCCTATACAGTGTCACTAATGGGTCGGAACCAATTAAATGGCACTTAACAATAAAAAACTAGTAAAAATACGGAGCTCTGATAGTGTAGCGGTTATGAGTCCCACTGCTAACCTTAAGGTCAGCAGTTCGAAACTACCAACTGTTCCATGGGAGAAAGATGAGGCTTTCTGCTCCCGTAAAGATTTACAGCCTCAAAAACCCTATACATATATATTATACAAAGCAAAACATATATATAATACACAGCAAAACATACATATTATACACAGTAAAACATACATATTATAACACAGCAAAACATACATCAATCCAATATAGTTTCTACACGGACAACTCAGTGACATTGATTACATCCTTTAGGTGATGCTATGCAACCCTTGTCTTCCTCCTTATTTTCTGAGCTGTTCTTCCCCCATTAACATAAACTCACGGCCCTCTAGCTCCCCACTTGAAGCCAAGCCTGTATAACATGTCATCGGTCACACCAGACAGACACAGAATTCACTATGACCAATAGTACATGCGGAGCATGCCATCTCCCCTGACTTCTTGAAACCTCTCCTATCTTATCCAAACCGTACCTCCTCTTTGAAGCTTGTCTCCAATCTACATCATTGAGCTCCCAGTCTCTGAAAGACCACGACACTTTGTCTCCCATGAGTGTGGCTTCAATACACGCTAAATTCCTTGAAGACACCATTTTCTAACTCACAGTTCCCAGCACAGTGCTGAGCATATAACACATCAATGAATGTTAAAGTCTGTCAGCTACAGTAAAAATGGCCGCGTATTTTTTTTAGCACATAGCACTTCATAGTTAATTGCTATCAGTTAATCCATTTATCTTTACATCTACATTAAAATGTTTTTTCTACATGTTCTGAATATTTAAAAATGACATCACTGGTGAGCCCTGGTATGGCGCTATAGGACTGCTAACCACAAGGTCGGAAGTTCAAACCCACCTGCCTATGAAACTCTATAGACTCAGTGGCACACAAGAAGAAATAGGATATTTTAAGTCTGGTGAACAGGTATACAAAGACTAGAAAACCTCTAGTCTAGTGGACAGAGCAATAATTGGGATAGTATACTTATTAAATTATTATAAGAATAGAGTTCAGCACAAGAATGTTAGTCAATTTTTGCCACTCAGCTTAATAAGTACTTAGACATTACAACTTTATTTATAAGCTGGCAAGGTTTTCCTTTTGTTACCAATTTGAAGATGGCTTTTCAGATCTTAAATATGAGCAGTGACCTATATTAATGAAAATGAAATTTATAATCATTATATCAAAGATTAAGTTTTAATTAATTAATGCTTATAAATACGGTTCTGGAGGGTAGGGGGGAAACCCCACTATGAGGAGTTATTATATAGCTTTGAAGAACTAACAGACAAAATTAACCACCCACTGTGGCTCCTATTTTGATTCCTGCAGGGCTTCAATTCCTAGTTAAGAACACAAAGACCCAGACAAGATCATTCTATTACTTAATGGCATAGAGTTAAATGCTTCATTTCCTTTCTGTTTACAGGTAAGCACTAGAGCATAATTATGATTAGTCAGGGTACTTACGCTATCAGCATTGTTTGAAGAATAAATTATAGGACTTAACTATGCCCTATTAATATCTTTTAATGACAGAGGCAGGGAACCATTCTGATTTGCTGAAATCAACATTTCATCTTGGTAGATTCCTAGTTTCTTCTCACACTTAGATTTCTTAAAGTATCTTCGAAAAGAATTGTTCTAAGAAACAGTGCGTTCCTTTTTTAATCTGCAATAAGGCAGGCACCATGGTTTTCTATCACATGAGGACATTTTAATGTAATTTCAAAAACTGCTATAATTAGAATAGTATGGTGATGAAAGAAGCAGGATTGTGTTCTTTATTCATTAACCTTTCTGTCTCTTCTTTGTCAGAATTGCCTGAGTCACCTGGAAGTTGGATGGATGTTGTGGAACAAAATCAGTCTGCTCATTTATGAATAAGAGAGTGGGCATTCTTGGGAGAGTCCATGAAACAAACAGAAAGGAAGGATGTCCGCTCTAGAAACAGTCGTGTCGGTCCACTGTCCAGGCCAGGAGGCTGATGTGCATGGGCAGCAATTATGGATGACCCCATCAGGGAGCAGATGCCGGGACCTTAAACTTTCGTCTCATGCCTGCCAACCTGCAGGAAGATGAGGACGCACTTTTGCCTACATGCTTGGTTTTTGGTAACGTTACTATCTACAACCCAGCGTTTCAAGAACTTTTCTGTTATTTGTAGTTAATAAATAAATAAATAAATATATAAAAATAATTACAACTCAAAATCTAGAAACACAATCCTTATGGAAACTGGGCTAGCACACTGCTGGTAACATGATTTGAGCAGATTCACTGAGTGACTATGAGACATAAGAAAAGCAGTGACGAGAATGGCTGGCTAGATATTTTATTTGAAGCTTCTATTTAATTATGAAAATGGATTAACTAATCTAGTAGGGTTTCTCCGCTGTTACTCATTTTATGGAATATTTTAAACATAATGTGGAAGGAAAAAAAATCTCTCTCCTCAAGATTAAATAAGCGGGCACGTTATATAACTATGTGGCATAGACAATGCCCAGGATTTGGAACCAGAAGACCGAGGTTTGGATCCCTTTCTCTGTCACCTGTTAGTTATGTGACCCAGGATAAGATAATGAAATTTCTATAAGCCTGTCTCCTTATTTGAAAATGAGAATATCTGCCTTATTTCAATAAGGTAAGTATCTGAGAAAGTGTTCCACAAACTACAAAGTTACAAATGTTAGTTCAATTTATAGATTTACTAATCAATGTAGCATGAAACTATATATTCATAGTTTGTGTCTAAATCAAGTACCACAATGTTTATTAAATATTTAACACTATGGTGTTGAGTCACATCTAAAGTCCTTATAGAATAAACACCCTGACAAATTTCCAGTATTAATGCTCCGGAAGAGATACGTAAACACATTAACTCCTTGCTCTTTTATTTCTCCAGTCTTTATTTAAATGCTTGGTTTGTCCTTTATGTTAAAATCCAGTAGCCTTAAATGAACACATATCTAACTCTGGACTATTGGTAGGTTCGATTTTTGAACTCTCCTACTTTCCTCACAATTGTATCATTTCTTAGGTGTAGCTTTATTTCTGGTAGGCAAGATGTAGGAGGGCCAATGGAGATGAAAGATGAAAATTATAACCCCTTAGAATGTTTTTAGACCCCTAGTGTGGTGCTATAGGATAAGCACTGGACTGCTAGCCACAAAGTCGGCAATTCAAACCCACCAGCCGCTCCTTGGAAACCCTATACAGGGACCGCTATGAGTTGGAAACGGTTTAATGGCACTTAACAACGAAAGTCCTTTTTATGCCAGTGGTAGAATTAGTTAGGAAGATAAGACAAGGGGTTAAAACTACATGATAAAAACATTGAAATTTACAGGTTTATTTCAATTGCACGTGTCATTAAGTTCCAATCAAGTCTCTGCTCAGAAGATTTAGGGAGAGGCCTTCACTGAGCCCCCTGTCTTAACAAGCACTCCTAGTTCAGCTTCAGGAGATGGAGCAATCGGCTTCTGTAAAACCGACAACCTTGGGAACCCTTGTTGTTGTTGTTAAGTGCCGTCGAGTCGGTTCCGACCCATAGTGACATAGGACAGCTATAATCTGTCCTATAGGGTCAGGCTCTGAGTCAGAATTAACTCAGTAACATTGGGTTTGGTTCTTTGGATTTTATATATACACACATAAGGTATAGGGTTTCCGAGGAGTGGCTGGTGAGTTTGAACCGCCGACCTTGCCGTTCACACTGACCTTGTTGTTGAGTGCTTTTTCTATAGTGCCACATCAGTATGAAAAATAGAGAAGGTGAAAAGTCACTCATGAACTTTCCCTCTTAACATTTAATGACTATTTTTATTTTATTTTGAACTTTTTATTGTGGTCTGGGTGAAAGTTTACAGAGCAAATTAGTTTTCCATTCAACAATTAATACCCATTCTTTTTCCTAATATTGACTGCAATCCCTACAATGTAACAGCAATCTTCTGATTTCTTCCCTATGTTCCTTGTATTTATTTGTCCTTTCCTGGATCTTCCCGTCTTTGAGCTAAGTTTTTAGTTAACCTTGTACGGTTGATGTTCCACGAGTATGTTCCTCCCTGGTGTTACTGTTCACCTTTTGTTGTTATGTGCCGTGGATTCGGTTCCGACTCATAGCGACCCTATACAGGGTTTGGGGGGCGCTGTAAATCTTTACGGGAGCAGAAAGCCTCATCTTTCTCCTGCGGAACAGC
The DNA here is from genome assembly GCF_000296735.1 of Chrysochloris asiatica. Lineage (NCBI taxonomy): Eukaryota > Metazoa > Chordata > Mammalia > Afrosoricida > Chrysochloridae > Chrysochloris > Chrysochloris asiatica. The sequence continues at coordinate 5,423,218 of NW_006408612.1, forward strand.
TGGTAGTTTCGAACTGCTTACCGTGAAGTTCGCAGCCCGATTCGTAACCACTACGCTTTTTAAGCCTATCTATTTCTTGGCTCTGGTAGCGTAGTGGTTACGAATCAGACTGCTAACCTCAAGGTCAGCAGTTCGAAACAGCCAGCCATTCCGCGGGCGAAAGATGAGGGTTTCTGCTCCGGTAAAGATTTACAGCCTCAGAAACTCTGTGCAGGGTTATTATGAGTCGGAACCGACTCCACGGTATGTAACAACAACATTTCTTGGCTGAAAGCTTATCTCTAGCCAAAGGGAGGCTTGAAGGGTGCCTAAGGGCTACAATTTTCGAGGTCCCACCAATAATGATTATTTTTATATACGGTCCTTGGGTGGTGCTAATAGTTTATTCTTGGCTACTGAAAGGTTTGCTGTGAGGCCTGGTAATTTGCTTCTGTAAGATTGCTGCCTCTGAAAAACCTATAGCGTGCATTTCTGCTCTGAAACACTTGCGTCACTATTAATTTAAAGCAACTCAAAAGCAATGGGTTTGGTTTTTGTAATACAAACACAGGTGGTGGTGGCTGTGTGCCATAGAGCGGTTTGACCACTCATAGTGACCTTTTATAGGGTTTCTGAGGCTGTTAAGGCTTTACAGGAGCAGAAAGCCTCATCTGTCTTCTGCGAAGTAACTGGTAGATTCGAACTGCTGATGTTGTGGTTACCAGCGTAGCTCGTAACCACTACGCTACCACGGCTCTTTAGACATACAAGTAAACCCTGCTTTTCAAAAGGTCGATTTACGCCACTCTGCTTTTATGAAAAACTTATATTAGTACCTGTTTTCGTCAACCGAAAGAAATCCGAAGAGGATTTTCGCTGTTACAAAAAAAGGTAAAAGTGAAACTAGCGCGTTTGTTCTGCAGTGAGCCTTTAAAGAGGCAGCAGCGCCCTGAGCAGCGAGTGTGAGTGGCGCCGCCAAGTGTCTTCCCTGGGAACTACACACAGCATCTCTGCATCAAGCTTCTGGAGTGGTGGACACTCTATGTTAGTGGTATTTTAGGTTTTGTGTTTTGTATTTTGTAGTTTTGTATTTTAGGTATTTTAGGAATAATTTGGGAATACTCAAAACATTTTCCTGTATAAATTTATGGTAATAGGTTCTTCACTTTTTGCCATTTTGGCTTATGGAAGGTTTCATAGTAGTGCTCTGCTTTTGAACAGCAGGGGAAACTGAATGTTTTTGGTTTTTTTTTTTTCAATTAAAATCAGAATCTGATCCCTTCTGAAAATTAAACTTCTTTCCTATGTGATTATTGAAAAGAAAAAGGAAGCTATTCTTCTCATAAAGAATGCTATTCTTTTAAATAAACTATTAATAATTTATTAGCATATGATTATTTTAGGATTTTCGAACTCTGACATTCATAAAAAATAGAATTCATTCCAAATTAGACATATTTAAGAAAAAAAATGATGAAAGACTTCTTAGATACAAAACAGAATGAATAAGTCACTAACCAAATCTTAATTAAAAGCTTAAATTGTTACATTCTAAAACACTTAAAAGGTCTAAGAACTTGAAAAATAAAAAGTGAAAAATAACTTACCTATAGGATATCCCAATGCAAAGTCATTACTTTGTGTAGCAAAAATAGGGAAAAGTCCAGCTTTGCTAAATCGACTATCAGGACTGGCAACCAATAAAGTTAAAACACATACAATGAAAAACACAGAAGCTTTGGCAATCAAGATACTATATAGGAAAGACCAATCCACATTGGAAAAATTAAGTACGACCATGTTTTTGAATAGTAAAGCTGGAAGTGCAAATCTGGAGACAAAATTTCCTAGTCCTTTGGCCTGTGTTGATGTGATGACATTTGCCCTTCCTGCTATGTAGCCGCAAAGGACTATGCCAAAGCATTCTAGCAAGGCTGGAAAAAGCCGTGTTATTGACATTGAAGGTGGGCTATTAGTGGCATTGAAAATCTGCGATGTATTGACTGCTATGCTGAAGTTCTCTGCAGGTAAATCAGAAAAGGAATTCATTTTCTCTCACCCTCCAACTCTGAAAAGAAGAAAAGAGAAAGGTTCAGTGTGACGGTAAGGCGAATTCTAGTTGAAATGATACATTGGCAAACTTATACTTATTTATTTACATGTTGTTGTTGTTAAGTGCCGTCGAGTCGGTTCCGACCCATAGACCCTGCACAGGGTTTCCGAGGCTGTAAATCTTTACGGGAGCAGAAAGCCTCATCTTTCTCCTGTGGAGCAGCTGGTAGTTTCGAACTGCTGACCTTGCCGTTCGCAGCCCGATTCGTAACCACCACGCTACCAGAGCTCCTATTTATTTACATACGACCAAGTAAGTACACATACTTCATTCAACTACCACCAAAGAAAAATACAATTCAAAAAAAAAAGGAGGGGCTGCTAACAATAGCTTTACTTTGAAAGGTGGAAGAGTTCAAAATGAAGTTCAGGTCGCTGTTCTACATTCAGTCTTGTCACGAGTACAGTGATATCCACAAATAACAATAGCTGCAGTGATGGTCCACTGTCCCCTCCAGCAAGCGTGACTGAGCTCCAGGTAGTGAATGATAGCCTGGGGCCACTGAGTCTGCTGAGTGTCCACCTGCATCCAAATTCCATGGAAATCTCAGAAGCTTCCAGACTACCTAGTCCACTGGTCACACTAGAGTGTAGGATAGGAAGAAGAGTGTACTAGAGTACCACTTACCAACTCTGAATCAGGAACTTAACTTTTCTGTGCCTTATTTTCCTCATCTGTGAACGAGTGATAATCAAAGGAACTTGAGATTATTCAAGTCAAGTCCTTAGAATGCCATTTAGCACAGAGTAATTGCTTAATAGAGATAACAAAAACTTTGGATAGACTATAAGATGGAAGATGAAAGAATCAATCATAGCATCCCACCCACCTACCCCTACCTTAGTTCCCTTTACACCAGCCACACACACTGGCCTTTCTGAATGTTCCATAGCTCCTTAGTGACACAGGAACTTTGTGCATGTCGTTCTAAAATGTTCTCTCCTCTACCCACTCACCTCCACATTTCACACAGTTAATACCTACTCATCCTCCCAATCGTATCCTTGAAGAGTCACTTCCTCAGGAAATAATTACCATATTAACTTTAAGTTATTAATAAAAACTGATTTGTTGCAAAGTTGTCCAAGCATTATGTTCAGTATGTCCTTGGCATCAAGAAGGAGTTGAATGAATTATGGTGCTGTTAGCATAGAGGGCTTCTTTGGCCACATAAAGTCCAGGCCAGAATTCTTTCTCAAATAGAATCTTGCTCTTTCTTTTTGGTTACTTTTCTCAGTTTGGAGTGACAATATACACTGGAGGAATTATGGTTTGATGTCTGTTTCCTTCACTAGACCTTCAGTAACAGAGAAGCAAGGATTCGACATGCTCTTGCTTACTTGTGTCTCTAACACCTAGTACAGTTCCAGGCACACAGGAAACACTGAAAAAATATTTCCTTCTTAAGCCTTTTGCTATTTAATGGATCGGTATTCTCTTTTAGTTACTATCTAGTTTATGGCAGAAGTCTTTTTTTCACTTCTAAATGATAAAGTACTCTAAAATTTTTATTATGACAACAGGCTCAGGAACACAAAATGTGTTAGAATGTTCTAAAGATGTTCAGAAAACATTAAAGCAAGGAACAAATTCTTTATGCTAACAACACCATAATTCATCCAACTCCTTCTTGATGCCAAAGACATACTGAACATAATGCTGGACAACTATGCAACAAATCAGTTTTTATTAGTAACTTAAAGTTAATATGGTAATAATTGCCAGTTTCTCTGTGATTACTCTGGGCTAAACAATTAATGTAGCCTGAGGTGGTGGTTGTTATGTGCCGTGGAGTTGGTTCCGACTCATAGTGACCCTGTCCAAGGTTTCTGAGGCTGTAAATCTTTACAGGAGCAGAAAGCCTCATCTTTCTCCCGTGGAACTGCTGGTAGTTTTGAAATGCTGACCCTGAGGTTAGCAGCCTGATTTGTAACCACTACGCTACCAAAGCTCCTTGTAGCCTGAGGTAGAAAGTGAAAAAGCTCATACTTCCTGGAAGTTTCAGCACCCGGGGTTAAGTTTTTGAACACTCACATCACATTCAAAAGAGTCATATAGCAGGCCAGAAACCACCAACAACTGATATGTGGGGTGTGTGTAAGAGATAATTTTCTCTGTGTTACCATGGCATAAACGGGACCATTTAAAAACCTTACATTTAATCTGGATTAGGGCAAGTAATTTTCTACCAGGCTTAGATAGGAGTGGTCAGTATACGAAACCTACAATATTCACATACTTGAAGTTTACCAAATAAGAATCAAATTATATCCTGGGAAAGTTACTGGTTGGGACAAGTACACAACTTGAAGTAAGAAGCTGATAAACAATTAAACAAAGGTGTTACATGTTTGGATCCTCTAAGAAACGTGGAGAAAGAGTACTGCTGAAGAGTAAGAACTCCAGGTGTGGTGCCGTAGGATAGCCCCGGACAGCTAACTGCAAGGTCGGCAGTTCACACCCACCAGTTGCTTTGTGGGAGAAAGATGAAGCTGTCTATTCCTGTAAAAATTTATATATAGGCTTAGAAACAATCTATGTAGTGGAGTCCTGGCATAGCGCTGCGGGTTAATGTACCAGACTGCAAAGCTGTTTGCTTTGCAAGGACAGCAGTTCAAGCTCACCAGCTGCTCCTCGGAAACCCTATACAGGGCCGCTATGGGTCGGAATCGACTCAACAGCACTTAACAACAACACATAGGGTTGTTACTAGTCAGAAGCAACTCCATGGCAGTGGGTTTGGTTTATCGTAAAGAGAAAGGGATAAACTAAAGGAGTCTCCCGATGTTTTAAAAAGTTGACCTTGTTTTTTTGCCTGGAGTGTTAATAACTCATATTTATTCACAATCCCTTATTTGTACCACACTGGTATATTAATGTATTCCAATAATTTTTTTTTCCCTCAAGGTGATGGTCAAATAGTTGCTGTAATGCCCACGACTGTTTCAACTAATAAAATCAAGAGAAAAAACTTGAAAAGTAATACGCTCCTTCCCATGAGGTTTCTTTTATTGTTTTTCTATAATGGTGCAGCCGGTTAAGCGCTCAGCTGCTAACCAAAAGGCTGGCAGTTTGGACCCAACCAGGGGTGCTGCGGAGGAAAGTCCTGGCAATCTGCTTCTGTAATGATCACAGCCAAGAAAACCCTACGGGGCAGTTCTACTCTGTCACACTGAGGTCACTAGGAGTCAAAAATTGGCCCCCAGACCCCCAACCTCAACAATCTGCTATTTGAAGGAAAGTCAAAATAAATAATCAAAAAAGGTTTTATAAAGTTTTATCTCATCTGAATTTTTTTAAGGGGGAAAGAAAACATGCTTTCTTAAGCACTTTCTTTAAATGAACAGGAACCATATCAAGGGAAGTTTTAAAAATATTATATCTTTCCATCTCATTCAAAACAAAGCTTGTTACAGTACAAAACAAGTGGATCTTGACAGTAAAAGACCTCTCTCACTGGGGCAGGAACTGGAGAAATGCTCAATACAAACCGCTTCTAGACACGTCCTATGTGGTTTGGATAACACCAGTGAACCACTGAAATTGTAAATAACTGTAAGTATTACGGGGAGATGGGTATGTTATTTTTTATCAACTTCAAAGAGAAAGCTTTGAACGTCTCAAACGGCCAATGTCCTCTATTCCTGCACAAAACCATAACACAGAGCGGTACTATCAGTCTTCGACATCAGCAGCACACCCCCTACCGACTCCCACCGACTTTCAGGGGACCAAATGTCCTCCGTAGAAACCCAAAGCGGGAAACACTGAGCTGCAGTGACAGACTTTGGCCCTCCAAGATAAGGGAGCAGAACGTCCCTAAGCAAACAGGCTGCTCAGAGAGCAGCTGTCACGCAACGTCTGGGGAGCCGGCAGTGGAGTGAAAATACAGCCTGGGGTTTGTGGCTGGGATGAGAAAAACATGGGCGCTCAGTCTTCCCACGGTTACTGACTTGCTTCAAAAAGGGGTAAGGGGTGAAAACCTGGCCAGTGCTCCCGGGAGGGGCAATTACCGAAGTCATTCTGGAAATACAGGGAAGAGTCCCAGAATGACAGGGTGGACACATACCCCAAACTAGGGGGCAGCCCCTTCCCCAGAGTAAGCCTTCCTCGTGGCCCCCACGTCCCAAAGGCGGGCTCTGCCTGGCAGAGATGAGCAGGCGCAGGCAGCTGGCCTCGGGGCAGGGGGCTGTCCACATGCCCAGACCAAATGATCGGGGTCGGGGACACCAAGTGCCCACAAGGCCGAGTCAAGACCCCGCAGGTCCGCGTCCCGCAGGACTATCTCACCTGCCACTTCTGCAGCCCCGGGGCTGCGAGGAGGAGGGAACCGGTGCTCGAGGATGGGCAGGCGGGGAGGAAATCCCCGTCATCTCCCGCCCCCAGCCCTCCTAGCAGAGCGCTGCCGGATGCTAGGTGCAGCAGTCCAGGAACGTTCCGAGGTAGTGGGGATGGCAAGCCGCGGCCTGGTCAACTCCACCCCACGCGCGCCACAAGGCCCCGCCCAGTCCCCGCCCCGACCCCGGCCCCCACAGATCAGACCCCGCCCCCTTCCCCCGCCTCCCGACCTCGAATTGCCACACCGCGGGACCCAGGCCCCGCCCACGACCCCGACCCCGAGCAGCCGACTGCCACCCTGCGGCGGCCGGACTTCCGGCCCCAGGCTTCCAGAAAATGTCGGCACCCCAGCGCCGCTCTTGCGGCTAGATTCTCTTCTGAAGTTCAAAAGCGAAGGCCTGTGTTTTTCCTTAAATCCCAGCCTCGTGTGACCCGCCAGATCCTTTCTTGCTCAGCCGAGACCTTTTTATAATAGTTTAAAAGCAAGGATTTGGAGGCAGCGCTGATTCGGAATTTTGCCTCCTGCCATTCTGAAGACACTGTGTCCTTGATCTCTTTCCTGAATTAAACGAGATGAAAATATCTGTAAAACTCTAGCACTATGCTTGGTTTTGGAGTCCTGGCTTGGCGCTGTGGGTTAATGCGCTGGCCTGCAAAGTCGGTTTGAACCGCGAGGTCGGCGCTTCAAGCTCACCAGCCGCTCCTTTGAAAACCCTGTACAGAGTCCCTATGGGTCGGAACCGGCTAGGCGGCACTTAACAGCTACATGCTTGATTTAGGATAATCGTGCAATCCATGACCTCTTGTATGTCCATTGTGAAAATTACCTGTATACCTATACAGTGTTACTAAGAAGACACTGGTAGAAAACTACAGTAGTTTCTTGAAATTAAAACCAGGAAAACAAAGACTGTTGCTGCCGTGGAGCCAGACTCTTGGAGACCACATAGGGATATGACCTTTCAGAAGCAGGTGGCAAGGCCTTTATTCGGAAGTACTTCAGGGTAGGTGTGACCTGTTAACCTTTTGGTTAGCAGCTAAGGACTTATCTTGAAATGAAGTGGTCCTCAAATAGAGAGGTTCACAAAAACCTTGTATTAAGGTGGCATGGAACGGGCACTGTTTCGTTCTGTTGTGCATCAGGTCCCTAGGAGTATGAACTAAAGGGCACCTAACAACAATAATGAAAGTTTAAAGCACTTGATACGCTGCAGGCTGCTGCTTACAATGAGAGATTTAAATCCTTTTTCAGTGTTGACATAAACTTCCTTTTGAGTTCTGTCTCACCATTAACCAGCAATATCAAAAGCTTTGCCCTCTGACAGAATGTGTTTGAAAGTAGATTATAACACTCAGTCCATAGAGGGGCAGTCTTGTCTTCAGGGGACATGCCTGAGGAGCCCCTAATAAAAGGTGGGATGCCTGGGCCACCTGGTTTAGAGTCAAATAGGCAGGTGGTCTGAGGGCTCCAGAACTGATCCTATAAAATCGTCTAATCTGCAACTGTGTACATATCCCAATCCCCGTCTTTCTCCCTTTTCCATAGTCCTGCCTTCAATAGTGATAAATTGGTCTGATGCCAATCATGATTTTGTAAAGATTTTCTTTGATTTCTGTTATTTATAAATAAGCCTGGCATCCTGGTGCGACGCTGTAGGATTATCACCAGACTGCTAACCGTAAGGTCGGAAATTCATGCCCACCAGCAACTCCTTGGAAACCCTATACAGGGTCGCTATGAGTCGGAACCAACGGAAGCGCAGTTAACAACAACATAAGTAAGTAAGCCTTGCAGCCATGAATTCTTCGGTTATCATTATGGTCTCATGCTGATGGTCTCCCTAATCCATATAATTTGTCTGTCTTTGTCCGGTTGAAGACTTAATAAGCGGTCTCTATACATGGTCACTATGAGTTGGAACCCACTTGACAGCACTTAATAACATCAACAATAAAATATATAGAGAACTAAGGTGTTCCTGACCCAAATCATAATATTTTCAATAACCTCATATGCATGTGAAAGTTGGACAGTAAATAAGGAAGATCATAGAAGAATTGATGCATTTGCGTTGTGGTGTTGGGGAATATTCAAAGTATCATGGACTGCCAGAAGAACAAACAAATTTGTGTTGGAAGGATTACAATGTTAGAAGTCAAGATGGGCAGACTTCCTCTCTTGTACTTTGGATATATTATCAGGAGGGACCAGTCCCTGAAGAAGGACATCATGCTTGGTAAAGCGGAAGATCAGCAAAGAAGAGGAAGACCTCCAACAAGATGGACTGATACAGTGGCAGCAACAGTGGGCTCAAGTATAGGTTGGCACAGGTTCATTCTGCTGTGCCTAAGGTCGCTATGAGTCTGTACCAACTCAATGGCATCTAACAACAGCAACAACAATGAAATATATTTGAATTCAGGGATTTCCCCCCATAAAACATCTGGAAAAGCTTATTGTTTTATTAGTCTTGTGAGATCAAAATCATTTCAAATTTTAAAATATCTATAGTTGGTTGTGGTGTCAAGTTGGTTCTGACTCATAGTGACCCTGTATAGCATTTCCAAGGATCAGGTGGTGGGTTCAAACTGCTGACCTTGTGGTCCAGTGCTGATCCTACAGCACCATACCAGGAGTCTATAATCTAATCCCTCTTAATTTCTCCAAAACATCTGCTCTTTCTTGTTTTGCATCTAATTCTAACTGACAATTTCATTGTCTTCTTATCATCTCGGCCATTTTAGTGCAAAGATACAAATGATATGAGAATATGAAGTAAGCCAAATGGAGGTTAAAGAATCAGGCATGAAGCATATGGAAAATGAACAGAAATTAAAATTCCGTTGTTGTTATTAGGTGCTGTCGAGTCAGCTCTGACTCATAGCGACCCTATGCATAGCAGGATGTATCACTGTCCGAGCCTGCACCATCTAGTTGTTACGCTTGAGTCTAGCACTGCTCTGCAGTGTGCCAGTCCATCTCACTGGGGGGGCTTCCTGTCTTTCTCCTACCCTCCGCTTACCAAGTACAATGTCCTCCTCCACGGATTGGTCCCTCCTAATACCATCCTGGATTCTAAGGAGCATTCTGCCTGTACTTCTTTCCACACAGATTTGTTTGTTCTGGCAGTACATGGTGCTTTCAATATTCTTCTCCAACACCATAACTCATATGCATAAATTTGTCTACAGCCTTCCTTCTTCAGTGTCCAGCTTTCACATGCATATGAGGTTACTGGAAATACTATGGCTTGGATCAGGCGCACCTTAGCCCTCAAACTGATATTTTGAACACTTTAAAGAGGTCTTGTGCAACAGATTTGCCTAATGTAAAACATCACTGGATCTCTTGATTGCTGTTCCCATGAGTGTTGTTTGTAGATCCAAGTAAAACGAAGTCTTGAAGAATTCCAATCTTTTCTCCATTTGTTATGTTATTTATTGGTTCAGTGGTGAAGATATTTGTTCTTTACATTGAGGTGCAACCCATACTGAAGGCTGTGGTCGTTGATCTTCATCAGTAAGTATTTTAAGTCCTCTTCACTTTCAGAAAGCAAGGTTGTATCATCTGCATATTACAGGTTGCTAATGAGTGTCCTCCATATGAAGAAATTGAAGCCATAGAAAAGGCATATATTCCGCTCCTGTGACTCTTCACCTTTTTCTGTTCTCCTTTTCACTCTTATTTCCCTGGTTACTTTTTTGTTCGTTAACTTTCTGAATAATATCAGCTCAAGGCTAAAAGTTTCTGTTTAGAAAGTCTAAAGATTAGTTCGACAAAGTACATATTGACTGAGCTTTGCTAATTAGGGGAATACTGGGTGATAGGTCTGGAAGGGTAAGTTAGGGTCAACCTCTAGGAAGGCCCTTGAGTCTGTCTCTTAAAATCCTTATCCTTTCACCACAGTGGAAAACCACTAAATATTGTTTCACCAGAGCTTGTCTTAATGATCATATTATTTCTGGAAATGTAATCTAGATATTTTCCTGGGGTTAGTGAAAACAGAAACTGAAAGCAAGAAGAAGTTGGTGACTTTGGGAAGAATTTAGACACAAGGAAATGAAGACCTGGTCTAGGGTGATGCTGACAGTGAGAAGAATGGGATAGGCCTGAGACCTTACAGAAGATGTACTGAGGGGGATTCCACAGCTGGTCACAGTAAATGAGAGGAAAGAGTTCAATGAACCTAGCTATTTCCTCATCTATTACAATAAGGAAAAAGAATGGAGCTAGAGCAATTCTTAAATTTTTTCCAGCTCCAAAATTCCATTATCTTCTATCATTCTATTACCTGAAGATGCAAGAAAAAAAAAAATAGTACAATGGGAGAAGCAGCAGTTCCCAGGAGTAGATGATGAGTTTGCTTTTAGATCTAAAATCTAAAACCTTGAGAAAATTATCTAGTTCATTCTCGTCTCTTGCAGAAGTTATTGTCATCTTCTCCCTCTGAGAACCTGGAAGGTGGAGGGATTTGTGGAAGAACACCCAGCTAGGTGGCGAGAGAATGAGAATGAAAGTGCTCACTGTCCTGTATTGGCCAGTTCCTGATAGACATCTAGAGAGAAAACAAAAGTTCAGCAGGGAGAAAGAGCAGAGCAAAAGACGTAGTTTACAGTGATACCTGTGTGGGGTGGATGAGGTTTCTGAGAGATGTTTGTGGAGGGAAATTGCAACAAATTGTATACAGGGAAGAAAGAATCTTTAGATAAGCAATTGCCTATGAATGTCATAAGACAAGTATTTAATTCTACTATCATATCAGATAAGGAGCTCTGGTGGCACACTGGGCTAGCCTCTAAGTCAGTGGTTCAAACCCACCTGCCGCTCCATGGAAGAAAAATGAGGCTGTCTGCTCCTGTAAAGATAAAACTCTTGGAAACCCTAGGGAGCAGTTCTACTGTCTCTTACATGGGCAAAATGAGTCAGAATCAACTTCATGGTAGTGGATGGTGTGGTGAATCATGCCAGCTAATCATTCTGTGGAAAGGGTTTCCACACAGGGTTGTGTGGAATACACAGGGTTGCTATGAATCAGAACCTACTCCATGGCACTTAACAACAAACAGCAGCCTATACTATACTATCAACAACAACAAATAAAGAGGAGAAGCTAAAAGTTATACAGACTAGTGGAGGAAAACTGGAAAATTAATCTTGACTTCATTTGTAAATGAATAGGATCTCTAGCTTCTTCTTGGAGTTCTGGTGTGGCGCTGTGGGCTAATATGTCAGACTGCAAAATTGCACTGCTCCTTGGAAATCCTATACAGGGTCGCTATGGATCGGAACCAACTTGACGGGCATTTAACAACAACAGCGTCTTTTTGGAGTCCTGGTGTGGCACCACAGGATAATGCTCTGGACAGCAAGGGCGATTGGAACTGCAAGGTTGGTGGTTTGAACTGCATGGTTGGCAGTTCAAGCTCACCAGCTGCTCCTTGGAAACTCTACACAGGATCTCTATGAGTCAGAACTGACTCTATAGCACTTAACAACAGCCTCTTTATGGACTTTTGGTGTGGCACTGTAGAATCAGCACTAGACTGTGAACCACAAGGTTAGTAGTTCACACCCACCAGCCGCTTCTCAGAAACCCTATACATGGTCGCTGTGAGTCAGAACTGACTCAGTGGTACTTAGTAACAACAATGACAACTAGCCCCAATATTTCCATTCCACTAGATGCCAGCTATTCAAGATTGACAAAAGAAACCAACCAAGGATTTGCTACAAGGGTTATGTAGGGTATATATTGAGGAAATATAATGTGTATGAAGATTTCCTGGTGAAGTTTACTTTTTTCATAATGTAGTAGTTCTATTTTTTTTTCTGATTATGAAAGTAATGAATAACAATGATAAACTAATACAGAAAGGAATGAACAAAATAATGGTCACAATGTCCTCTGATAATACTTATGTACATCATTTGTACGTGCATATATAAACCAGGAGTCCTGGTGTAGCACTGTGGGTTAATGCGTTGGACTGCAAGGTTGGTTTGAACCACAAGATTGGCGGTTCAAGCTCACCAGTTGCTCCTTGGAAACCCTGTGGTGGTGGTGTGCTGTGGAGTTGGTTCCAACTCATAGTGACCCTGTACAGGGTTTCCAAGGCTTTACATCTTTACCAGAGCAGAAAGCCTCATCTTTCTCCCACGGAACAGCTGGTAGTTTCAAACTCGTAACCACTATGTTACCAGAGCTCCTATTCAGGGTTGCTATGAGTTGGAACTGACTTGACGGCACTGAACAACAATAACAACAACATATACATTAAAGGACCGTCCTATACATGTGATTTTTATACAAAGATCTTTAGTAACCTTGTCACACAATAATTTATATTTCAACATTCTTTATTCATAAATATAGATCTACATCATCATTTTTAACACTTATCTAGTTCTTGAACTCCTTACTGTGATTTTGAAGATGCTGATCTTTGAAATAAAGTAGAAACTGTATGTGTAGATTTGCATACAGTCTAATCAAAGGTGAATAAAAAGAAGAGTTAAAAGAGTACAAACTTTGAGAATGATGTAAAATATGTGTTTTGAGTATGTCTAATAGGAGTCCCGGTGTGGTGCTATGGGTTAATGCGCCAGACTGCAAAGCCATTTGAACTGTAAGGTTGATGGTTCAAGCTCACCAGCTGCTCCTTGGAAACATACAAGGTTGCTATGAGTTGGAATCAACTCGATGACACTTAAAAACAGTATGATTTCATATTTCTTTAGAAACATTTAAAGACACCCATCCCTTCCCTCCCAACAACAGCCGTTTCTCTTTAGAAATCCATATGCTTCTGGGGCAGTTGATTTCACTGACCTCCAGGGGTGATGGAGCTAACCTAGACTGCCCAGTCAGTACATTTCATCCCTTTGGACTCTGGAGACTGGCCCTAAGGTAGTTCAATAAAACCACTCCCAGGACTTTTGTTGAGAATGCTAATGCTTTCCTGCAAGCTGAAAGGAGCCAGTCTTAGAACAATATAGAAGAAAGGCTCAGCAGAGACGACACAGCAGGGTTCTTGATGACATCACATCATTGAGCTGTGGGATCAAGCCTCACCTGAAGGCAGCCAGCCTGTGAACTTCTCATTTATGTGAGTCAATCAATTTTCTTTATTGTTTAAATGAGTTTGAGTTGCCTTTCTGTTATTTGAAATCAAATGCAATGAAGAAATATCAAGAAGAAATTGCCAACGGCAATGATCTCTGAGTGGTACAAATACACTTGGTTTAAAATATATATATATAGAAAATTTCCCAAAAGTTCTATCAAAAAAGTGTATTTTATCACAAAAAGTCTGAGATAATTCACAAAATATATACTTTAGCTATAAGAAAATGGTTACCAACACCTAGTTGCAAATATTTTTCTAAAACGCATTTAAAAACCAGACCAGGCAGTATTTGTTTGTTTTGTTGTGCATAGGATCGCTATGCGTCGGTACCGACTCGATGGCACCTAACAACAACAACAAATCCCTGGTTTGGCACTGTAGAATCAGCACTGGACTTTGAACCACAAGGTCAGCAGCTCAAATCCACTAGCTGCTCCTAGAAAGTTGGAACCAACTCAACGGCACCTAACAAAAACAACTAATATGTACAGGTATATATATATATATATATACAGGTAAGTATTTGAATCCACCCATAAATAGAACAAGGGGAAGGTCTTGTTTTTGTTCTTCTTTGTATCCTCAGCACTAACAATATACTGTCCCTGACATGGCAGGTGTTCCACATTTTTTATTGTGAATTGAATGATAGTTTACATGGGAGAACATGGGTTTTACACTCATTGTTTCATTGCAATGATTACAGTCCCCTCTGTGCATCATCATTCAACAGTATTTGCTTCTATTCACTCTTTTTTGTTCTTTGGTTGTTGTTGTTTGTTTTTTTGGTGGGGGGAGGATGTACACAAAAACACTGAGGAATATATAGAATAATTTAAACAACCAAAGGATGAAGTCTACAAGCCTGACTCCTGGCCGCTAGCACCCAGTCCCTCTCTTCCTACGAATCTAGAGTCCTCAGCTGCTCCCTTTTTCCATGTCCTCATTTCTGCCTCCATATCTGGTGTTGCTGCTTCTCTGGATAGGGTTCCACATTCTGCTCATGCTCTTCTCCCTTGATAGTCCTAGGATCCTCTGTTTCTGGAATGTAAGATTAACTACTCCCCCTTCATATTATAAAACTTCTACCTTTACAGTGTGAGAATCGCAATTTGTCATGATAACAACTACTCACTATTGCATCTTATCCCCCTCTCCTTTCATCAGATCCAGCTAGATAAGATGAAAACTATTCAGTGGGGTTTCTATCTTCCCCTGCACACTCTGAAAAAAACTCCCTCTTGAAAACTTGTAAGCCAGTTACTTCGTGCCTTTATAGTCCTCCCATTTTAGGTAGCCAATGTCTACATTTAGGTAGCCCATCTCTATCACTTCTGTGTACAGAGAGGGTAGGATTCTTTCCTCTTGGTTGGAATCCACATTTTTAAGTAATCAAATAAAACATAATTAACTATCAGCTTTCTGAGATGCTGAAGTATATCGGTACTTCTATTCAATGGAAGCTATTCGATAAAAAGCAACTCCTTTACACGAGCTGTAGTTTTTATTTCACTTTGCCTTGATTAATTTAAACAAACAAAACAAACAAACAAACAAACGTACTGCTGTTGAGTCGATTCTGATTCATAGCAACCCTAAATATGGTTTCCAAAATTGCAAATCTTTATAGTCCTAATTCTAACACTCACTCTTTACTCCTACCCAGCCTACTCCCTCCTCCAAAAAAGTTCAAGGAAAAATTGCATTTCCCATGGACTTTTTGAACCCCTTCATATACATGTGTGGCTGTGTGCCGTGGAGTCATTTCCTACTCAGAGAGACCTTGTTCAGGTTTCCGAGGCTGTAAATCTTTACGGGAGCAGAAAGCCTCATCTTTCTCCCGCGGAACAGCTGGTAGTTTCGAACTGCTGACCTTGCACTTCACAGCCCAATTCGTAACCACTACGCTACCAGAGCTCCTACCCTGAAAAAAAGCTTTTTTTTTAAACCACATTTGAGGTTTTCTTGGGAAGGTCAATGACAAGATCAATAAAGAAGAGAGATGATTGGGTCCCACTTTCCTCCATTGTGCTTGTGAGAATATTTCCATAGCAAATTGAAAGGGTGAGAAAAAACATGATTGCATATTAATATAAGCACGTATACACACACATATGTGTATACACAATGGAGGAAAGTGAGACCCAATCATCTCTCCTCTTTATTGATCTTGTCATTGACCTTCCCAAGAAAACCTTAAGTGTGGTTAAAAAAAAAGAAGTTTTTTTTTCTGGGTTAGCATGTAGGAATTTAAGCAGAATGATGATGAAATCAGAATGCAGTTATGAAACAGAAAAGTTAAATCAGTGAGTTAGATAGGCAAGGGTGTAGAAATCATACAATGGAAGGACGATGATTTTGATGCTTGTCCAATCTGTTGTAAGATTTAGCTTCTTGCTTCTTGATACTTGTGGTTTTGTTTGACCACTTTTTTTTTTTTTTTTTCCCCAGAATGGGGTTAGAGACCAGGAACCTGAACATTAAAAACAAAAATGCACTTGTTTTTACTACTAGGTTTCCCATTTAAAAATGAATACACAGGTCAATTTGCTTAAGTAGTCTTTCAAGAAAACACCTTATCAATATGTGGAAGCTTTTCTAATTTGAATAGAGCTGTAAAACTGCTTCTGCTTTTTATTTTTACAGCTTTGTAAAAATAAAAAAGAGGAAGTGAAGAAAATCCTCAGATTTTAAGCCTTGACTTTGGAATAAGATTTTTGGCTAATTTTAGTGAAAATTGAAACATTGCTAGAACTTTAGAGTAGCTGATTAACTCGTAAACTCTTTGAAGAGAGGCTTGAAAAAGCTATCGTTATCCTCAGCACAGCAATGAAGTACACATTTCAGAAGCATTTTTCCAGTACAGTATACAAGTTTCAAGTATATTTCAGGGTTGATGCTCTGGGTTAGATGTAGGACTGCTAACCTCAAAGTCGGTGGTTCAAACCCACCAGCTGCTCTGTGAGAAAAAGATGAGGCTGTCTGCTTCCTTAAAGATGTGGTCTCACAAACATTGCTATGAGTAAGAATTGACTTCATGGCAGTGCAGTGGGTTAATTGTTTGGCTGCTCACTGAAAGATTGTCAGTTCAAACCCAGCAGCTACTCTGCTGGAGAAAGATGAGGCAGTCTGCTTCCATAAAGATTATAGCATTGGAAACTACAGGGCTGTTCTACTCAACTTGATTGCATTAGTTTGGATTTTAGTCTCCTTCCTTAAGAGGCAGGTTCTTATCTGCGTTGGTTTCCATAGCATCCCCATTGCTTAGAACAGTGCTTAGCACACAGTAAGCACTTGATAAATATTTGCTGACCTATGAACTCTTAGAAGTTTATGAAATTTCTGTATTTAGAGAATCTCTTTACACAGATACACCAGTTCTTGCTTATTCTGCATCTTTCAATATAAACAAAAGTAACTTATAGGGGAAGAAGAATCAGAACGCAAGTCTCTATGTGACAGTAGAGATGTTGTTACAGTTCTTATTGTTAGGTGCCATCAAGTTGGTACTGACTCATAGTGACCCTATGCACAACAGAACGAAACACTGCCCAGTCCTGGGCCAACCTCACCATCATCCCTATGTTTGAGCCCATTGCTACTGCTACTGTACCAATTCATCTCATTGGGGGTCTTCCTCTTTTTCTCTGACC
>NW_006408612.1:5444408-5456571 GCF_000296735.1 Chrysochloris asiatica
TCTTCCCCAGTCGTATGTTGAATGCCTTCCAACCAGAGGGGCTCATCTCTGCCACTATATCTGACAATATTCTGATATTCTTCATTATGTTTCAATAGTCAGTATTCTGGTGCTGACAATATTCTACTGCTATTTTTAAGGTTTTCCATGACTAAATATTCAGAAGTAGTCATTCTGTTCTTCTTTCTAGTCTGTCTTCATCTGAGAGCTCAGATGAAACCTGCCCACTGTGGGTAACCCTGCCCTGCTGGTATTTAAAATACCCATGGCATAGCTTCCAGAATCACAGCAACATGCAAGCCACCACAGTAGGACAAACTGACAAGCAAGTGAAGGCACAGATAACATTTGCACTAATAATGGCAGAGATAGTTTATATTATGAGAGAAATCATCATTGTTTGAGATGACACAGACAAAATAAGACTAATAAAGAGAGACCAGTTGCCATCAAATTGACACATGGAAACACCATATGTGTCAGAGTAGAACTGTGTTCTATAGGATTTTCAATAGCTGATATAAATTTTTTTTGAATTAAGCTTTAGGTGAAGCTTTATGTGTAAATTAGGTTTCCATTTTATAATTTCAGTGACATTGGTTACATTTTGTTTATTACATCAACATTTTTTGCTTTTAGTGTAAATGTTGATGGGTTTCAAATAAATGATTATTTTGTTTTGATATAAAAGAAGCACAGAATTCATGGGTGAAATTGTTCATTTTATGAGCCAGTCTGTTATTTAGTTAAAAGATCTCCGTATCAATGGCTGAGTTTTGGAAGTAGGTTTCTAAACTATAAGAGCATTACCCAGTCAGAAACAGGCCTGGGCACAAGATACTTGGAGAATAAATTTAGTAGCAGTAACCTTCTCAGTTGTAGTGTATAAAAAGCCCTAGTGGAACTATAGGATAAGCACTGAACTAGTAGCTGTTCCTTGGAAACCCTGTACAGGGTTGCTATGAGTTGGAATCAGCTCCACGCACTGAGCAGTAACAACACTAACTGAAAGGTTAGCAGTTCAAACCTGTTAGCTGCTCTTCGAGAAAAAGATGAAGCTATCTGCTCCCATAAAGGTTTACAGTCTAAGAAACCTCATACAGGGTTTCTATGAGTTGGAGTCAACTCAGTGGCAGTGGGTTTGATTTTCTGCTTAAGCTTCTATTGTTGTTGTTGTTAAGTGACATCGAGTTGGCTTGGACTGATAGTGACTCTGTATAGGGTTTTCAAGGAGCAACTGGTAAGCTTGACCCCCCAACCTTGCAATTCAAACCGATTTTATAGACCATGACATTAACTCACAGTGCCACCCCAGGACTAAGCTTTTATATTCTATAGCTAATAGCAAGAGTGTATATCTCCTAAAGTTTGGCTTACTTCTAGTGGCCATACTCAAAAACCTCCCACATGGATTTATTATACTTAGATATTTTGGAAACAGTAAGATGTTTTTGTTGTTGTTGTTATGTGCCGTGGAGTTGGTTCCGACTCATAGCAACCCTGTACAGGGTTTCCGAGGCTGTAAATCTTTACAGGAGCAGAAAGCCTCATCTTTCTCCTGCAGAACAGCTGGTAGTTTCAAACTGCTGACCTTGTGGCTCGCAGTCCGATTCGTAACCACTACTTAACCAGATGTTTATAGTAGTGTTAAAATTTGATAAATTCCTAGAAGCCTCTTAAAATGTCATCTTAAATGTTGCCTCAACAACTAGTCAAGGATTTCATAAAAACCCAACAGTTTTTGTCAAACTAAGAACTAGTATTAACAGCTGAAGCCCAGCATTTGCCATAGTGGAACAACTTGTTTATTTTAGAGACAAAAGATCATCCCTGATGGCAGTTGAAATTGTGTTTTTAGAAATTGTCAGACTATAGGCAAAGATGCTGATAAATTTGAAAGGTTCCCCCCTGAGCCTCTCTCTTTTCAACCACTTTAATTTCATCCATTCCACGATGAGCATTAAAGATCAGAGTACGGAAGGAATGATCATTTTTCTTGTCTGTCCAAAATGTCTCTGCCAACTTTGGAAAGTGGTAAGCAGGAAAAATCATGACCTCTACTATAGACAGCATAGTCTGCGTAAGGAGGTTGGAAAGGAAGCAAACCTTTGTAGGAGTAGCTGGCTATTTCAAACAATGTTGAGTCCGAGTCATGACAGAGGAATGTGAAGAAGACAAATCTGTCATCTCAGCTCTTGGAAAAAGGAAACAGGAGAAGCTTTGTATCAGAGCCTGCTGAGACTAGGCGACTAACGGGAAGCTGTTGCTTAGCAGATAACTGGTGGAGGAATTATGCAAACCAAAGGGTTAGAGGTTCCAGCCCACCCAGAGGCACTTCAGAAGAAAGAGCTGGCAGAAATACTTTCTTATCTACTTCCTACTAATCAGCTATTGAGAATCCTACGGAGCACAGTTCAGCTTTGACACACATGGGGTCACCATGAGATGGAACTGTGTAAAGGATAAAGAGAAGAGAGCTAGACTTTAGACATTTCCTCCGTTTTGACAGTACATGTTCCATTGCTTCTGTTTTTAAGCTTCAGTCTTGATGTACTTTCAACTGCCTCCTCTCCAAACAAAACCATTGCCATTAAGTCAATTCCTATTCATAACAACCTTATAAAATAAAGTAGAACTGTCCTCACACAACTTCCAAGCCAGAAGCAGACAGACACAACTTTCTCCCACGGAATGGCTGGTGGGTTCAAATCCACTTCCTTTTAGTTAGCAGCTGAAGCTTTACCCACGGTGCCACCAGGGCTCCTTGATGTGCTTTCAGGCCCTCTATAATTCTTTCTCTTTCCCAGCATTTTCTTATCTTCTGACTCTATTCATTCTGTTTTTATTTCATGCGAATGACTCAGTGCTAACAGGTCACATGCTTGCTCCATACATTATTTGTCCAATATGATTTGTATGCATGGATTACTGGTCACAGACTTAGCAAACCTGCCATCTGTTTGTTAGACCCTTGATCTGCAGGAATCAGTCGTAAGGATTGAGGTACAAAGTAGTACAAAGCATAAAGTTTAATCATAGTAAAGAGCCTAAAAATCTACCCTTGTAGAAAGTAAAAAAAAAAAAAAAGGGCTTACCTACAGAAATAAACTTTCTTTATTTTCAAGGATGTAAATAAACTTTCAAGGATGAGAATGAAGGAGTGGCAAATCACTAACTAGGGAGTAGGCATGTTTTAACTAGGGTGAAGGGAAAGGTAATATACAATAAAGGGGAGGGCAACACAACATGACCAGTGGCAAAGGAAATCACTGGATGGTACACAAGATTAAACACAACAGAGGTGAATGCTATTATATACATAGTCCTGCAGTAATGGAAATAATAATGTCTATAAGTATATACATAGATAGACATGCAAGCTGAACAGATATGGAAAAGTGAGTAGAAGCACACCTTGAGTATATATTGGTTTGGCAAGGACTATTTCTACATATGCATTTGTATGTGCTATAAATATATCCAAGGATATTGTAGAGCTTATGGGCGCAAAGTTCTGAAAACTACTTAGCCATAACCAAACACCATGAGCGAATGAATCACTGAACTTGGGGACTTAGCACCACAATCTCAGGGGACATCCAGTTCATTTGGCATGCTGTTGTTGTTGTTGTGGTTAAGTGCCGTCGAGTTGATTCTGACCCATAGCAACCCTGTATAGGGTTTCCAAGGAGAAGTTGGTGAGCTTGAACCACCGACCTTGCAGTTCAAATGGCTTTGCAGTCTGGCCCATCAACCTACAGCGCCACACCAGGACTAGGTGCCGTCAAATTGGCTCCAACTCATAGTGACCCCTGTGCACAGCAAAATTAAACACTGCCTGATTCTGCACCACCCTCACAAATGTTATATTTGAGCCCATTGCTGCTGCCATGGTGTCAGTCCATCTCATTGGGGGTCTTCCTCTTTATTGCTGACCCTCCACTTTACCAAATATAATGCCCTTCTGTAGGGATTGGTTCCTCCTGATAACATGTCAAAAGTATGAGAGATGAAGTCTGGCTATCCTGCTTTCTAAGGAGCATTCTGGTTGTACTTTTTCCAACACAGGTTTGTTTGTTCTTTTGGAAGTCCATGGTAATTTCAATATTTCCCTCCAACACCATAACTCAACTGCATCAATTCTTCTATGGTCTTCCTTATTCATTGTCTGTCAGTTGGCATAGCATAAGACTATGTTCTCTATCCTACTTTAGTAACAACTGGGGTTTTAAAAACTTGCAAGCAGCCATTTAAGTTGCAACTATTGGGGTTTCCCTGTATGGCACAAAGAAGAGTGAAGAAAATCAAAGACTTAAGAAAACAACGGGTCCAAAAGGCTACTGGATCTTGTGAACCACGATCTCCACCAAGTGGAAACCAGACGAACTGTATAGTACATAGCTATCACTACCAACTGCTTTGATCAGGATCACAGTGGAAAGTCCTGGACAGAGAGGGAGAAATAAACATGAAATGTAGAACAAAAATTCAAAACCAAAGAAGATTAGACTTACCGGTCTGATAGAGACTGGTGGAACCTGAAACTGTGGCCCTTAGCCTCCCTTCAACCTTGGAATGGAATCTACCCCCAGTGATCAACTTTCAGTGAAACAATAAACAGAGCTATCAGCGGAATGTATTCCTTAGTACAATTAACCCTAGAGAGCAAAAAGGTAGGATTTGTCCAAAAACAAAGCTTAGAAGACAGAAAATAGGGAAAGAAGGACACATGGAAACAGGGAACCCAGGGAGAAAGTTGAGGGAGTGCTGTTATGTTAAAGAGATTGCAACCAATGTCACAAAAAATGGGAACATATTGTTGAATGGAAAACTAAGGTGCATTATAAATTTTCAGCCAAATTACAAGAAAAAAAAAAAGAGTCCAAAGATCAAAGATATGTCACAGTAGTTCCGAACGAAGCTTCACACCAGAATGACCAGGGGATTTTTTTTTTTCCCTTTTTAATTAAATTTTAAATATAGATGCCAATGGCCTGCCAAATTTGCTGAATCAAGGTTTCTGGGATAAGGTCCAAGATCTGTATTATTATTATTTTCAAATTTACTAGATGATTCTAATGCAAATCCCTGGATAAGAGCTAATTTAGAGAATAAACGATATTGAAATCTGCCTTAAGGTCAGGCAGTAATATCTGTCTTAAAGAAAGGGCAGAAAATTTTTCCTTCCTTGGTGGTGTGTAGGGAGAGATGTGTTCTCATTGTACATTTGAGGAAAAAGTCTGGCAACTTCCTTCAGAAATCCATGTCAATACTCCTTTTCTATCAGGATGTTGTTCCTCAAATACAACCCATTTCTTTTTGGTTTAT
Source organism: Chrysochloris asiatica (assembly GCF_000296735.1). NCBI lineage: Eukaryota > Metazoa > Chordata > Mammalia > Afrosoricida > Chrysochloridae > Chrysochloris > Chrysochloris asiatica. Next base: position 5,449,737 of record NW_006408612.1, read on the forward strand.
CCTTGGTGGGGGAAAAACATAAGTGTTCACTGTCTTCATTTCTTGTATATATTCTGTATTTTCACTATAGTGTCAATTTAAAATACTAGTCAGAAAGTTCACATTCAGGATGAAACTGAGTGAAGTCATGTCTGGCACATTCAATAACAAAACAAGTGCATTTAATGTATTGTGGATTATGTAGCAAGACTCCAGTGCAATCATTTTTACTATCTCTTAAGCTTCAGTTTTTGAGAAACAATCATAATTCCTCTTATCTTTTTCCAGAGATGTTATTTTCTAAAATATGGCTTTTTACTAATCTTTTCCTTTATAGTTTGTGCGTTTGGTGTCTTATTTAAGAAATTCTTCCCTACATCAAGGCCATAACGATATCCACCTACAATTCCTTCTAAAAGTTAAATGTCATTTTAAAGTGTTATTCTTTGCACCATTTTCCAAATTCATATGTTATTAGAGCCCCACTCTAGACCTAAAGTGTTGAAAGTTCCTGCCCAATACAGTGAATACTTCTTAAGCTCCTGCATACTTTCTCTAGAGTCTAGATTGAAACACCAGCAATGTAAAATAAAATAAAGCAAAATAGAAATATACAGAGATCAAGAGCTATAAAATGTGATAAAATAAGAGACTAGAGCAATATCCCTAATGAACATATGAATTATCTTAAAATTCCGTGTATTTCCCCCACTAGAGATACAGATGGAGTCCTGGAGTGGTGCTGTAGGATAAGCACTAGCCTGCAAGGTTGGAGGTTCAAACCCACCAGCTGCTCCTGGAAACATTATACAGGGTTGCTATGAGTTGGAACCAACTCCACGGCACTTAATAACAACAAGAGATACTGAAGAGCTGAGGCCAGGAACAAGTGAGCAAGTGTGGACACATGGCCCTAATCACACTGGATATGCTTATCATATCTTTGCCAGATGTCTGGCGCTTTGTGATGCCCTTGAGCAAAAGCCACATGAACATTCCACGTCAAGTCTAATAAAAGCACTAGCCACTTCCAAGAAATAAATCTCTTGATAAAGTTCCTAGAAGGTGTCCTACCTCAGCACCCCTGCTCTAACTTCCACTTGCTCCCTCAGACTCTTGGTTGAGCTTTGTAACTTAGGTTGGATTTCAGGTTCCAGTTCTTGTATTGCTTCTAGCTGAGCTACTATTAAATATAATCTGCTCCCTACCCTACCTCTAGAATTACATAAAACACCTGGCTTTGCCCACCTGTTATTGACTTAGCTCTCTTGTTCACTCCGCTTGATCCGGTCAGAATAGTAGGACCACAAGGTAGATGACTTTCTTGCTTCCAGGTAGGATTCCTTATTGACATCACAAGTTAATGAAAATAAGCTTCCAGCCATAACTTTCCAGCTAGTATCTAGTGGATTATTGCTTGGTAGACTATAACCTGCAGTAGCAAAGTCTAACCTTTATGTTACTTTCCACATATTCAAATGGTTTGCCTATCAGTCCTGGCAAAGGAGACATTTCCCTAGACAGGAAATAAGCTGTTTTCAAAAGCGGGACTTGTGTTAGGCGACCCTGGGCAGAATAACAAACCCCTTTGCTTGGAGGATCTGCTGCTTTTCATGAAATAATTTGTTAGTTGGGTCAATTTGAGGAGTCATTCATCTTATCAACAGCTGTTTTTTCTTCTATCCAGTGCAGCCTGTGTTACAGTTGTCGCTGCAACCCTCCCAGGATAGGATGGTCTCTGGCTGTGAGGGTCAACAGAGCATTGAGAACTGCTTTAGGCATCTCTTTTCTTCCTCACTGTTTTCTGTACTTTTTTCTAAGTCAGCCTTCTCAATAAAAAGGCAAGTCCTCACTTCCATTTCTGCCAGTTCCAAATTTTCTCTGGTCTGTAATAGCCCAGCGACTGGTCCCTCCTGATAATATGTCCGAAGTATGAGAGACGAAGTTTGGCTACCTTGGCCAAGTCGCAGCATCGATGGGCTCAAGCGTGGCAACAGAAGTGAGGTTGGCCCAGGATCCAGCAGTGTTTTGTTCTGCTGTGCATAAGGTCGCGATGAGTCGGTACCGACTCGATGGCACCTAACAATAACAACATAATAGCCCAGGAATTTCTAAATACCCTTCTTTGCAAAAACCATTGCCCATGTGCTCTTGACTGTGCCATGCTGTGAAGCCCCATTGGCTGGCATTCTACACAGAAGCAAAGCTTGTGTTTAAGGAGTTCTCATTTCACAAAGATTTCATGTCACCAGAGTCCCTATGGCAACGGAGGGCCATGGCTGCCTGACATGTCACTGAAGCTTAGCTTCAATAATCATAGGTCTGGACTTCTCTCCAGACCTCACAGTCCCAGGGGGGTGATTACTACTCCCCATGCTCACTTTCAGCTGGCAAATCTCAATCCAACCAATTTACAGCTAAAGTGTCTCTGCCAGTCCAGCCACTGAGAGTTTACAGTCTGTCCTGGACACACAGAACAGATCACTCAGGTGTGGCACCATCACACTGTAGGGACATTCTCAGTAGTTCTCTCCACCCCAGGAGTTGGCATGTGTCTGTGACCCCAGGTGAGGCTTACAGTGGGTGAGCTCTCTGCCTCCCCAGCAATTCTCCAACTCTAGCTAAGAGTCATTTACTGAGCTCTTTAGATGCTAGCTATGCTGAGAGGAACCCCACCTTAAGATGCTCCTTCATGCACTCCAGAGAACCACTGTACCCTCCAGGCATCATGTGTATCATACATATTTAAAATTTTCCCTATTGCTCCTGAAACAAATGACCATAAACTGTGTGGTTTAGAATAACACAGAATTATTTTCTTATAGTTCTCTAGGTCAGAAGTCCAAAATCTATCTCGCTGGGCTAGATAGTCAATGTGTCAACAGACTGGTTCCTTCTACAGAGTCCAGGGAAGAATCTGTTTCCTTGCCGTTTTCAACTACTAGAAGATGCCCACGTGCCTTTGTTTGTGACTTCCCGTGCCTCTATCTTCAAAATCAGCAATGCTACATCATTCTGACCCTTCTTGCATAGTCATGTCATCCTTTGACCACATTCAGAAAGGTCCTCCACTTTGAGGACTCATGGGATTAGACTGGGTCTTCCTGGATTATTCAGGACACTTTCCCCTTTGGAAAGACCTTAACGTAATCACATTTAAGTGTCCTTTGCAGTGTAAGGTAGCATGTTCACAAGTTCAGAGATGAAGTATGGACATCCTTGGACTGGGACTTACACTCTGGTCAAAACTTCTAGCATAGAGAGCTGTTCTAAGGAAAACTCATCTGCCTCCTCCAGCCAGGGCCATTGATACTGACATCTAAGAGAAAACCCAACCCTCCTCCTGAAGCAATGTGCCAGCTGGTGTGGTCCAACCTGGGTCCTAGAGGCCAGTATGCCTCCTGCCTTTGACCCAGACACTTGTGGTTGAACCATGATGCCAAAATATATGTGTATGCATTTTATTTTTGCTCCTTCTACCATCCTTTTCTTTATTTGCTTTTAGTGATGTTGAAGGCACTAAGTATTTTTAGAAACTTAGAAGGTCCTGGTCTCCAAGGAATGTTTCACATAAACTGCTCTTTGGGGTCAGTAGGGTCAAAATGTCCACTCTGTCTGAGTGGAATGCAAACAGAGCAAGAATGACATTTGTTTTCTTTTTCCTCACAAATGTGTGTGTGTGTGGTGATGGAAGTGGTTATGTGCCACTGACTCAGTTTCAACATACAGCAACCCAAGGCTATAAATCTTTATGGGAACAGAAAGCATCCTCTTTATCCTGGTGGATTCGAACTACTGATCTTGCAGATAGCAACCACCCAACAATACATATTGCACATGTTGTTGTTGTTAAGTGCCATCGAGTCTGTTCTGACCCATAATATTACACATATATTATCTAAATATATATGTAATGTAGTATGCACATATATATTATATATTATCTAAATATACACACATATATTACATGATATATATTTAGATAGATAGTTATTAATTGCCATCCAGTCAGTTCTAATTCATAGAAACTCTGTATAAGGCTTCTGAGGAGTGGCTGTGGGGCTTGAACACCTAAAATTGATCTCTGTCCAGTTCCTAGCAAAAGAAATATGAAGCTTTCTGTTCCTGAAAGACTCAAAGCCTTGGAAACTATGAGTTGGAACCAACTGGATGGCACTAGCAACAACGGCAATCCCCAGATCCAAAAAGGAATGTAACACATTTAAAAATGGCTGAACTTTTCCTGCTCATTACAGGCAAATATTATAGAATTCTAGGCCTCCCCCATAGTTCTTATTCTTATTTTATTTCTGCCTTATAAACTTGTATGTATACATATATATAAAACAGAAGTGGCATAAGATGGGACACTCAAAATACCACTGAGGAACTGCCTTCTCAAACCTTAATGACATGGATGGAGCACAGCTTTTTTTTTTTTTTACATGTTTTATTGTGAATTATGTGATAATTTACATGGGAGAACATTAGTTTTACATTCATTCTATCGTCTCATTGCCATGGTTACAATCCCCTCCATACAATCCTTCCCCTGTGCCCCCCAGGTCTTCAGCACACAGTCGCTCTCTCTCTCTGGATCTAAAGTCTCCAGCTGCTCCATAGCTCCACATCATCATCTCTGGCTCCATTTCAGGCATCACTGCTTCTCTGGGTAGGGTCCCGCTCTCTGCTCTTCTCCCTTGATGGTCCTAGGCACCTCTGCTCCTAGACTGAAAAGTTAATCACTCCCCTCCTTGCTATAAAACGTCTACCTTTACATTTCCAACCCTCACAATCAGTCCTGATAACAATTATTCACTATTGTATCACAAGAGAACCATCTGCATTTCATTGCATCAGCCCCGCCTAGTCAGATTGAATACTACTCACTGGAGATTCTACCTTCCTCCAGGCCCTCTGGATCTAGGTTCCCTCATGAAACCTTGTAAGCCAGTTACTTCTTGCCTTTGTAGCCCCCCGCCCCCCATTTTGGGTAGCCAGTGTCCAAGTTGCCCATCCCTGTCTACTCTGTGTGTGGAGGGGGTGGGAATGATTCTTGCTGTAAGGACTTGTTCCCTCTTTTGAGCTACTGCTTCCATAGGTGTAGGTCAAGTTCATCAAATTGTATGAGAATACTTTTTTTTTTTCCCCCTCTTCTTTTTACTTCTGGTTGAGTGCTGATCATCTAGTCACTGAAGCCAGGTCAAGTGGGTATTATCTGCAAGTGTGGGTGTTCTTATGCATATGCCCTCTCTTCTTATCAGCTGGATGCTTCACTCTCCACTCTAGTCCTCTGTGGCTATGTCACTGACTCTGGGCCCAAGAGTCCCCAGGTCTTGCCACACTGCTGGCCAACCAGGTCTTCACCCGGGTTCAAAGAAGTCTATTGAACGTTGTAGGGCTTATGGAGCACAGCTTTTGGGACCTTCATTTGAGCAAATATACAATCAAGATGCATTGATAATTACTGGTGATTGGAATGTGAAAGTTGGAAACAAAGAGGAGGAATAAGTAATGGAAAAATATGACCTTGGTGATAGAAATGACAGTGGAGATAATATGATAGAATTTTGTAAGAGAAGGGACTTTTTCATCACAAATACGTTTTTTCAACAGCATAAATGATGACTATACAAGTGGACCTCACCAGATAGAATATAGAGAACTCAAATTGACTACATAAGTGGGAAGAGACAATGGAGAAGCTCAATATTATCAGCCAAAATAAAGACCAACTGTGGAGCAGAACATCAATTGCTCATATGCAAGTTTAGGTTGAAGCTGAGGAAAACTAAGACAAGTCCAGAAGAGCCAAAATTCGACCTTGAGTATATTCCACTAGATCTCAAGAAGAGATTTAAATGCTAATGACTGTAGTCCAGAGAAGTTGTGGGATGATATCAAGAACATCATACATTTAAGAAAAAAAGAGTTCATTTAAAAGACAGGAAAGAAAGAAAAGACCAAAATGAATGTCAGAAGAAACTCTGAAACTAACACTTGAACGTACAGAAGCTAAAGACAATGGGGAAAATGGTGAAGTAAAAGAGCTACCCAGAAAATTCCAGAGGGCAGCTTGAGAAGACAAAGTAAAGTATTATAAGGAAATGTACAAAGACCTGGAGTTAGAAAACCAAAGGGGAGGAACATACTCAGAATGTTTCAAACTGACAGAAATGAAGAAAAAAATTAAACTTGACTTGAAATATTGAAGAATTCTAGAGGCAAAATATTGAATGATGCAGGAAGATGGAAGGAATACATAGAGTCACTGTGTCAAAATAATATTGGTTGGTGCTCGACCATTTCAGGGGGTAGCGTATGCTCAAGAATGAATTGTACTGAAGGAAGACGTTCAAGCTGCAATGAAGACATTAGTGAAACAAGACTCCAGGAATTGATGGAATACTAAAATTGAAGTGTTTCAATAAACTGATGCAGCACTGAAAAAACTCACTAGTCTATGTCAAGAAATTTGGAAGATCTGGCCAGCTGACTGGAAGAGATCCATGTTTATGCCCATCCCCAAGAAAGGTGGCTGTGTAGAATATGGAAATTACCCAACAATTAATATCACATTAAAATAAAGCAAGTAAAATTTTACTGATGATAATTCAAAACCAGTTCTGGAAGTACATTCATAGAGAGCTTCCAGAAATTCAATTTGGATTCAAAAGAGGACATGGAATGAAGAATATCGTTGCTGACATCAGGTGGATCTTGGCTGAAAGCAGAAAATGTTTACTTGTGCTTTATTAACTATGCAAAGGCATTAGATTGTGAGGATCATAACAAACTATGGATAACATTGCAAAGAATGGGAATTCCAGAATACTTACTTGTGCTCATGCAGAGC
>NW_006408612.1:5456911-5461122 GCF_000296735.1 Chrysochloris asiatica
CATAATTTTATGTAAAGAAAACAAAAATCCTCACAACTGGGCCTATAAACAACATAATGATAAAATATGAAAAGATTGAAGTTGTCATGATTTCATTTAAATTGGATCCACAATTAATGCTCTTGGAAGCAGCAGTCAAGAAATCAAATGGCTTATTGCATTAAGCAAATCTGCTACAAATTACCTCCTTAAAGTGTCAGAGCACAGATGTTACTTTGAGGACTAAGGTGTGCTTGACCAAAGCCACGGTCTTTTGGATTATCTCATGTGCATGTGAAAGTTGGACAATGAATGAAAAAGGCCAATCTGAAGAACCGATGTATTTGAATTGTGTTGGTAAGAATATTGAAAGTAGCATGGACTGCCAGAAGAACAAATAAATCTGTCTTGGAAGAGGTACAATGAGAATGCACCTTAGAAATGAGATGGCAAGGCTTTGTCTCATGTACTTTGTACATGTGGTCATACAGGACCAATCCTTAGAAGAGGACATCATGTTTGGGAAGATAGAGAGAGGGTCAGTGAGAGAGAGGAAGACCCTCAATGAGATGAACTGACACAGTGGCTGCAACGGTAGGCTCATACATAACAATGATTGTGAGGGTGATAGAGGACCGGGCAGTTGTGCATGGGGTGGACTTGATGGCACCTAACAACAACATCATTACAGGAGCAGATCCCCCAGTCTTTTCTCCAGTGGAACACCAGATGGGTTTGAACTGTCAAACTGCTAACTTTTGGTTAACAGCTGAGTGCTTAACGGTGTCACCAGCACTCCTTTTGAGCATCATATGCCTATTATTTGAAGTACTATTCATGTTGCTTCATTACTTTCATTGTACCTGGAGGGACTTTATATCTTCCATTTACTGTTTTTTTTGATGCCTTTATTAGTGATAGTTTTGTGTGTGTGTAGTTTGAACATTTGGTTTGTAGCTTCATCTTGAGTAGGAATTTGTTAAGCAACTCTTTACCGGCTACCTCTCTGTACAAGTGGTACCCTCTCTATCAGATGGTTTTATGACTTTTCCTTCCACACCTCCTCCCTCTGTCACCATCTATAACCCCAAACCAGCAGTTATATTTTTATTTTGGAGGGTTTCACATATCCAGTCACTAAGCCTGGGGACAACTTGGCCCATGTGTCAGTTATGAAGTCATGTCTGCTCCTTACTTATTAGGTTACAGAGATATTGTCCTAAGCTGCTTTTTTCAGCTGTTTTTCATGGAGGGAAGCCCCACCCAGTTTCTCAAACAAGGAGCCTGTGTCTCCCCTTGTCTCTCAGGGACATTTTCCAACTTCACTACTCATAGCCGTTGACTCCCCAGATTCACTTCTGTCTGCTTCTGGACCCATAATCCAGCAAACCTGCAGCTTCAGCTACCAGGAGCTACTTCTCTTGCTTTTGAGAGTAACTTTTTTTTTCTTTTTTTTTTTTTAATATCCTCCTTTTATGTTTCAGCTTCATTGTATTTAGTAGTTCAAAGGATAAACATACAATGCAAATTTTCTGTATGCCATGCATGTTTTTTTCTTTGTGATTTTTGCCCAGTGCTCTCCAACATTTATTTTATTACTATGACACCTTCGGAGATTAGCTGTTGCTGTGGGCTCCTCTTTCCACACTGATCTCTTAAGTACATGTTACTCCTCACCCTCAGATTAGATGAGTTTCAGAAATATTCAGAATGAATTCAAGGTACTATATAAGGAAATTGGACTCCTGGTATAACACCGTAGGATCAGTATTGGACTATGAGCTACAGATCAGCAGTTCAACTCACCAGCTGCTCCTTGGAAACCCTATACAGGGTCACTCTGAGTCAGAACCATTCAACAGCACTTAACAACAAAGACAACAACATAAGGAGACTAACTAGTGGTCTGTTGTATTTGATAAACTGTTATCTTATTGTGGTGGCTTGTATGTTGCTGTAATTCTGGAAGCTGTGCCATTTATATTTTAAATACCAGCAGGGTCAGTCATGGTGGACAGGTTTCAGTGGCCCTTCCAGGCAAGATAGACTAAGAAGAAGGAGAGGTGGGCCACTTCCTAATGGTTACCACTCAAAACCTTGTGGATAGCAGAACATTGTCTGATATAGTACCTCAGGTTGGAGGGGAAGAGCTGCCGCCCCAAGGTAGAGTTGACTTTAATGACTTGGATGGAGTAAAGCTTTTAAGACCATCATTTATTGATAGGGCACAACTCAAAATGAGAAGAAATAGCTGCAAAAATCCATTAATTATAGGAACTTGGAATGTACAAAGTAGGAAGCTAGGAAAATTGGAAGTAGTGAAAAATGAAATGGAACACATAAAGATAGATATCCTAGACATTAGTAAGCTGAAATGGACTGGTATTAGCCATCTTGAATCAGACAATTATATGGTTTACCATGCCAGGAATGACAAACTGAAGAGGAATGGTGTTACATTCGTCAAAAGAACATTTCAAGATCTATCTTGAAGTACAATGCTGCAATAAGATAATATCCATACATCTACAAGGAAGACCATTTAATACCACTATGATTCAAATTTACCCACTAACCAGTAAAGCCAGTGATGATGAAATCGGAGAACTCTACCAACTTCTTCAGTCCAAAATTGATCAAACATGTAATCAAGATGTATTGATAATTACAGATGATTGGAATGCAAAAGTCGGAAACAAAGAGGAAGGATCATGGTTGGAAAATATGGCTTTGGTAATACAAATGATGCTGGAGATGGCATGGTAGAATTTTACAAGACCAATGACTTACTTATTGAAAATACCTTTTTCAACACCATAGAAGACACCTATATGCATGAACTTCAGGAACACACAGGAATCAAATTGACTACTATTATGGAAAAAACTATGGAGAAGCTCAATAATGTCAGTTATAACAAAGTCATGGGCTGACTGTAGAACAAATCACCAATTATTCATATGCAAGTTCAGGCTGAAACTGAAGAAAATGAAAACAAGTCCATGGGAGCCAAAATACGATATTGAGTATTACATGAATACTTTCTTTAAGATCATCATGAGGCTGCTCCCTGAGTCGGAGGTTAAAGTATCCCAACTGTCCGATATTTCCAACATGTTATACCACTCCATAGTCCTTGATGTCAATCACCACTCCTTCACTCCCTCATATCCCAGGGTTCTGCAATATGCTGCAGCATCTCACAGAACTCACAACTGTCTATTGAAATGGGTCACACTAATGTGGAAGCTGTTGTTGTTGTTGTTGTTAAGTGCCATGGAGTCGGTTCCGACTCATAGCGATCCTGCACAGGGTTTCCGAGGCTGTAAATCTTTACGGGAGCAGAACGCCTCACCTTTCTCTGACAAGTCCCAAATCCATAGTTCAGAGGTCAGTTAGGAGGCTTCTCTTCACCCAGGTAGTCTCAGGAGCTGAGGAACCCAAACCTGCAGATCAGACTACAGTTTGTTGATGCACAAGTCTGCAGGAGCTGGTCAATCGGGTCAGATGATTGCTCACCAAGTAGCACAAATTGGAGGTTAGACTAGATGCAAGATCCAGAAGCAGAGAGCAGACTTTGCCAAAGCATTCCCTTATGTTGAACTCAGACCATGGCCTCAAGGAAAATTAAGGGTGGTGATTTGAGTCACACTCTCTAGTAAGGTAGTTTTGTTGTAAAGTATTGTTGAGCTGCTTCTGGCTCGTAGCAACTCTATATAGCATTTCCGAGGCATGGATAATGGATTTGAACTGCTGACCCTGTGGTTAGCAGTCCACTGCTTATCCTACACAGCCACATCAGGACTCCCAAGTAAAGTAGGGGCATTCTTAATTCTTGCTGTTCTTAAGTGCTATTGAGTCAGTTTCGACTCAATAGCAAACCCTGTATGGGATTTCCGAGGAGTGGTTGGTGGGTTTGAACTGCTGACCTTGAGGGCTTATCCTACCGTGTCATATCACCTTAATCCTTATTCTTTGTTGTTAAGTGCTGTCGAGTCTGTTCTGATTTATGGCGACACTTTATAGGGTTTCCAAGAAGCAGTCGGTGGCTTGATCTTGTGATTAGCTGTACAGTGCTTATCCTACAGGACCCATTGTTGTTCTTACTAGGTGCCATCGAGTCAGTTCCAACAAATAGTGATCCTGTGCACAACAGAATGAAGCGCTACCTGGTCCTACACCATCCTTACAATTTTCTTTATGCTTTTAATCCATTGCTACTGTCACTGTGT
>NW_006408612.1:5466337-5467352 GCF_000296735.1 Chrysochloris asiatica
CAGAGCTCCTTGTTGTTGTTAAGTGCCTTTGAGTCGGTTCTGACCCATAGTGACAGGGTTTTCAAGGCTGTAAATCTTACAGGAGCAGAAAGCCTCATCTTTCTCCCATGGAGCAGCTGGTAGTTTTGAACTGCTGATCTTGTGGTTAGCAGCCCGATTCATAACCACTATGCTACCAGAGCTCCTTCCAGAGCTCCTTAGTTGGCCCTACCTTAATCCTTACTCTATAGTTCCACTTTAATTCTTGTTGTTATTAGGTGCTGTCAAGTCAGTTCTGACTCATATCAACTAGTATAGTATTTTTGAGGAGTGGCTGGTGAGTTTGAACCACCTTACCTTGCATTTCAAACCAACCTTGCTGTCCAGTGCTACACCAGGACTCCACTTTAATTTGTCTCATTAACAACTCTCTTCAAGTTGGATCTATAGTCACGGACATAGAGGCCAGGATTTGTGATACAGAATGGAACAATATTGCTAGAAGGGTCATATAATAAGTAATTTGCTGTCTTGAGAGTATATCCCACCTGAATTCAGAGACTGTCTCAAGAACCTATTTTATGTATTAGACATTAATGACTGAAAAACGGAAGATTTGTAGAATGACATCAAGAACATCAAACATTAAGAAGTCAAAAGGACATTAAAAAGACAGGAAACAAAGAAAAGACCTTAAGGTATGTTAGAAAAGATTCTGAAACTTGCTTTTGAACTCTGAGAAACTGAAGCTATGGGAACAAATGAGGAAGTAAAAGAGCTGACCAGAAAATCATGAAGGGCAGCTGTTGTTGTTGTTAAGTGCTGTCAAGTCAGCTCTGACTCATAGAGACCCTGTCTGTACAGGTTTTTGGAGGAGTAGCTGGTGGATTTTGAACTGCCTACCTTGTGCTTTGCAGTCCATTGCTGTTGCAGACTGCAGTCACTGAGATGTTGAGGCCCTGTGTCATGGACGAAAAACCAACACAGCGGCGCCACTCAGGCTTGCTAGCCAGGGACCCTGAGGGCCCAAGGAAGT
>NW_006408612.1:5468842-5472766 GCF_000296735.1 Chrysochloris asiatica
AGGATCAAACATTGTTTCGTTCTGCTGTGCATGGGGTCGCTATGAGTCGGTTCTGACTCGATGGCACCTGACAACAACAACAACAAGAGAAGACAAAATAAAATATTACAACAAAATGTGCAAAGACCTGGAAGTTAGAAAACCAAAAGGGAAGAAAATGCTCAGCATTTCTGAAGCGAAAAGAGCTGGAGATAAAAATTCAAGTCTCAACTTGCAATATTAAATGATTCTAAAAAATCTTGAATGATGCAGGAAGCATCAAAAGAAGATGAAATGAATATTCAACCACTGTACCAAAAAGAATTGATACAATTGTTTAATCATTTCAAAAGGTAGCATACCATCAAGAACTGATGGTACTGAAAGAAGAATTCCAAACTATACTGAAAGCACTGGCAAGCCTCCAGGAATTGATGGAATGCAGATTGAAATGTTTCAACAAACTGATGCAATACTGGAAGTGTTCACTCATCTATGCCAAGAAACTTGGAACCTGACCAACCAATTGTAAGAGTTCCACATTTGTGCCCATTCCAAAGAAAGGCGACTCAACAAATTGAGGAAATCATCAGATAGCATCATTAATACCATGGTGACAGTGGGGATGGCTGTGTACCATGGGGTTAATTCTAACTCACAGCAACCCTGTATAAGGTTCCTGAGGCTGTAGAGCTTTATTTACAGGAGCAGAAAGCCTCATCTTTACCCCTCGGAGCAGCTGGTAGATTCTAACTGCTGAATTGTGGTTTGCAGCCCAATTCGTAACTGACTATCCCACCAGGGGTCCTTCATTAATACTATGCTGTTGCTGTTTAGTGCCTTTGACTCATAGGACCCTGTATAGGGTTTCCAAGAAGTGCTGAGACCTTGTGGTTCAAACTGACCTTGTGGTCCAGTGCTTATTATCCTACAGCGCCACACCAGGACTCCATGAATACTTTATGCAAATATAATTTTGCTGAATATAGTTAAAAAATGGTTGCAGCATGTATGTAGACAGAGAGCTGCCAGAAATTCAAGCCAGATTCAGAAAAGGACCTGGAACTAGATGGATCATTGCTGACATCAGAAGGATCTTGATTGAAAGCAGAGAGAATAGCAGAGAAATGTTTACTTATGCTTTATTGACTATTCAAAGGCATTCAACTGTGGATCTTAACAAACTATGATGACATTTGGAAGAGTGGGTATTTCAGAACACAAGTGCTCATGAGGAACTTGTACACAGACCAAGAGGCAGTTATTGAACAAAACAAGGTGTTAGTGAACAGTTTAAACTCAGGAGAGATGTGTACCAGGATTGTATCCTTTCACCATGCTTATTCAGTCTGAATGCTGAGCAAATAATTTGAGAAGCTGAATAAAATGAAGAAGAAGATGGATTATTGGGCATCAGGATTAAGGACGACTCATTAATAATTTGCAATATGTAGACTACGTAGTCTTGCTTGCTGGAAGTAAAGAGGACTTGAAATACTTGTTGATGAAGATCAAAGACTACAACTTTTATTATGGGTGGCACCTTAATGTAAAGAAAACAAAAATTCTCAAAACGACTAATAAACCACATCATGATAAACTGAAAAAAGATTGAAGTTATCAAATACTTTATTTTGTTTAGATCCAGAACCAGTGCTCATGGAAGCGGTAGTCAAGAAATCAAACTACATAATGCATTAGGCAAAAGTGTTGCAAAAGACCTCCTTAAAGTATTATAGAGCAAAGATACCAATTTGAGGACTAAAATGTGCCTGACGTAAACCATGGTGTTTTCAAATGCTTTACAAGTAAGTGAAAATTGAATAACAAATAAGGAAGACCAGAGAAGAATCCATACATTTGAATTACGGTGTTAGCAAAGAATAGTCAAAGTACTGTGGACTGCCAGAAGAACAAACAAATCTGTCTTGGAAGAAGTACGGCCAGGATGCTCCTTAGAAGCCAGGATGACAAGGCTTTGTCTCTTATACTTTGGGCATGTTGTTAGGAGCCACCAGGCTCTGGAGAAGGACATCATGCTTGATAAAGTGCAGGGTTATCAAAAAAAGAGGAAACCCCCAATAAGATGGACTGACACCATGGCAGCACCAATGGTCTCAAACATCACAATTGTTAGGATGATGCAGGACTGGGCGGTGTTTCATTCCGTTGTGTACCATGCTGTTACAATTCAGAACTGACTCGATGGTACCTAGCAGCAGTAACAACTGTTACCTTGCTTTCACTGAATCTTTCTGCCCCAAGGAATGACTTCCTGTGGATATTTAGCTTCATTACTGCTTTTAGAAAGCTTCTTGATTTTCTTTTTCTAATCACAGACTGTATCCTCTACAGTTATTATCCTTTTCACATTGGCCCATGTCCATTTTTGAACACTTTTTCTTTTAAGCAGAGGGTCCCTTCTCACTGGTTTTTGAGAAAATATGAAATGATTAAATAATTCTCTGTGAATCATGGTTGGGCCTCTTTTTCCAAGCAGTTCTCATATGGTGACTTGGTTTGCCCTATTGTTCCACTGGGACCCCCACAAGTTCTGTATCAATGGGCTATGCCTGTGGTGACAGAATGTATTCTAACTGAAAATATAAAAATATGAATAGCTGAACCTCACTACAAAAGCTGCAACCAAGTTTCAAACAACATCAACAACCAAAAACCCAACACTGTGCAAAACCATAGACATTGTTTAAAAGGAAGAAATAAACTGTTGGTTTACACATTGCAGTGAAATAGGAATCAGTTTAAGGATAAAAACGAAGAATGGTGGAGTGACTGGATAAGGGATTGAGAAATTCTTACTCATAGTCCATTAACATAGACCTTGTGAGGCTTCCAATGGAACAATACTCCAAACTATTAGGACTGTAGTAATATCAACTTTTTTTTTTTTGTATCTTTCATATAATTTTAAGTACTGCTGGGCCAAAAGAAGACACTAAATCGCTCAATTAATTCTAACTTGTCAAGCTCTGCTTCCCACATACTCTGAATTAGTTCACTTCTCCACACCCTAGCTATAATTGTCCTCATCTGAACTTTTACGCTCGCTGAACCTAATGATATGGTCTCCCAAATTTACCCCCCGAATCCTTTGCAAAGGAAAGCTGGTGGTTCAATGGGTAAATACTTAGCTGTTAACCAAAGATTTGTCGTTTGAACCCAGTGGCTCCACAGAAGAAAAGACCTAGCAGTCTGTTCCCATAAAGATTTCCGCCTAGAAAACCCTAAGGGGCAGTTCTATTCTGTCACATGGGTTGCTGTGAGTGGGAATGAACTCAATGGCATACAACTCTTTTTGTCCTTTCAGCAATCTTTCGGCACACAGCGGTCAGGTGGTGTTTTCTCCTTCTTAGTTCCTCCACTTCCTTTGTGTGACTTAGACTAGAAGTTAGCATGTGGCTCTACTGTCTCCTTGCACTCTCCACTGTTACTCTCAGCTGACTCTTGGGTTCCCTCTGCGTGGAATGGTTTCCGCCCAGGTCAGGATCACTCTAGGTTGCATCATTCAGTTTCACTTTCTTCATAGCCCTGATCTCAACCGAACATGCTTATTGACATGTTCAGTAAATGTTTCCCGTCTGAATGTAAGCTGTATGAGAGCAGGAACACACCTATTTTGTTCATTACTGCCCAGTGCCCAGCACAGTCTTAATAGTATTTTGTAGAATAAATGAATTCAACCACTCACAGACTTTTTTTTTTTTTTTTTTGAAGTAGAAAAACAGAACTTTCATTCACTGCATGAAGATATATTTACTAAGCACCTCCATTCCTGGCATTACCACTTAAGGTTCCACACAGAGAAGCTGCTCTTAGAGGTTGTATTAGTTTCTTTCTTTTTTTTTTTTTTTTTGTTCTTATAAATTTATTCTGTGCTTGACTCTTTCATTTGTCGACTGAGTTCAGGTTAATGCTCCCATGTAC
>NW_006408612.1:5474321-5507314 GCF_000296735.1 Chrysochloris asiatica
TCTCGCTTCTGCCACAAATTCCCCCAGCTGTGAGCCTTCCAACCTTCTAAGTATTCCTTTATATGTGGTTCAGAGTTCTGGGACCATCCCCTGAGCCTGCGTGGTCGGGTATTCTGTGTTGTTGTTGGCGGAGCTCTCTGCTATACATCCACCCGATCCACCATCTTGTTTGTTCTCCTTGTATTAGTTTCTTGAAGCTGTATTGCAAATTATCCCAAACTGAATGGCTTTACAAAACAGAAATATATTCTCTTATAGTTTAGGGAAATCCAAACCAGGATTGGTTTCTTCTAGAGGCTCTGAGGAAGAAACCATTCCATGTTTCTCACTAACTTCTGGTGGTTGTTACCAATCCCTGATAGTTCTTGGCCTATAGACACATCACACCAATCTCTGCTTCCATATTCATGTCACCTTCTCTCTGTGTTTTATTAGGTGTCTCAAAAGATGACAGTCTCATTGGATGTAAAGTCCTCCCCCAAATCCAGTATCTCATCTCCATTATTATCTCTACTTGCATCTGCAAAGACCTTACTTCTATATAAGACTATATTCTGAGGTTCTGAATGGACGTGAATTTGGGGAGGGCACTATTTAATCTACTACAGAGGTTTGCAACACAACCTAGAAACGTAAAACCTACTTTTGCTTACAATCACGTGTGGTGCACACGGTTGTTTATGGGTGGCCAACAACCATTCTGCCTTCTCAGTAGGACCCCAGTTTTCTATCAAGGAGTTACCCTTTGTGGATATCTTAGTAGAGATGTAAATCAGCATACACATCACACACATTATGCTGAATAAACTAAGTTAGTCACAAAAGGACAAATATTTCATGACCTCACTTCTTTCATGAAAAGATAAGAAAAGGCAAATGCATACAGACCTTCAGTGCCAAAGTTTATTAGTGACTATCAGGGGCAAGAGAGAGGAGAAAGCAAGAGAAGCTTAACAGTGATAGAAAAATCGCACAGATTAAGGGCAGGGTTGCCCAGCCAGTTATTGTAAATATTGCCAATAAGTTGTACGGCTACAAAAAGTTGAACTGACAGAAAAAGTAGCTGGTGAGGCTATTTATGTATAGCCAAACCTCATGGAGTTCGAGTCTTTGGTTTGGAGATTTAGAGTGATGGTATCGTAGGAGATTCTAGTTAATTGGCATAGTAATTTAGTGCTTCTGTTCTGCCTCCTAGTTGGTTCTGTGGTGCCTGGGGTCTTTAAAGCTTACAAGCTGCCATTCAAAGCAAGACAATTGGGTTCTATTTGCCTGGAACAACAGAGGAAGGAGGAATGTCAGGAACAGGAGGACATGAAATGCGTGGTTCGTTTTCTCCATGAGCAACTGCCTCCATTGCCATCAGACTAGCAAAACTCGATGGCGTCAGACTACTAGTACTGAATATTTTGATCTAATAGTCAATAGAAGAATCTTGATCAAAAGGGGATAAATGCAGAATGGAATTTCAAATTCTGGAGCCAAGGGGGCTGGATGAACTCCTGAAAATGTTGCCCTGGGATAATCTTTAAAACTTAAACCAAAAATATTCACTGATGTTTTCTTAAAGCCAAAGAATAGTTTCTCTTAATTAGTAAAAATAAAACGTTTGCTTTGAGCATTATGGTCTTTTAAGAACTGACTGTTGTTGTTATTGTTGTTGTTATTAGGGGCCTTTGGGTAGTGTCCAATCTATAGTGATCTTAGTACAACAGAACAAAACACTGCCTGGTCCTGCGTTGTCATCCTCACCATCACTGTTTGAGCCCATTGTTGCTGCCACTGTGTTACTCCATCTCTTTGGGGGTCTTCCTTTTATTCACTAAACTCTACCTAGCATGATGTCCTTCTGCAAGGACTGGTCTCACCTGATGACATGTCAGAAGGATGTGAGTTACTCACTATCCTCACTTTCGAGGAGCATTCTGACAGAACTTCCAAAACATGTCTGTTCTTCTGGCAGTTCATGGTACTTTTAATATTCACAACCACAATTCAAATGCACCAAGTCTTCCCTGGTCTTCCTTATTCATTGTCCAGATTTCACATGCATATGAGGCAACTGTAAATACCATGGTTTGGCCCAGGCACACCTTAAACCTCAAAGTGACATCTTTGTTCTTGAACACTTTCAAGATGTTTTGTGCAGTAGATTTGCCCAGTGCCATTACGTTGCTTGATTTCCTGACTGCTGTTTCCATATCCAAGTAAAATGGAATAGTTGGCCATCTCAATCTTTTCTCCATTTATCATGATGTTGTTTACTGGTCCAGTTGTGAGGATTTCTGTTTTCTTTAAAATGAATTGTAATCCTTACTGAAAGTTGTATTCTTTGATCTTCACCAGCACGTTCCACATGAGTACAATGATGTATTTAGGAATTCCCATTCTTTGCAATGTTATCCATAGTTTGTTATGATCTACACAATCCAGTGCCTTTACTTAATCAATAAAGCGCAAGTAAATATCTTTCTAGCATTCTCTGCTTTCAGCCAAGATCCATCTAATGTCAGCAGTGATATCCCTTCCTATATCCCTATTTTGAATCCAGCTTGAATTTCTGGCAGTTCCCTGTCAATGTACCACTGCAACCTTTTTTGAATTGTCTCTAGTAACATTTTACTTGCATGTAATATTAATGATATTGATTGATAATTTTCACATTTCACTGGGTCATCATCTTTCTTTGGAATGGGGGCAAATATAGATCTCTTCCATTCCTTAGGTAGTTGTCTTCTAAATTTCTTAGCATAGACTAGTGAGTGCTCACAGCGCTGCGTCAATTTGCTGAAACATTTCCATTTGTATTCTGCCAATTCCTGGAGTCTTGTTTTTCACTAATATCTTCAGTGAGTGTGGACTTCTTCTTTCAATACCATTAGTTCTTGATCATATGCTACCTTCTAAAATGGTTGAACACTAACCAATTGCTTTTGGTACAGTGACTCTGTATATTCTTTTCATCTTCTCTCTGTCAACCAGAAGTCAGCAGTTTAAACCCACCAGCCACTCTGTGGGAGAAAGATGAAACTTTCTGTTTCTGTAAAGATTTGGTCTCGGAAACCTTATATAAGGTCTCTATGAGTTAGAATCCACTCAATGACAGTGGGTAAATTGTTCACTATTTTGCCCATAGAATCCTTCAGTATTGCAACTCAAGGCTTGAAGTTTTTCTTTAATTCTGTCAGCTTGAGAAATGCTAAGCATATTCTTCCCTTTTATTTTTCTAGATCTTGGTCTTTGCACATTTCATTATAATACTTTACTTTGTCTTCTCAAGATGGCTTTTGAAAATTTCTGTTCAGCTCTTTTACTTCATCTTTTTTTTTTTTTTTTCCCCCCCCAATTCTCCTTAGCTAGTATGCCTTCAATGGCAAGTCTCTTTTGATATCCACTTAGTCTTTTCTTTTCTGTCTTTTTAATGAACATTTGCTTTCTTCATATATGATGTTCTCGATGTCATCCCACGACTCATCTGACGTTAGTGTTCAATGTGTCAAATACATTCTTGAAATGGCCTCTAAATTCAGGTGGGATATACTCAAGGTCATATTTTGGCTCTTGTGGACTTGTTTTAATTTTCTTTAACTTCAGTCTGAACTTGCATATGAACAATTAATGATTTGTTCCAAAGTCAGCCCCAGGCCTTGTTTTAGCCGATGATACTGAACTTCTCCATTTTCTCATTCCACAAATATAATCGATTTGATTCCTGCATATTCCATTTGGTGAAGTCCACATGTATTGTCTTCATTTAGATTGTTAATAAAAGGTATTTGCAGGTTGTTAGTCATGCAAAATTCTGTCATGGGCTCTCCAGTGTCATTTCTATCACCAAGGCCTTATTTTCCAACTAATGATCCTTCCTCTTTGTTTTTTGATTCCACATTGCAATCACCAATAATTATGAATGCATTTTGATTGCATGCTTGGTCAATTTCAGACTGAAGAAGTTGGTAGAATTCTTCAAGGTTTTCACCATTGACTTTGGTGGTTGGTCCATAAATTTGAGTAATAGTTAAACTGAATAATAGTTGTCCTTGTAGGTGTATAGATACTATCCTATCACCAACAGCATTGAATTATAAACTAGATCCTGTAATGTTCTTTTTGAAAACGAATATGATGTCATTCATCTTCAATTGTCATTCCCTGCATAGTAAACCATGATTGTCTGATTCAAAATGACCAATACCTGTCCATTTCAGTTTACTAATGCTGAGGATATCAATCTATATGCATTCTATTTAATTTTTGATGACTTCCAGTTTTTCTAGATTCATATTTCATACATTTCACATTCTGATTATTAGTAGGTGTTTACAACTGTTTCTTTTCATTTTGAGTCATGCTCCATCACCAAATGAAGGTCCCAAAAGCTTTTCTTCATCTATGTCATAAAAGTCAATTCCACTTGAGAAGGTAACCCCTCCTCAGTCATGTTTTGAGTGCCTTCCAAGCTGAAAGCTCACCTTCTGACACTATATCAGACAGTATTTGTTTGCTGTTCATATGGTTTTCAGGGGTTAATATCTCAAAATTAGACTGCCTATCCTTCATCCCAATCTGTTCTTAGTCTGGAACCTCTGCTAAAACCAGTCCATCATGGACGTCCCTCCTGGTATTTGCAAGACCAGTGGTGTAGATTTCAGCATCGTGACAATACAAAGTCAGCACAGTACGACCTGTGGGGTTAGCACTATCTGTATAAGATCAAATTGACAACATCAAGTAGAAAGATTAGCTAGAATTTCAGAGGGTAGTGAGTTTATGTTATAATGGTAAGGAACAGCTCAGAAAAGGAAGGTGAGGATGGCTGCACAACTCAAAGAAAGTCACCAATGTCACCAAATTGGCCATGTAGAAAGGGTTGAATTGTTATATGTTTTGCTGTGTATATTGTCAACAAGAACAAACTAAACAAACAAACCATAATCCACTGCAACCAAGGAGGCATATGTATGGTAAAGGAAGCCAGCTGAACCCCAGGGATGTTTTCTATTTTTTTAAAATTTATATTTTGATAACCTTTCAAGACATACCTTTTTACTCCATATTAAATTTATTATATATTTTTTAGCACCAGAAATCAGAATATACAGAACATATCAAGCCAATTTGAATTTTTGGAACTTTTAATTTTGAGTAGAATCACACAGGAAGAAAAAAGCTGGAATGGGTCCATTGGAGCAGCTGTACCTGGACAAGATCTTGACATTGTTTTTGCTGCCTGGATGCTAGGAGTTGGCTATTGTCTTCTTGTGCCCAGGCCTGCTCTCTAGCCTCCCATGTTTCCAGTCAGATCCTGGCAAACACTTTGTTAAAGCCCCTTTGTGCTTAGATTAGCAAGAATTCATTCCTATGATTTGTAACTAAAGAAACTCAACCATTAGACTGAGACCCAGGATTCTTTTTCAGCACTGGCACTGTTTTGCATATTTAGCTCTGAGTTCTGACACACAGAATTTACTACTACATGAGATACTACCTTCAAAATGTCAATTCCATCCCAAAACTACAAATTAAAGCAATTACAAGACAGCATATTAACATTATTATTAATTTATTTATAGCCCATCTTATTCCAAAAAGATTTCATTTTGTTAATTATCTCACAAAGTTACAGCAAGGAGAAAAAAGATTAAAACAAGAAGGGAAAAGGAGACAAAGGGAGAATAAGAGTCGAAAAGTGAAATGGAGCCATGAGTGAGTGAGTCTAACCCACAAAATTGTGAAAGTCTATACAAAAGGCAGGGAGAAGATGCAATCGGGGAGGATCTATGGGCTACATTTGTTGCCATGGTATTTGGCGACAGTATTTTCTACTTTAAATAGTGTCTTACAGTGCTCTTCTGTTAAAAGCCTATATTGTCTCTCAACATTAAAGTGGGACCATGAGATAAAGCATTAAACAACTTGTCAGTTGAGAATTCTGGATAACAGAAAGTCCGTGTATTTACTTGAAGTTATCATTTTAAAGATCGCTAAAGTCTTAAGACATCTGCTTTAATTTTCTTGTATTATTAATTTTACTCAAAGAACTTTAAACTATTGTGCCTTACTTTAAATTAATGATAATTCAATTTGCTTTACCCAATAGATACCTGCTGCCATCAAGTCGATTGAGACTCATAGCGAGCCTATTGTTGTTAAGTGCCACTGAGTCGGTACTGACTCACTGTGGCCCTGTATAGGGTTTCTAAGGCGTGGCTGGTGAGCTTGAACTGCTGATCTTGAAATTCAAAATGACCTTGCAGTCCAATGCATTAACCCACAGGGACCTTATAGACCAGAGTAAAACTGTCCCATAAGGTTTCCCTGGCTCTAAAGTTATTATGGAAACAGACTGCCCCATCTTACTTATGGAGTGACAGGGGAGTTCCAATCGCTGATTGTTCAGTTAGCAGTCAAGTGCTTTAACCACTGCACCACCATAGCCGCTGCACATTAGATAGCCCCTGGATAATTTATTTTATAGCACTTTTTAAAACAACAAATTGAAGCATTTAAAATGCAATAGAAAAACTGAGTCGTTCAAAAGAACACCAATAGCAAATCTTTTTTCAGATTAGATGTTACTTTCTTTTGTATTATGTTAGTGATGTGGGGTTTTCACTTATTATATAAATGTTGGTTCCCCTTTTGTAGTTTTTAGAAAAAAAAGTGAAGCTCACATTTTAAATGCAAACACTCCATGAAGAGATTGCTCATACATAGTAACAGGGTAAACACAATCATAAGGTCTTTATCTTCATTATTGTAATGAAGATTTTTACCATTTTAATATTTATTGAATTTCTTTCTATCAATTTCAAGAAAAGCTCTGAGGCAACTATTGTATACATCACAAGTGCCACCTAGTGTGTTCTTTGAAAATAACACGTTGTTCTCCTTGAGAAGCAAGAACAAGACAAAAATGCCTATATTCCTAGGGCAGCAGCTTGTTTAATTATCTCTGCTTCTTAAAAAGAGTCTGTTTTCAGTCAAAAAAGGTTTTGAAAGATTAATTTGGAAGTAAGCTTCCTTTGCTGTAGTCATTTCTCTCAATACTGTTTGGTTTCAATTCTACAAAGGTATAGATAGAATTAAGTAAAATATGCTAAAGAAAGGGAAAAAAAAAAGTGCAATGCTTCATCAAAGAAGTTACAGTAATCCTTTCAAAAACTATTTTCTTCCAACTTCCAATAAACTCTGACATTTCATTAAAGTTCGATTTCCACATTCCCATAGTCTGTACCATCACCATTATTTTAGATCCCAAGTCATTCCTCTTTACAACGGTCCCATCTTTAAAGCATTGAAATACCTTCATCATCATCATCACCACAAACCACAACTGCAAGCACTAATTGAGTACCTCTTATTGTAGGACCCAGAGCTGGTGGCAAGAATATAAAGAATCACAGAATTTAATCTCCACCATCAAGAATCTTAAACTCAATGTGGGAGAAGGAAGAGGAGAAAGAGAAAGTGACATGTACTTGTAATCATAAAAGGCAATACTGGATAAAAGTCATCACCATTTTTCCAGTTGATAGACCAGAAAACCTTGAAGCCCTCTGACCCTGTCTCTCCACACCCCTTTGTCCAATCCTGGTACCTGAGTCCTGTTGAGTCCTCTGAAATGTCTTCCTGCTGTGTTTGTTCCCTTCTCCTTCCCTGTTGCACATTTATTCCTCCACCTGATACCTGGGGAATTGCAACAGACCTATCCCTCAGCTTCCTGCCTCTCCTCCCGTCAAGCTAACATTACTTAAAGGGTGCCTTTCACCTTTCATTCTCTTCCTCAAGAACCAGTTTTGTTTGAACCGTCTTTCTGATGTTTATCAGACCATGACTACAAATATCCTAGTCTACTTTTGAAGGCCTTCCATAATCTACATTCACTTTATGTATCCAGTTGTATGGGACACTACACTCCAATGCTCTATGTTTAACCCTGGAGGTCTCTTTTTACTTTGGAACCAAAGGGCATGTTATAGTTTCATTCCCATTTTTTAATTTAGAAGTTGTGTGTGTATGTGTGGCATTTCTGTTTGCCTTGTGGGCATGTCATGTGCCATTTGCCGTTATAATATTTTCAACTTTTGCATTATATTAGTTACACTATATCTTTTACTACCATCTCCCAGGTAGTGTAGTGGGATACACAAAGGTCAGCAGTTCAAGTTCTCCAGGAGCTCCACAGGAGAAAGATGAGACTTTGTGCTCACATAAAGATTTCTGGCCTTGGAAAGCCTATAGACGGACGCTATGAGTCAGAACTGACTTGACGGCACAGAGCAACAGCAGCAGCCCTCCACCATAAACTCTCCTCACACCCCGTACGTACCCCAACCTTCATCTCTAGTCACTGCTGGTTGCTCTTGTATTTTGCTACACAACAAGCTATCCTGGAAGTTCCCTTTTCTACTTTTTCAGTTGGTTTCATTGTTTCTTGGCTCACTGGCCTTCCGTTTTCTTAGTATTCTTATTTTACTGCAGAATATTTTCAACTAACTTCTCCAAAATGGGTATGTGAGAAGTAAGTGTTCCAAGTGCTGGCATGGAATGTCTATTCTACATCCACACTTACTTGCACTTGTCTGAGTTTTCTGTTCTAGTTTATAGTCCTGTTGCCTAAGATCTTGGTAGCTATTTCCCCCTTGTGTTTCAGTACCCTGTTGCTGATGAAATCTTGGTGTCAGTCTTATTTTTGTTCTTTTGTAATGTGGAAGACTATTTTTTTTTTAAAGTTTCATGACTATCAAGTCGAATCTTATCTAAATCCTATCTAAAATTGAGCCTCACAGGTCTGCATTCTGCTTTCAATACTAACAAATCTGTCTTGAAAAAAGTACAACCAGAAATCTCCTTACAAGCTAGAATGGTGACACTTCATCTCATGTACTTTGGACACGTCATCAGAATGGACCAGTATTTGGAGTAGGACATCATGTCTGGTAAAGTAGAGGCTCAATGAAAATGAGGAAGACTCTCAATGAGCTGGAATGACACAGTGGCTGCACCAATGGGCTCAAACATGACAACAGTTGTGAGGCTGGCACAGGACTGGGCGGTGTTTCATTCGCTTGTACATAGGCTTGCTATGTGTTGGAACAGACTTGATAACACTTAGCAACAGTGGTAATGAAATTAGGGGGCAGTGATGCTTCAAGGGAAGAATTCTCATCTCTCATCAAGGAGACCCCTGATATACAGTCACTGTCTGCCTGCCTGTCTGTCAGTGGAGGCTTGCGACAGGACTGTAAACTAGAGCACAGTTCCTTATTATCCTCAAGGTTGATTCAAAACCCACTTTCGTATCATTGTAAACACTCATCCTGAGTTTGGAATCTCTTTAGATTTGTTCTTATCTTCCCATTATTTTAGTTATTTTTGTGGCTACTTGTCTGCAGCCTATTTTGGATGTGGTTTTTCTTCCCTCCAAGTTGGTATCTCCCAGATATTTTGAGATTTTTCTGGTAGTGACACCTTTTCTTGTTTTTTAGTTTTGTGTGACTTTCTTATTTAAATAAACATTTTTTTTTTCTCATCATGATAAAATAAAAAAAAAATGAGTGAAAAGGAACAAAGTCTTGTGAGCCCAGCTCATCATCTTGATTCGATCACTCTGCGTATTATTTTTAGGCTGCTTATACTGTGCTTGGGGCTCACACAGAATCCAAAGACTAGAATGCTACCCCCAAAAGTGAAATATATGGGCTAGTCTCAGCAGCAGGCAATAGGGGAAATGCTGATTAATGGTGATTAGCATTAAGGACCACCACTCATCTGTCACTTTGCTGTATGGTGGTGGTTTGTGTGTTGCTGTGATGCTGCAGGCTAAGCCACTGGTATTTTAAATACCAGCAGGGTCACCCCTGGTAGAAAGGTTTCAGCAGAGCTTCCAGACTAAAACAGACTAGAAGGAGGCAAGGTAGACTACTTCTGAATGGTTAGACACTGAAACCCTTATAAATAACAGCAGAACATTGTTAGATATAGTGCCAGAAGATGAGCCCTTCAGGTTGGAAGGCACTCAGAATATGACTTTGAAGAGTTGCCTCCTCAAAGTAGAGTTGACCTTAATGATGTGAATGGAGCAAAGCTTTTGGGATCTTCATGTGCCGATGGGGCATAACTCAAAATGGGAAAAAACAGGTGGAGTAGATGAAATATGAACCTAGGATTATTGGAAGTGTCAAAATGAAATGGGATGCATAAAGGAGGACTTTTAAACTCACTTCCTAGTGAGTTTAAATGGACTGGTACTAGTCATTCTGAATGGGACAATCCTAAGGCTTACTACGCTGGAAATGACAAATTAAAGAGGAATGGCATCACATCTTGAAGTAAAATGCTATCTGTGATAGGATAACATCTATACCCCTTCAAGGAACACAAAGTAATACCACTATAATTCAAATTAATGTATCAACCACCATAGCCACTGATGATGAAACTGAAGAATTCTACCAACTTCTTCAGTATGAAATTGATCAAACAAGTAATCAAGGTGCACTGAGCTTCCTGATCTCAAAACCTACTACACACAGTAGTCAACATAGATCGATACTGGTACAACAAAAAGCATATTGATCAATGGAACAGAATTGAGAACCCAGAAGTAAATCCATTCACCGATGGTCTTTGCTGATTTTTGTCAAAGGGCCAAAATACACTAAATGGGGAAGAGATAGTCTCTAAACAAATGGTGCTAGCAAAACTGATAATTCTTTTGCAGAAGACTAAAACAAGACTGTTTTTCACACAGACCATATACAAAAATGAACTCAACATGGCTAAATACCTAAATGTAAAGCCTAGAATTATACAGATCATCAATGAAAAAATAGGGACAAACTTTGGGACTCTGATACAGCATTTCTCAAGCTGAAAGAACTGAAAAAAAAATTCAAGCCTTGGAATACCGAAGGATTCTATGGCCAAAATACTAAATTGTTACAGAACGCATCAAAAGAATATGGAAGACCTACACAGAACCACTGTACCAAAAATAAAAAAAAGGTTGATGCTCAACTATTTCAAGAGATAGCGTATGATCCAGAACTGATAGCACCGAAAGAAGTCCAAGTTGCCCTGAGTAACAAGGCTGCAGAAATAGATGGAATACAAATTGAAATGTTTCAACAAACTGATGCAACACTAGAGGCACTCATTTGTTTCTGCCAAGAAATTTGAAAGACAGTTACCTAATCAACTGATTGGAAGAAATTCATATTTGTGTCCATTTCAAAGAAAAGTGAGCCATTGAAATATGGAAATTATTGAACAATATCATTAATATCACGTGTAAGTAAAATTTTGCTGAAGATAATTAAAAAATGGCTGCAGCAGTACATCGATAGGGAACTGCCAGAAATTCATACTAAATTCAGAAGAGTACATGGAACTAAGGGTACCATTGCTGTTGTTAGATGGATCTTGGCTGAAAACAGAGAATACCAGAAAAATGTTTATTTGTGCTCGCTTGGCTATGTAGTCTTTTGACTGTGTGGATCATAACAAACTATAGATAAAATTGCAAAGAATGTGGATTGTAGAACACAGAATTGTGCTCATGTAGAACTTGTACATAGACTAAAAGGTAGTCATTTGAGCAGAACAAGGGGATACTGGATGGTTTAAAATCAGGAAAGGTCATACATACCAGGGTTGCATCCTTTCATCATATTAATTTAATCTGTGGTGAACAAATAATCTGAGAACCTGGCTTATCTGAAGAAGAATCTGAGGAAAACTCATTAACAACCTGTAATATACAGATGACACAACCTTACTTGCTGGACGGGAAGAGAACTTTAAATACTGATGAAGATTAAAGATTACAGCCTTCAGTATAGATTGCACCTCAATGTAAAGCAAGCAAAAGTTCTCACAACTGGACCAATAAAATAACATCATGATAAATGGAGAAAAGATTGAAGTCATCAAAATTTTATTTTGCTTGGATCCACAATCACCACTCAGGAAGCAGCAGTTAGGAAATCAAAGGACATATTACATTATACAAATATTTTGCAAAAGACCTTTTTAAATGTTAAAGAGCAAAGATGTCACTTTCAGGACTAAGGTACACCTGATCCAAGCCACCATATTTTTCGATCGCCTCATACACATGTGAAAATTGGACAATGAATAAGGAAGACCACATAAGAATTGCTGCATTTCAATTATGGTGTTAATGAAGAATATTGAAAATAGCATAGATTACCAGAACACCAAACAAATCTGTTTTGGAAGAAGTGCAGCCAGAATGTTCCTTAGAAGTGAGGATTTTCAAACAATAAATAAGGGGGAATCTGATGCAGACCATGCAGACCCGGTCAGTAGGTCAAGTCTCTGTGAGCCCAAGCGTTGATGACCGTCCAAACCATAGGCTCTGAGGATCAGACTCTAGCCACCTAGTAGACATAGCAAACTGTCCCTCATCTGATTATTCAGTAATGCTTGTTAGTAATCTCATACATGAGCCCTGGATATCCACAGACAAATGTAAAAACCTTCCCTAAAAGCCGAGACTGTAAATTCCAAAAAGGCAAGTCCCCCTCCATCCAAAAAAAAAAAAGCTAAAGAGGATAGAGAGAAACACTGTTAACTGATGATATATAGAGGGGATAATAATCAATGTAATGAAACAAGCTATAGGAATGGATGAATGTGAAGCTGATGATGTGCCCTGTAAACTTTCACTCAATCCAAAATAAAAACATTTAATAATAATAAAAAAAAAAAGTGAGGATTTTGATACTTCTCATGTTCTTTGGATATGTTGTTAGGAGGGATCAGTCCCTGGAGAAGGATATCATGCTTGAGAAAATGGAAGAGCTCCCATGAGATGGATTGACACAGGGGCAGAAACCATGGGTTCAAACATAACAACAATTGTGAGTATGGTGCAGGACCAGTAGGTGTTTTGTTCTGTTATGCATAGGTTCACTATGAGGCAGAATCAACTTGGTGGCACCTAACAAGAACAACAACTGTAGTGGTTAGTCTGGGAGAAAACATCAAGAAGATGGAAACAGGGTTTTTGTGGATGCAGATGGACTAGCTAGTCCTTAAAAAGGAAAAGGCACTTGGGTTTTAACTTATTTCATCACTTACTATATATAGACAGAGAGCTCTGGTAGCGTAGTGGTTACGAGTTAGGCTGTGAGCTTCAAGGTCAACAGTTTGAAACTACCAGATGTTCCACAGGAGAAATATGAGGCTTTCTGCTCCCATAAAGATTTACAGCCCCAGAAACCCTGTATAGGGTCGCTATGAGTCGGAACCGACTCCACGGCCCATAACCACCACTATTTAAATGCTTTATTGTGAAATATGTGATACTTTGCATGGGAGAACATTAGCTTTACATTCATCCTATTATATATTGTTTCATTGCCATGGTTAAAATCCCCCCCATGCATCATCAAACAACCAAAGGGTATACCATACAAGCCTGACCCTCTGTTGTTGGTACACAGCCCCTCTCCCTCTCTGGGTCTAGAGTCCTCAGCCACTCAATCTCCCCACGTCATCATCTCTGCCTTCATCTCTGGCATCACTGTTTCTCTGGGTAGGGTCCCACACTCTGCTCTTCTCTCTTGATGGTCCCAAGGACCTCCGCTCCTGGACTGCAAAGTTAATCACTCCCCTCCTTTTGCTACAAAATGTCTACCTTTACATTTCCAACCCTCACAGTCAGTCCTGATAACAATTATTCACTATTGTACCACAAGAGTTCTATCCGCATCTCCCAGATGATAACAATTATTCACTATTGTACCACAAGAGTTCTATCTGCATCAGCCCCGCCCAGACAGATTGGATACTACTCACTAGAGATTCTACCTTCCTCTGTGCCCTCTAGATCTAGGCTCCCTCTTGAAGCTTGTAAGCCAGTCACTTTTTGCCTTTGTAGCCTCCCCCCCCCACCTATACACACTTTGGGTAGCCAATGTCCAAGTTGCCCATCCCTGTCTACTCTGTGTATGGAGGAGGTGGGAATGATCTTCGCAATAAAGATTTGTTCCCTCTTTTGAACTACTGCATCCATAGGTGTAGGTCAAGTTCATCAAATTGTATCAGATTACCTTTTTTTTTTTTGCCTCTTTTTTCTTCTAGTTGAGTTCTGATCATCCAGCCATTGAAGCCAGGTCAAGTAGGACCATATATTTTTGGGTACACAATTTAACCTACAAAACATGTGTTCAACCCGAGTATTTCACAGAGAATCTCTCAGTGTTGTTAGCCACAACACCCACCGAAACCAAACCTATTGCCATTGAATTGATTGTGACTCAGAGCCAGCCCGTGTAGGGTTTCTAAGACTAGAACTCTTCACGGGAATAGGCAGCCTCATGTTTCTCTTTCTGAATGGCTGGGGGATTTGAATTGCCAACCTTGCAGTTAGCAGTCCAGTGTTTATCCTACAGCACCTTCTTCAGGCAAGCTTAACCTTTTTAGTCTCTTCATACATAAATGGATGTAACACCCTCTATCAGATAGGATTAAAGGAGATAGTATGGGTAAAATGCTTAACTTGACATGTAATAGTGGTGGGTATTTACTGTGTGGATTTTCTTATTTAATCTTGATTATTGCCTGTTGTACAGACAGGAAGTAGAAGCACAAAGAATGGAGATAAATTAACTAAGGCTAGAACCATTAAGTGGCAGAGCAGGGCCTAGGCAGTCAGCTTCTGGCATCTGTGCACAGAAACATGATGCCGCAGATCACTCCAAAGACAAGAGCTACTGGACTTAGAGCACTTCCTTTGGCTTTTTAGTTTCCTGTGTAGTTTGGGAATTGTTGTTGTTAAATGCCGTCGAGTTGGTTCAGACCCATAGCGAGCCTGTATAGGGTTTCCAGGAGCAGCTGGTGAACCTGAACCGCCAGCCTCCAGGAACAATAAGACTTTGCAAGGGAGCCATTTTAGACACCAGGATGAGATTGTGTCAATAAGCCGGGACTAAGTGGCTATTTATAGTAACAGGCAAACGAAAGTTAGCAAATTATTATAATATTTGGTATTTGGGTTTTGTTGGCATATTTGCTTTTATGATTTATTTTACAGAGGTAACAATTATATAACAGTAAAGTGTACAACTTAAGTGTATAGGTTTGTTTTGTTTTATTTATAAATGTTTTATTGTGAAATATGTGATAGTTTACATGGGAGAATATTAGCTTTACATTCATCCTATCGTATATAATTTCATTGCCATGGTTACAATCCCCTCCATGCATTATCAGCCAACTAAAGGGTGTACCCTGCAAGCCTTCCCCCACCACTCCCTCCCAGTCATCAGCACACAGCCCCTCTCCCTCTCTGAGTCTAGAGTCTCCAGCCGCTCCATCTTTCCATGTCATCGTCTCTGCCTCCATCTCTGTTATCACTACTTCTTTGGGTTAAGTGTATAGATTTATAGATTTTTTTTTTCCAGGTGTGTGACATTTAGATCAAGACATTGAAAGTTCTCAGCCCACTAGAAGGCTCCCTTGTGTCCCTTCCCAATCAAAACCTGGCCAAAGGTAACCTCTCTCTTAAGCTCCATCACCATGCTGTTGGTGGTGGTACACTGTGACCCTCTAGGACAGAGTAAAGCTGCCCTGTAGGGTTTTCAAGGATGTAATCTTTATGGGAGCAGATTGCCAGATCTTTTGTCTTCCATGGAGTGGCTAGTAGATTTGAACCACTGATCTTTCTGTTAGCACCGTAACCATTGTGTCACCAGGTCTCCTATCACCATCACTAGTTTCTGAGCTTCATGTAAATGGAACACAGTTTGGTGCTTTCATTTCTAGCCTTCTTCACTCATCACACTTGTTTTCATTTGTCTGTTCTTTCAATTTGAGTACAAATGTGTTACAGGCCGTGAAGCTGTAAGCAAATGACTATACTCCATATAGCAGATAGCAAAGATCTCTGAGCAATGACCCCAAGGGCTCTGTACACAAATACAGCCTTTCATAAGTGGCTAAGAAATAGATGTGCCCAAAGCTGACATTGCCTGATCTGCCTCCAGAGAAGCAATTTCCATTTGATACGCCCAACTTAGGTCAGGGCTGAAGGTGGAGGTAATTTCCCTAAACCTGGATTCCAAGGAAGACTCCAAAGGTAGCCACTGTCTGGGGCTTTAACAAGCAGCTAGGCTAAGTCAGTTGATGGCCTGACTCACAGCAGGCCAAGGTGAGGGCTGTACTCAGGGGAAGGGGACAGATGTCACAACCACTGAGGTAGGAAGCACAGCTCAGAAGGCAGCTGTGGGGGATGGGAAAGAGGTGGAAAGCCTAATGGGGCAGGGCAACTATCTCTCCTGACACCTGTGAGGGCTATAGGGACTCCTTGGGCTCCAGAGGGAAGCGTTCTTGGAATATTACAGATGTGTAGTGAGTGTGACGTTCCTTTTCTCTTCTTAGGGTTTCCCATGAGTCAGATTTTAAGTTGTGACAATTGCTAGGTTTGAATGAGGGTGGCACATTCCTCGCCCTTTTGCAGCTGGGGTGGAGTGGGAAACTCCGGAATTGCTTCACACACTGGGGTCCACCTCATTGCACACCTCCCTCCAGTCTTTGGGGAACCCATCTTCTCAGGAAAGACCCACATCTGTCTTCCCTGTGAATTACTGGCTTCTTCCTTTTTAGGACAATTTCAACTTCATGCTTGAAGGGCAAGTGACTTTCTCAGAAATCCAGTTAAAACATTTCCAGGATAGCTTTTTATTTTATTTTATTATATGTTCTTTTTTTTTTTTTAAGAAACAAAGAGATAACATCAACAGTCCATTAAAATATAGAGAATGGAATGTTCAGTACATTTTTGTAATTATATTTATAAGCATCTAGAATTAGACAACATTCACCAAACTCCTTGCAAACGTAGGTAACAGTAAAATGTTATGTCAGTGGAAGTCACTGTCTGTGAACACATAACTTTGGATGTCCAATACATTTTTATAATTATATCTGTAAACATTGCACATTGTATATATTTACACAATACAAAATATTTACAAAATAAAATCATTTGACTTATGCTTGAGATTTATTCTCGAGCTCCAACAAAGCTTTAATCCAATTCTGTGGAAAAATCAGTTTGAGGTCTCATATACATTGGTTAAATTCTTACATGAAGATTTCTAATTAGGTCTATAGTCCATAATGCTATGTAGGGACATATCTTTTTTTTTTTTTTTGATGCATACTTATACTTTATTGACTATGCAAAGCCTTTTTAAAAAAATGTTTTATTGTGAATTATGTGATCGTTAACATGGGAGAACATTAGTTTTACATTCATCCTATCATATATTGTTTCATTGCCATGGTTACAATCCCCTCCATGCATCATCAACCAACCAAAGGTCATCAGCACACAGCCCCTCTCCCTCTCTGGTTTAAAGTCCCCAGCTGCTCCATCTCTCCACCTCATCATCTCTACCTCCATCTCTGGTGTTACTGCTTCTCAGGGTAGGGTCCTGCTCTCTGCTCTTCTCCCTTGATGGTCCCAGGGATCTCCACTCCTAGACTACATAATCACTCCCCTCCTTGCTACAAAACATCTATTTTTACATTTCCAACCCTCACAATCAGTCCTAATAACAATTATTCACTATTGTACCACAAGAGTCCTATCCACATCTCCTTTCATCAGTCCTGCCCAGACAGATTGGATACTACTCAGTGGCGATTCTACCTTCCTCCTCACCTTCTGGATCTAGGCTTCCTCTTGAAAGCTTGTAAGCCAGTCACTTCTTGCCTTTGTAGCGCCCCCATTTTGGGTAGCCAATGTCCAAGTTGCCCATCCCTTTCTACTCTGTGTATGGAGGGGGTGGGAATGATGCTCGCTGTAAAGGTTTGTTTCATCCATAGGTGTAGGTCAAGTTCATCAAATTGTATCAGATTATTCTTTTTTCCTCTTCTTTCTTCTTCTAGTTGAGCTCTGATCATCCAGTCATTGAAGCCAGGTCAGTGGGTATCATCTGCAATTATGGGTGTTCTTGTGTATATGCTCTCGCTTCTTATCAGCTGGATGCTTCATTCTCCACTGTAGTCCTCTGTGGCTATGTCACAGACTCTGGGCCCAAGAGTCCCCAGGTCTTGCCACACTGCTGGCCAACCAGGTCTCCACCTGGGTTCACAGGAGAGGGCTTAGCTCGCAGCTTCCTTGCTGTTTTTCCCTCACTTCTCTTTATCAGTGACGAATGTGGGTACCAATCAGAGTGTGTATTCCCATTGAGTGTTAGTCTTGGAAGGGGGTTTGCTCTGAGGGAACCCAACCACTTGCCTTGATGTCTCCCGGGCAAGCAACTTGCTTGTTCTTGTAGTAATCAGTCAGTCAGGATAGCTTTAAATCTACAAAATGTTCTTAAAATACTTAAAAGCTGAGTATACAAGGGTCCTAAGCCTCAGAACAAAAGGGTTTCCTTCCAAAGAGGGGCAAAGGGAGACATAACACTTTCCTTCTATCAAATGACATATACAACAAAAATAAGAACAAACTGCAAATTACCATGTCAATTATCTACCCTGTCCCACAGCGCTGGATTCCAAGTCCTCTGTCTGAGACTAACCAAGGTCTAAACTTGGCAAAATTACAGTACAGTCCCCTCAGCCCATTTTCCTCAACTAGAAAACAGTGCTGCGAGTCTTAAAGGGGCAGTGTGTTTATGAAACTACCTATTTGTAAAACTTGATATTTAGGGTCCTAACAAGGCATTTTCTTTCTTTTTGCTTGCTGTCGGAAAAGTCACCTGCTTTGTCTGAAGTGTAAGTATCTGGTTGAGGTGGCACACATTACAGGAAACCAATGAGGGCAGTAGTGATACACTTTGCTGTGTTGGTGGGAAGGAGGCTTGGGTTCATAAGGAGGTTTCTTCCTTTCTTTTTATGGTGCCAAATATGAAGTTCTGGGAGAACTTCTGTGCTCACCACTGTTTGATTCTTAGAATTACCTGGAGAGTTAAAGAAAACAAAAATCGGATCCTAACCTCTTCTTGCTCTTTTGCCCACCCTGGCCAA
This sequence comes from Chrysochloris asiatica, assembly GCF_000296735.1. NCBI lineage: Eukaryota > Metazoa > Chordata > Mammalia > Afrosoricida > Chrysochloridae > Chrysochloris > Chrysochloris asiatica. Next base: position 5,493,333 of record NW_006408612.1, read on the forward strand.
AAATCGGATTCAGTAGAATTGGGAGGAAATAAAAAGTGGATATATATATTTACAGGATTCCTGGTGTGGCACTGTAGGATCAGTACTGGACTGTGAACCACAAGGTCGGCAATTCAAACCCCCCAGCTGCTCCTCGGAAACCCTACACAGGGTCGAAATGAGCTTAACAACTGGACAGCACTTAACAGCAACAATATGTATTTAAAATTTCCCAGATAGCTCTAATGACCAGTATAGTTTTCAGATCACTCCTAAAATAGGAGTCCTGGGGTGGTGACGTAGGATAAGCACTGGACTGCCAACCACAAGGTTGGTGATCCAAGTCCATCAGCCACTCCTTGGAAACCCTATGTTGTTTTTGTTGCTGTATAAGGTTTCCAAGGAGTTGCTATGAGTTGGAACCGACTCAAGGGTACTTTACAACAATACCAGTCTAAAATACCTTCCTGTCTGAAAATCCAATAATTAAAAATATACCCATATTATCTCCTTGGGGGCATAAGAAAGTAGGGTAGGGGAGGTCATGGGCCACTTCAACAGCAGGGGAAAAAAAAAATCAAGTAGAGCTGTCAAAATCACATTGATTTTTTTGTATGCATTGTAAACCTAAATCTTAATTTTTTTTTTTTTTCTGTGACAAAATTTGTCATCAAGGTAGAAAATCAGAACCTCAGAGGATCTTGTTCAAGTAATCCGTGTTATCCCCATTCCCAAACACAGCATTCATTAGGAATTATTTTACATGAACATCAATTAGAATGACAAGGTACTCTTGAAACACTTTCTCGATGTCTCTCCTTAGTTTCTGTTATTGAGTGGATATTATTAATGCTTACCACTCTACAATGCAACCGCAGAGTATCCAGGTGAAAAGGACTATGGGATAATGGGCCCTTAGGACTGGGAACTGGTAGCTGAGAGTATCAATCACAAGTCATTTGATCTGAAGCTACTAGGTCAGATCAGCACACTGAGAGAATGGGAATTCAAATTTTCATGCAAGAGGGGTTTGGTAGGATTGATCAAAAGGATTTGGGAGCATTGAACATTTAGGGGAAAAGCAAAAACAAGAAAGACTTAAGGGAAGTCAGATGTGAACCTCAGTTTGGGATACACAGAGATGAATCCAGAAGGTAGGAAGATCATGGAGGTAGAAAGATATCAAAAATAAATATTATTTCTGTCTGTCTCTATGATCCTTGCTGGGAAATTCCCTTCCCAACTTTTCCATTGATTCTTGTCACAATGTTATCCTGATGGAAGTAAGAACCAAACTAAATGCTTGGGCAGATTTCAAAATTACTTAAGTCAAAGACTAGATGATGATTAGCCATACTAGGCAAATATCCTAGCTATCTGAGACAATGTAAATTTCATACTGTTTTCTTTAGATGCCCAATCAGGGGCCATGCTCATGGGTCTTCCTCAGTCAGATTTCCGAGAGAGTTGAATACTGTTTGGAGTATTTGTTTTTTGTTTGTTTGTTTATGAGAGTTGGATATTAAAGCCATATTAGACCTAGACCAGTTTATTGCTGTAAAAGGTTTGACTTTTTAAAGTTTGCTCACATTTATAGCAATCAAGCAACATTGCTAAAAATCAAGTTTCTTGGTTCTAAGTGTACCAGGTTTACACCTCAGAAGGATCAGAGGTTTTCTTGGACATGAATAAATGACTGTAAGGCATCAGAAACCCACTTTACCAACAATATGCAGTAGAGTGTTACTAGAATTTTAATTTTGGTCTAAAAAGTTTTCTTTAGAGTTCATGGGCTAAAACTAATATTCTATATAACCTGATAATACTTACTTAAATAGGATTAAATTACTTCTCTGGGAACACTTAGGATCAGCACTGGACTGTGAACCACAAGGTTGGCAGTTCAAACCCACCAGCCGCTCCTCTGAAAGCCTATCAGGCTCTCTATAAATTGGAACCGACTCAATGGCACTTCACAACAGCAACAGCAGCAGCACCACCACCAACAGTTTAGAATAGTCTAGGAAGCATTTCTCCCATCTTTCTTGACGATGCAGACACGTGGTGCACTTGCTCTGAAAACCCTAGCAATCCAGAGCTGGCTCGGAGCTTTCCGACCAGTTGCCCATGCAGCATTTCTCAGTCCCTAGCTACCCAGAGAGCTAGGTCCAAACTCGCATGTTAGAAGGACACCTTCTTTCAGGCTGCAAAATAGACAGATGCCAGCCTCAGTTGGCTTTCATTGTCTCTGTGGGTTTGTGAATTTGCTGAAGTGATTCACAGAGAGCCTACCATACTTTATGGCTACAACTTTATTACAACCAAAAAGAATACAAAGAAGTCCCAGGGTGAAGTGTTCATGTCCCCAAAGACATGCTTTACTCTCTCCCTTGTATGGTCCTTATCTAGGAAGATCATCAGGACTCTTATTGTCCTCACCACTTGCCACGATAAGTTACATCATGCCTTGTGAGACTTAGTCACCATTGAACTCCTGGTGGTCCCTTTGGGTCTGGTCAGGCCCTATTCATTAGCCTCAGATGCTGCACTGCTTGGAACAACTGGGAATCAAAGCCAGATTGCTTTCTCTTTCTTCCATTTTAGAGGCTGACCAACTACCCACTTTTCAAAACCTCAGTGGTTCCTGGGAAAGCTTTCCCCTTTTTTCTTAATGGAGACAATCTCATTTTTGAGCCCTTCGATGAGGTGTGAGGTCGTGTTATTTGGAGCTGTATTATCCATTTTGTGACCATGAAGGTGCAAGGACCACACTCAACATGCCTAGAATGCTGAGATGGATATGTGGGAAAAGTTCTGGTTCTCAATTGTTGTTGTTGTTGTCAGGTGCCATCGAGTCGGAACCGACTCATAGCGACCCCATGCACAGCAGAACGAAACAATGTCTGATCCTGGGCCAACCTCACTACCGCTGCCACACTTGACGCCATCAATGATGCCACCTGGCCAATCCATCTCGTTAGGGGTCCTCCTCTTTTTCTCTGACCCTCCACCTTACCCAGCATGACATCCTTCTCCAGCGACTGTTTCCTCCGGACAGTATGTCCAAAGTATGAGAGACAAAGCTTAGCCATCCTGGCCTCCAAGGAGCATTCTGGCTGCACTTCTTCCAAAACAGAACTATTGGTTCTTTTAGCAGTCCATGGCACTTTCAGTATTCTCCTCCAACACCACAACTCAAAGGCATCAATTCTTCTACGATCTTCCTTATTCACGGTCCAGCTTTCACATCCATATGAGGCTATTGAAAACACCATGGCCTGGGTCAGGCACACCTTAGTCCTCAAGCTGACATCTCTGCTTTTCAATACTTTAAAAAAGTTCCTGTGCAGCAGATTTGCCCAATGCAATACATCGTCTGATCTCTTGACTGCTGCTTCCGTGAGTGTTGGTATGCGAGAGTTTAACCATACTACTTTAAATTGAGTATTTGTAGTTATAAACAACCTAATAGACATATCAGGTATTCAAAGAAATCAAATAACCTAAAAGTGGTCATCTTGAACCCATTCAGAGGCACCTCAAGACGCAGGACTGGCAGTCTGCTTCCAAAGGTCACAGCTTTGAAAACCCTGGAGCTGTTTTATTCTGTGCACATTGGGGCTGCCGTGAGTTAGAACTGACCCGAGGACAACCACCCCCACCACCACTGCTGTTGCTTATGATTTAAAGCCCTGATGTGGAGAAAAAGCTCATGAACCTTTGCCTTGAATTTACCATCAAGTCAAACTCTTTCTTAAGCACTCTAATAAAGCTCAGACAATTTGTTACCAAAATATTGAGTTATCAAAAAAATTAAATGATGCCACTAAAAACAAAACTGGTTATGCCACAAAAATTTTGATAGAACATAAGCTGAAAAGTCACACCACAAGTTGAAAGTGAGCTGAAGTCTTAGAAACTTCTATGTTGCTGATAGGAGTCAGAGTTAAAACACTGTTTTTTTCCCCCCAATGATTGTTCCCCAATAAGATAACTGAGAACTGATTTTGAATGTTGGCAATAAAGGGCCGTTTTTCTCTTTTACCTTATGCCGGGTGTGTCATTCATATTGAGTAGGAGAATGGGAATTTCTGAATTTCATTTGCCAACAAAACAATATTCAGGTTTGAAAATCGAATCTAGCAGGAGGAGTAAAGAGAATTTCATTTTAAATAAATTAAGATGTTTGAAATCTGTTTAAGAAGCGATGGTAGAACTGAAAAAGTAAAGGACAGCAGAAGGGAGGGTCTTTTGGATCCTTGCTCATGTTTCATGTATTTTGCATTCCCAGACTGTTGTTGGGAAGCAAAGCTTCATTGTTTTGTGGTCAGTAGGTTGCACTTTTGTCCTGGCAGACAAGTGATGACAGCAACTGGTTCCAGGAAACCCTTGGTAACAATCCCTCTTTGTCTTCCCTGGGGAAACTCTGGCTTGTAAATGGGTGGCCTCACTAGGCTCCCCACCCACTCCTCTGGCTCCCTCATCTTACAGACACGCATTGTGATGGACTTTCACTCTGAACACTTGCTAGCCTAGATTTCAAGTAATCTGTCCTGTTACTACACTGCGTGTCAGACCGTGGGCCCTGATACCTGAACTATGACACAACCCTCTGCCAATTTATCTACCCACTTGGAGGTTATCCCTTCCATGTTCCATTGTTGTGGGTACCTCTTTAGGTAGTGTTCCTCCTTCTTTACCCAACAAGAGCCCATGTGTCTTTAGTGGAAACGCCCTGTTGATAAGGATTTCGATACTCATCTCTCCTAAGAGTAGACAAAGTAAGGCAAAGTAGACAAATCTCACCATGTAAAGCTACCTGTTCAGAATTCCAAGTGGGTCAAATGCCCATTACCATGGTAAAGTTCAAAGGCTTTCAAATGTACAAACAGTGCATTCAAGCAGTTGAACATTGTTTGTCTTGGAAAAATCACTGGTAGGAATAAGACAGAGTTAGGACTCAGTTTTAGAGGTCAGATAAGACTAAAGTGTAACGTCAATGCTCCCTGGGGGAAGGCTTGCTGTCCACAGATGGTGGCGTCAACAAAGGCTCACTTGTTTATTCTGACCCTGTGACTTGGGTACCCAGGACAGAGACCATGCCCGATTCTCTGGGATCATCCATGGTACTTAGCACGGTGAGCCTGGTACACCCGAGGTGCTCACGAGATACTTGTGGAACTGCACTGACAGATAACATCCCTGCTCCCACTGTGTTTGTCACACCAGATAAAAGTATTCACAACCATCTTTCAGCATCACTGAAATACCATGGAGGATGTTTGTACCTGTGGATCATATTTGTAGAGAGGTAGGGCTTTGACTTATATAGTTTTAAAATCTGATTGTGCAGCAAGAATATTAGAAATAAAATTGAGGAGAGGACAGCCAACCCTTGGTGTAAGGAGCCTGGTAATGGCTTGGGACAGCTGAATAAATAACTTGTATTTATCTGGCTCTCTGGGCCTTACTCAAGCCTTTTTACAACTACCAGGTGTTTTATAGACACATTTTTGTATGAAGTAGTCAAACTGTAAACACAGTGAATGCTGATTGATGATCCTGTCATAAAACATGAAAGAAAAGAAAATAGAGACACTACTATTATTTTCCTAATTGAAATACCTTCTGTGTATGTCTATAAAAGCCTGGGACCAAGTGTGGGCAGATTTGAGGCTGTGGACCATCCTGAGGCATATACTGTGCATACTCCCCCAGCCTGCCCTGGCTTCCCTTTAGGTCTGCCCGCAGAAGTAATTGGGGATCTCTGAGAAGAAACTCTCCCCTACCACACTCCAAGCTCGAGCCCCACAATGCCTTGGCTGCTTAGTAAATATTTGTTGGGTAAATAAAGTAGCATACTTCATTTTAACAATATTTGTTGAAAACTCAGCCTTTCCATTTATAAATTCCTTTCTCTCTTTAAAAGGTTTTTATTGTGGTAACATATACATGAGGGTAAGTACAAAATATTGCTACTTGAGTTTCAGCTCATACATGCATGGATTTATTCCAAACGAAAAGTATTTAAACATGTATCTGTGATCAGTAATACTCTTTTTTTAGTCTCCTTAGCGTGCATTCGAAAAAGAAGACCCAGTCATAATATAGCTTCCTAGGGGATCTGGTGGGCAGGTTAAATTAAAAAGCAACGAGGTCTGCTCAAAAAATTATGGTAGCTGTTTTTTGGGATCCTAAAGGGAGAATTTTATTAGGTTTTCTCCAAGGATTATAATTCATAATAATCACAAGATCTTATTATGAAGAAGCTTTCAGAAAAATGAAAACTTCATTAATGAGGTAAAGGGCAGGAATGTGCCAAGGAATTCTTCCCCATCACAACAGTGCACCTGCTCATTCTTTGAGGGCAGAAAGGGTGGTCCTAAGAGAATTTCTTGGGGAAACCTTACCACATTCACCCTACAGCCCTAATCTTGCCCCTTCAGACCTCATTTTGTTCCCTGAACTCAAAGAACATTTCAAAGGAATATGATTTGAGTCCTTAAAGGATGCCAAGACCACCACTTGTCTGTCAGTTTGTCATACTGTGGTGGCTTGCACATTGCTATGATGGTGGAAATTATACCATGAGTATTTTAAATACCAGCAGCATCACCCACGGTGCACAGGCATCTGAGCTTCAAGATGAAGACAGACTACTTCCGAAGATTTAGTCACTGGAACAGTGGAACACTGTCAACACCAGACTGAAACATGATGAAGAACACCAGAATATTGTCCTATGCAGTGCCAGTGATGAGCCCCTCAGGTTGAAAGGTATTAAAATATAACTAGGAAAGTGCTGGCTCCTCAAAGCAGAGTTGATCATAATGGAGTGAATAGAGTAAAGTCCTTGGGACCTTCATTTGCTGATGGGACACAACTCAAAATGAAGAGAAACAGCAGTAAACATTAAAAATCAGAACATGGAATGTATGAAGCATAAATCTAGGAGAATTGGAAATTGTAAAAAATGAAATGGAATGCATAAACGAATCTTAGGCATTAGTAAGCTGAAATGGACTGGCATTGACCATTTTGATCTGACAATTACATGGTTTACTATGCAGGAATAACACATTGAAAAAGAATAGTGTGGCATTCATCATCAAAAAGAATATATCAAAATCTGTCTTGAAGTACAACACTGTCTGTGATAGGATAATATCATATGCGTACAAGGAAAACCAGTTAATACCACTATTATTCAAATGTATCCAGCAATCACTAAAGTCAGTGAGGATGAAATTGAAGAATTCTAACAACTTCTTCATACTGAAATTGCTCAAGCATGCAATCAAGATGTATTGATAACTACTAGAGATTGGAATTCAAAGGTTGGAAACAAAGCAGAAAGATCAGTAGTTAGAAAACATGACCTTGGTGATAGAAAAGATGATAGGGTTTTGTAAAACCAATGACTTCTTCATTGCAAACACCTTTTTAAAAACAACATAAGCGACAACTATATATCTGAACCTCATCAGATGAAATACACAGAAATCAAATCGATTACCTCTATGGAAAGAGACAGTGGAAAAGCTCCATATCATTAGTCAAAATAAGGCCAGGGCAGACTGAAACAAGCCATCATTTGTTCATACGCAAATCCAAGACGAAGCTGAAGAAAAGTAAAACAAGTCCACAAGAGACAAACTATGTCCTTGAACCTATCCCATCTGAATTTAGAGATCATCTGAAGAACAGATTTGAGATATTAGACATTAAAGACCGAAGACCAAAAGAGTTGTGGGATGACCTCAAGAACATCATACAGGAAGAAAGCAAAAGATCATTAAGAAAACCAGAAAGGAGGAAAAGACCAAAATGGATGTCCGAAGAGACTCTGAAACTTGCTCTCCAGTGTAAAGATACTAAAGCAAATGGAAGAAATAAGGAGGTAAAAGAGCTGAATAGAAAATTTCAAATGGCAGCTTGAGAAGGCAAAGTCAAACATTATAATGAAATGTGCAAAGACTTGGAATTGGAAAAGCAAATGGGAAGAAAATGCTCATTATTCCCCAAACTCAAGGAACCAAAGAAAAAAATTCAAGGTTTGACTTGAAATATTGAAGGAATCTATGGGGAAAATATTGAACGATGCAAAAAGCATCAAAAGAAGATGGAAGGCAGTCTCTCTCGGCCTTAGCGCCATCTTGTTAGAAGCCTCTGAGCCATGAGAGCCAAGTGGAGGAAGAAGCGAATGCACAGGCTGTAGCTCAAAAGAAGAAAGATGAGGCAGAGGTCCAAGTAAAGGCTAGTGTGTGCACCCATGGAAGACACAGCAGCAGGAATGTAGAATGCTGGAGGCCGCGACACAGGTGCAAGTTGACTACGTGCTACTATCTAGAACTTATGGCTCAGTGGGTCTAGAACTTCCATCGCCATTCGATGAACGCTACGAACAGCTGAGACCCACCTTGCTGTACCAATTCAGTTCGTTTTGATCCTTTGTCCTGGACCTATGACATTCTGGACTAATTCTGTTCTGCTGTGGCTGAATGTAACATGTACAATAAATCATCTCTTCTGTCTTAGCTGAAGAAGAAAAAAAAAAAAAGAAGATGGAAGGCACACCAATGTTCATAGCAGCACTATTTACAACAGCAAAAAGATGGAGACAGCCTAAGTGCCCATCAATTGAAGAATGGATAAATAAACTGTGGTACATACACACAATGGAATACTATGCTACCTTGAAGAACAACAAGGAAGTGCAAGGCACTGCATAACATGGATGAACCTTGAAGACATTATACTGAGTGAAATTAGTCAGTCACAAAAGAAGAAATTCTGCATAGGACCATTATTGTAAAAGACTAAGAAAAAGAACCCACCCTAAAAGGGGAGAAAAAATTTATATATGTATTTGTTGATCACCAGGATGTATGGGATGAGAGGAGGGGACGGAGGAAGGGGAAGATAGAGCACAGGGTAGGGAATAGACACAGGATAGCTTGGGTACTGGGAAGAGGTGGGGGGGCCAATACACAAGCAGGGGGAGGGGAACGGAAGAACAAGACTGATGGGAGAACAGTTAGGCAGGTTCATATGGGCTAAGTGGGGCAGAGGTAAAGAATGAGGTATGCACAACTTTGGAACAACAGGGCTCTGGGATACAGGGATTGAGGCATGGTTTGAAGGGGTAAAAGAGGGGAATAATGTTAAGATGCTTGGCTGTCTTTTGAATCTTGGTTTCCCTTGCCTACCATTGTAAAATAGACACTTGAGCGGGGGAGAAAGGAATAGCCAGAAACAGCACTACAGAAAGCATGTAAGTCTGTCTTCAGCCTACAACTGATTAGAATACCTTAAGGGGAGCTAGAAGTTGCCCAGTGAAAGAGGCTTCCTGTGGAGCATCAAGTGGAATCCAGAGCCCCATAATTTCCACTGGAAAGGACGAGTAGACCAGGCTGAAGTGGCCAGAAAAACAAAAGATATTTCGTGAAAAAAAGACCAGCAGGAAAAATCTGAAAAAAATAACAGCAGTCTGATTGATTACTACAAGAACAAGTAAGCTGTTCACCCAGGAGCCATCAAGGCAAGTGGTCGGGACCCCTCAGAGCAAACTCCCTTCCAAGACTGAGACTCAAGGGGAATCCATGAGCAGGCAGCTGGTCTGGCTGGTGACCATGTTGATCACTGATAAGGGGAACAGGGGGAAAAAAACGCAATGAAGTTGTGAGCTAAGTCCGACCACATTCAATAGACCCCTGTGAACCTGGGTGGAGACCTGGATGGCCAGCAGTACAACAAGACCTGGGGACTCCTGGGCACAGAGGTAGTGACATAGCCACAGAGGACTAGAGTGGAGAGTGAAGTGTCCAGCTGATAAGAAGTGAGGGAAGATACACAAGAACACCCATACTTGCAGATAGTACCCACTTGACCTGGCTTAGATGGCTGGATGATTAGAACTCAACTAGAAGAAGAAAGAAGAGCGGGGACAGAAATAACCTGCTACAATTTGATGAAGTTTACCTATACTTATGGCTGTAATAGCTCAAAAAAGGGAACAAATCTTTACAGCGATGGTACACAGAGTTGACAGGGATGAGAAACTTAGACATTGGCTACCTAAAATGGGGGGTCTATAAAGGCAGGAAGTGACTGGCTTACAAGCTTTCAAGAGTGAGCCTAGTTACAGACAGGGCAGGGGAAGGTATAATCTCCACTGAATGATTTCCAATCTATTGGGACCTGACTGGCGAAAGGAACTGGGGCTAAGACTCTTGTGGTACAATAGTGAATAATTGCCATCAGGACTGACAGTGAGGGTAGGAAATATAGAGAGAAGTAGATGCTTTTTGACAAAAGGAAGGGAGTGATTGATTTTGCAGCCCAGGAGCGGAGGTCCCTGGGGCCATCAAGTGAGAAGAGCGGAGAGTGGGCCCCTACCCAGAGAGGCAGAGACGCCAGGGATGGAGATAGAGATGATGACATGGACAGATGGAGCGGTTGGGGACACTTAACTCAGGGAGGGAAAGGGGCTGTGTGCTGACGGCTGGGTGGCGGGCCTGTGGGGTGTACCCTTTGGTTATTTGATGATGCATGGAGGGGATTGTAATCATTGCAATGAAACAAAATACGATAGGATAAATGTAAAACTGATATTCTTCCATGTAAACCTCACAATAAAAACTTATTAAAAAAAAAAGATGGAAGGAACGCACAGTTGCGCTACCAGAAGGATATAGTTGCTATTTAACCATTTGAAGAGGTAACATATGATCAAGAGCCAGTTGTACTGAAGGAAGAAGTCCTAGGTGCATTGAAGGCATTGGCAAAGAACAAGGCTCCAGGAATTGATAGAATACAAATTGAAATCTTTCAACAAACTGATGAGGCACTGCAGGCACTCACTCATCTATGCCAAGAAATATGGAAGACAACTACCTGGCCAACTAACTGAAAGATATCCATATTTGTGCCCATTTCAAAGAGAGTTGACCCAATGGATTGTGGAAATTATTGGACAATGTCATTAATATACCACAAAAGCAAAATTTTGTTGAAGATAATACAAAAACAGCTGCAACCATACATTGACAGAAAACTTCCAGAGGTTCAAACTGGATTCTGAAGAGGACATGGAATGAGGGATATTATTGCTGACATCAGATGGATCTTGGCTGAAAGCAGAGAATACCAGAAAGATGGTACAACATTGCAGAGAATGAGTATTCCAGAACACTTAATTGTGCCCATGAGGAACCTGTACATAAACCAAGCTGCAGTTGTTCGAACAGAACAAGGGAACAATGAATGCTTTATTACTAGGAAAGGTGTGTGCCAGGGTTCTAGTCTTTCATCACACGATTCAATATGTATGTTTAGCAAATAATCTGAGAAGTTGGATTATATGAAGAATAATGTGGCATCAGGATTGTAAGAAGACTCATTAACAACCTGCAGTATGCAGATACAACTTTGCTTGCTGAAAGGGAAGAGGACTTAAAATACTTACTGATGGAGATCACAAATCACAGCCTTCATATGGATTGTATCTCAATGTAAAGAAAACAAAAATTCTCACCACTGGACCAATAAATCAAATCACGATAAATGGAGAAAAGGTTGAAGTTGCTAAAGACTTCATTTTGCTTGGACCAACCCTCAACACTCATGGAAGCAGCAGTCAAGAAATCAACCAGCATACTGCATTGGGCAAGTCTGCTGCACAAGACCTCTTTAAAGTGTTGAAGAGCAAAGATGTCATTTTGAGAACCAAGGTGACCCTGATCCAAGTCATGGATCAATAACCTCATATGCATGAGAAAGTTGGACAGTGAAAAAGGAAGACCGTAGAAGAACTGATATATTTGAGTTATGGTGTTGGAGGAGAATATTGAAAGTACCATGTACTACCAAAAAAACAAACAGACCTGTGTTGGAAGAGATACAGCCAGAATGCTTCCTGGTAGTCAGGATAGCCAGACTTCATGTCTCATAGTTAGGACATATTGTCAGGAGGGACTACTCCCCGGAGAAGGATATTATATTTGGTAACATGGAGAGTTGGAGAAAAAGAGGAAGACCCTCAGTGAGATGGATTGGCACAGTGGTAGTAGTGATGGGCTCAAATGTAGCGTCAGTTGTGAGGTTGGTGCAGGTCCAAGCAGTATTTCATTCTGTTGCGCATAGGAGCCCTATGAGTCACTACTGACTTGATGGCACTTAACAACAACAACAAGAATGCCAAGGTTATTGCTTTGACACAGTGTAAATTAAATAGTGCAGAATTTAACTGGAAAAGGTTGGAGAGATGAAAACATCACCTTCCGAAGTATATAGACTTAGAGGGAGGGCATATTGAGAAATAATAGCTTCACAGGTTGATATTTATGTTTAATAAAGTTATCTATGGTTTTAAATTTTTAATTAATTTTTTACCTTATTAGACATGGAAGTCTTCAAAAACACTTCTGAATATATAAATTCACCATTATAGAGGCCATGTTAGCAAAGAAAATATAATTATTAAGATGGAATAAGAGGTCAGCCTGTCCTGTATTAAGCATGTCATAACAACACAGAAGATGTTACCATAGTAACCTGACCTTCATGTTTCAAACAAAAATAATGCATAAGCTCTTTTTAGTGATAAAATAAATATAGATTGTTTCACTTCCAGTACATGAAAAAAAAAGGACCAAAAAAATAAGAAGAAAGCAATTTCCTTTTTTAAACCACTTTCTTCTTCTCTTTTGCTTCGTTTTCTTTTTAACTTCATTCCCCATCACCCAAATTAGCATATATATACTCTGTTGTTGTTGTTATGTGACGTGGAGTCGGTTCCGACCCTGAACAGGGTTTCTGAGGCTATAAATCTTTATGGGAGCAGAAAGCCTCATCTTTCTCCCGCAGAGCAGTTGGTAGTTTCGAACTGCTGACCTTGCGGTTCATAGCCTGATTTGTAACCACTACGCTACCAGAGCTCCATATATACTCTACCCAGTGAATAATTCTCCCTTCCCTCTCAGCCCTGGTAATCATCGTAGAAAGTTTATTTTAGAAAGCAAACCCTTTCCTGACTTTTTACAGTAGTGATCTCAGGCAATATTTGTCACTTTACTATTGACAAATTTCATTCAGCATACTATCCTCCAGTTGTCTCCATGTTATATGGTATTTTGCAGATACATAGTTATTCTTCAGTATTTCATAATCTTTCATTGTGTGTATGTACCAAAGTTTGTTCAACTATTTCTATGCTGATGTGCATCTAGACTGTCTCCATCTTTTTGCTATTGTGAATAATACTACAGTTAGTATGGGTGTGCATATATCTATTCATGTTACAGTTCTTGTTTCTTGAGGATATATACCAAGTAGAGGTACTGCTGAGCCATACAGTATTTCCATTTCCAACATTCTGAGAAAGTGCCATATCACTTCCCATAGTGGTTGCACCATTTTACAGTCCCATAAGCAATGTAAGAGGGTCCCATACTCTCCACACCCTCTCCAGAAATTGTTGTTTTCTGTTGTTGTTTTTTAAAACTTTGCTATTAAAGCTGCCACCACTTGTCAGTCATCAGGATGGCCAGACTTTGTCTCTCATACTTTTGACATATTATCAGGAGGGACCAGACCCTGGAGAAGGGTATTATGTTTGGTTAAGTGGAGGGTTGAAGACAAATAGAAAAACCCTCAATGAGATGGATTGGCACAATAACAGCACCAGTGGGCTCGGGCGTAGCAACAATTGTGAGGTTGGTGCACAAAAGGCAGTGTTTCATTTTGTTGAGCATAGAGTCGCTTTGAGTCGATACCAACTTGATGGCATCTAAGAACAACAACAACAAAGTCATCTATTTTGTCTTCTGCTGTTTTTGTGTATTCAGTTATGCTTGATAGTATATTTATGGCTTGAATCAGAGCCCCTGATTTTTTTTTTAAGGCTTTTATTGTGGATTGAGTAAAAGTTTACAGGGCAGATCATCAGTTTTACATTCAACAAATCATACACCTTGTTTCATTACAATGATTATAATCCCCTC
>NW_006408612.1:5528826-5572512 GCF_000296735.1 Chrysochloris asiatica
TGGAAGAAGTGCAGCCAGAGTGCTCCTTGGAGGCCAGGATGGCCAAACTTCATCTCTCATACTTTGGACATATTATCAGGAGGGACCAGTTGCTGGTTAGCTAAATATAGGTAGAGAATTTGAAAGAGTAGGTGGATGGAAGAAAAGATAAAACCTGTTGCCCTTCCTTGCTTTATTAGTCCCCACATGGGTAAGGGGGAGGTCTTCAACTTTAAATCTAATTCCGAGTTAATTATTGCACAAGACTGAAGTCTTAATTTCTTGAGACTATATTGTTATTGTTAAGTACTGTCGAGTCAGTTCTGACTCATAGCGACCCTATGTATAGGGTTTCAAGGAGCAGCTGGTGGGTTCAAACCGACCTTGCAGTCCAGCGCATTAAACCACACCGCCACACCAGGACTCCATTGTTGTGAAGTGCCTTCAAGTCAGTTCTGACTCTTAGCAACCCTGTATAGGGTTTCTGAGGAGCAGCTGGTGAGTTTGAAATGCCGACCTTGTAATTCAAACCGACTTGCAGTGCAATGCTTATTGCCGTAGGAGTTATTATTACCGAAAAGTGATAAAAACAAGTTGTGAGTTTATGGATGTTTTTATCAGGGACAGGGGAAAAACTTCCCCCACCTAATAATTTAAAAGAGACAGTTGGAATAATAAACAAAGTTGCTTCTACTTTAGATAGACAATTTTCTTCTTCAAAGTGAACAGCTTATTAACTGAAGTGTTGAGTTAAATTAAGGAGCTCTGGTAGCATAATGGTTATGAGTTGGGCTGCAAGCAGTTTGAAACTACAGGCTGTTCCATGGGAGAAAGATGAGTTTTTTGCTCCAGTAAAGACTTACAGGCTCGGGAACCCTATGCAGGGTCACTATGAGTCGGAACCAACTCCAAGGCATACCACCACCAGAGTTAAATTAACTGAATGAAGAATTTGTTTATGTCTCTCTCACCCACTAGTATGTAAATTGCTTGCTGTTAGGAGCCATTGAGTCAGCTCTGACTCATAGCGAACCTATGCACAACATAATTAAACACTGTCCTGTCCTGCACCATCCTCACAGTTGTTGTTATGCTTGAGCCCGTTGTTGCTGCCACTGTGCCAATCCATCTCATTGGGGGACTTGTTGTTTTCACTGACCCTCCACTTTATCAAGCTTAATATTCTTCTCTACGGACTGGTCCCCTGATAATATGTCTGAAGTACGAGAAACCAAGTCTCACCATCCTGGCTTCTAAGGAGCATTCTAGCTGTACTTCTTCCAACACAGATTTGTTTGTTCTTCTGGTGTCCATGGTACTTTTAATATTCTTCTCCAACACTGTAACTTAAATGCATCAATTCTTCCACGATCTTCCTTATTCATTGTCCAACTTTCACATGCATATGAGGCTATTGAAAATACTATGGCTTGGGTCAGGCGTAGCAGATTTGTCCAGTACAATATGTCATTGACTTCTTGACTGCAGCTTTCATGAGTGTTGATTGTGAATTCAAGCAAAATGAAGTCTTTGACAACTTCTACCTTTTCTCCATTTATGATGATGTTATTTATTGGTCCAGTGGGGAGGATTTTTGTTTCCTTTACATTGAGGTGCAATCCACACTGAAGGGTGTGGTCTTGGATCTTCATCAGTAAATATTTAAGTCCTCTTCACTTCCAGCAAGCAAGGGCGTATCATCTGCATATCACAAGTTGTTAACGAGTCTTCCTCCAATATTGATGCCATGTTCTTCTTCATATAATCCATCTTCTCAGATTATTTGCTCATCATACAGATTGAGTAAGTATAGTAAAAGAATACAGTCCTGGCACATACTTTTTCTGATTTCAAGCCAATCAGCATTCCCTTATTCTGTTTAAATGACTGCCTCTTGGTCTGTGTCACGTTCCTTATGAGCACAATGCAGTGTTCTGGAATACCCATTCTTCACAATGTTATCCATAGCTTGCCATGATCCACACAGTAAAAAGCCTTTGTATAGTCGACAAAGCACAAGTAAACATCTTTTTAGTATCCTCTGCTTTCAGCCAAAATCTGTTTAATGTCAGCAGTTATAACCTTAGTTCCATATCCTCTTCTGAATCCTGCTTAAATTTCTGGCAGTTACCTGTTGATGTATTGCTGCAGCCATCTAAAAATTTTCTTCCACAAAATTTTACTAGCATGTGATACTAATGATACCGTTTGATGATTTCTACATTCCGTTGTGTTGCCTCTCTTTGTAATGGGCTTAAGGATCTCTTCTAATCAGTTGGCTAGGTAAGCTGTCTTTAAAATTTTTTGCCATAGAAGAGTGAGCGCCTATGCTGCATTCATTTTGTTGAAAGATTTAAATTTCTATTCTGTCAATTACTGGAACCTTGTATTTCCCCAATGCCTTCAGTGCACCTTGGATTTCTTCCTACAGTACTATCAGTTCTTGATGATCATATTTCTTAAAATGGTTGAACATCAGCCATTTCTTTTTGGTATAGTGACTCTGCGTATTCTTTCCATCTAGAATCCTTCAGTGTTGCAAGTCAAAGCTTAATTTTTTCCCTCAGTTCTTCCAGCTTAAGAAATGCTGAGTGTATTCTTCCCTTTTGGTTTATTAACTCCAGGTCTTTGCATATTTCATTATCATACTTGACTTTGTCTTCTTGAGTTGTCTTTTGAAATTTTCTGTTCAGTTATTTCAGTTTTTCATTTCTTCTATTCCCTTTAGCATCTTTATGCTGGAGAGTAAATATCAATCTCTTCTGACATCCATTTTGGCCTTTTCTTTCTTTCCTTTTTAATGTCCTTTTGCTTTCTTTCTGTATGATATTCTTGATGTCACCCCACAGCTCTCCTGGTCTTCGATCACTAGTGTGTAATGTATCAAATCTGTTCTGGAGAACATCTCTAAATTCAGGGGGGTATATGTTGAAGGTCATATTTTGGCTCTCCTGGACTTCAGATTTAGGCTCATCGTTCCTATGAGTAATTGATGGCTTGTTCTACAATTGGCCCCTGGTCTTGCTTTGGCTGATGATATTGAACTTTTCACTATCACTTTTCACAGAGGAATACAATTTGACTCCTAGGTATTGCCTTCTGGTGAGGTCCATGTGTATAGCCACCTTTTTATGTTGTTTAAAAAAGATATTTGCAATGAAGAAGCCATTGGTCTTGCAAAATTCTATCACCAAGGCCATATTTTCTAACTAGTGACACTTTCTTGCTTGGGTATCTCTAAATGTATTTAGATCTGCCTAAACCAGCAGAGTCCTTGTGTGGCACTGTGGGTTAATATGCCAGACTGCAAAGTTGTTTGAACAGCAAGGTTGGAGGTTTAAGCTCACCAGCAGTTCCTCAGAAATCCTATACAGGGTTGCTATGAGTCAGAACTGACTCTACAGCACTTAATAACAACAACAAACCAGCATAAATTTGTAAGCAACTCAAGGCGAGTTCAAAGAAATGTTTGGTTGTAGAGGGGAGAGAAAGATTAGCAGGCAATCAGGGTGTTGGAAGTTTTTTGACATTATGAAGGTCATCAGAAACATCTCTTCTACCAGGAAAGATGGAGTTCTGATGTGGCACTGTGGGTTAGTGCGCTGCGCTGCAAGGTCGGTTTGAATCAAAAGGTCAGGAATTCAAGCTCACTAGCTTCTCCTTGGAAACCATAACAGGGTTGCTATGAGTCAGAACCAACTCGATGGCACTTAACAACAACAACAAACTAGCATTTATAACATCAAGAACACTGGACTATCCAGTTAACCAAGGGCTGAATCTCATCGATGGTGATTGTTAAGGGCCATTGAAGCAGTTCCAACTCATGGTGACTCAGTATAGGGTTCTGAGGAGCAGCCAGTGGGTTTGAACCACGGACCTTGAGGTTAGTCATCCAGAGCTTATCCTACAGTGCCACATCACGCCACCCCCCACCACCACCCCCGCCTCCAATTGATGGTACTTGTTACCATTTTCCCTATTGGCATGCATAGCAACTCTGGGGCTCTCCTTCCATCAAGTATAAATTCAAAAAGGAGGATGATAGATGTATTATAATTAGTAACATTTTCTGATTTATATTCATGGTGGCCTTTTTATGATCTTTCTGCTCAAAGCACTCTCATAAAAACAAAACAAAAAACAAGCTATTAAATCTGCTGGTGAGTAAGTGGAATGAAATATGCTAAAGGATTCTGTCTAATCCTGCCCTTGGTGTAGTGCTGTAGGATAAGTCCCAGACTGCTAACTGCAAGGTCCGAAATTCTGACCCAGCAGCCACTCTTGCAGACCCAATACACAGTCGCTGTGAGTTGGAACCAACTTGATGGCATTTAACAACAAGGATCCTGCCAGGCAGAGGCAGCCAACGGGCTTTCCTCCATTATCTCCCAACACCTTTTGTTGTTTGATCAGAATAGTTTTCCTCTCTAAGACATTAATGATTCCAAAGACTGCTTTAAGAAGTTTCTTTATTATACGGAAGTGATTGAAAACTGCCAATCACGGATCCGGCAATCCTCTCTCATGAGCTTAAAGACTGTTCTGATTACGGTAATTACATTTTTATGAATATCCTACCTAGAGAGTAACAATTTTACTGCGTCAGACGACACCACACAAAGATGCATCAATTTCATCTGCAATGAAAAATAGAGCCTAATAGCAGTTATATTTATATGTTAGTCAAACATCAAGATGCAACATAAGTACTTCAACTGAAAGAATTCTGATCATTATTTAACCTTGAGATGATGATTAAGGATGAAGACTTGTCAGCTTTCATGAATTATATTTTCATGATTTTTGCTGTTTTGATTTTAAAAAATCCATGATTAACATTTGGATGCCACCCTCTGCTCCCAACCCCTATGATACATGGGCAAGGCAAGGCAATGCAAAAAAAAAAAATTGATATGAATAATGATCAGAGAGTATTAGGTGATTATAATACATATATAATATAAAACATAATTATGTTTCAAGTACAACAATGCCATGCCAACTGATTTTGTACTTTAGCCAGGTGAATTTCTTAGACTGTGATATAATAATGAATATAATATTTAGATTTGATGTTATATTCAGATATACATGTTAGTTTAGTAAACAGAGAATTGTTCCACTGCTACAGACAGTGAGCAATGCTAGACAAAGTATTGCTGAGAACCAGCAACATAATAGTCACCTAGAAACCTCTTACAAATGCACATTTCAGGCCCTCTCCCAGACCTACTTCATTTGAAGTTTTAGTGATGAAGCTCACATGTCTCCTTTAACAGCCCTGAGGTTTGAGAACTGCTCTCACATCTTCCGTTTTTCCATAGGGTACAGTAGGTGGAAGAAGACCCAGTAGCACAGTGGATTATGAGCTGGGCTTCTAACCACAAGGTCAGCAGTTCGATTCTACCAGTCACTGCATGGGAGAGAGATGGGGCCCTTTGCTCCCATATTCACAGTCTCAGGAACCCTGTACAGGGTCTCTGTGAGTTGGAACTGACTCAACAGCACTTAACTTAAATGTGGAGGTGGTTGCATTCCCTGTTGCCTGCAGGAGGCAGGTGTGCCTTCCTGGAGGGGAGCTAGTAAACAAGTTATTTGGCCAAGTTCCTTTTCAGTGTTTTTATTTTATTTTATTTTTTATTATTATTCCTCTTTAAATCCTCTTTGGTCACAGAGTACCCCAGGCCATAATTTTCCCCCACTACTGGTCATAATTGTTGCTCCATTGTTCCTGGTTGTTGTTGTTAAGTGCCGGCAAGTTGGTTCCAACTCATAGTGACCCTAGTTAGGATTTCCGAGGAGCACCTGGTGAGCTTGACCCCCCAACTGTGTGGTTCAATCTGACCTTGTAGTCTAGTGCATTAACCCACAGCGCCACATCAGAACTCCATCTTTCCTGGTGGGAAGGATGCTTTATGATGCCCTTTTTAATGTCAAAAAACTTCCACCATCCTGATTGCTTGCTGATCTTTTCCCCTCTACAACCAACCATTTCTTTGAAGTTGCCTTGAGTTGCTTACAAATCTATGTTGTTGTTGTTGCTAAGTGCCACTGAGTCAGTTGCGACCTATAGCGACCCAGTACAGGGTTTCCAAGGAGTCACTGGTGAGTTTGAACCTTGTGGTTCCAATAGGCCTTACAGTCCTGTGCTTATCCTACAGTGCCACACCAGAATACCTCACAAATTTGTAGCCCCTCTATATTCTGGAGTCCTGGTATGGTGCTGCAGGATAATGCACTGGACCGCAAGGTTGGTTTGAACTGCAGAACTGGTGGTTTAAACTCACCAGCTGCTCCTCAGAAACCCTATACAGGATCAATATAAGTCGGAATCAACTGTACAGCACATAACAACAACATATTTCTTTATGGCAAACCACACACTAAGGAGCTTGGGTAGCGTAGTGGTTATGAATCGGGCTGCTAACCTCAAGGACGGCAGTTTGAAACTACCAGCTGTTCCACGGGAGAAAGATAAGGCTTTCTGCTCCTGTAAAGATTTACAGCCTCAGAAACCCTGTACAGGGTTGCTATGAATTGGAATAGACTCCACGACACATAACCACCACCACCATGGATGGAAACTGCTTGCCAGAACTCACCAGAAAACGGCATATGGAGACTACATATTGCATGTATACGCAATTCAAGAAAACAGAGCAGCCTCCACTCAGTCCAAAATACTGTTCACTGGACAAGACTGACTAGTGCTGTTGATACACTATTCTTTCTTTGGCTGAGAGGACAAGGTAGCACTTGTTAAGTGCTGTCAGGTCGGTTCTGACACAGAAACCCTGTGTAGGGTTTCTAAGAAGTAGATAGTGGGCTTGAACCACCAACCTTGTGGTTAACAGTCCAGTACTTATCCCACGGCGCCACACCAGCACTCATCCTGGAGGAAATGTATCATCAGAGTTTGGTAATGGACTGTTTTATATATATATATATATATATATATATAATTTTTAAAGGAAAGTATTTTAGAAATAGCATTACAATCAATCAGCGCTGTATGGGGCACTGTTAACTGGAGTAAATGAATACAAGAAAAATGTTAGAGCCAGTGTTTTAATCTTCATATAACTTTATACATAGAAAGCAACACTAATTTAACTTTTAAAGGTTCACATGCAAAGGGAAAACCTTTAGAACGGTGATTCTAAACCTCAAATATGCATTGGAATGGCCTTGAAGTTAATGAAAACATTCTGATAGGTTCTAGAGTTATTTGTGTACTTGCCTTAGCCACTCGCTTCCTCCCCCACCAAACCAAACCAAACCCCCAAACAAACTGTAAGCTCTCTGAAACTCACGTTTACTTGGTACTCACCTCCTTTATCTTTTCTTTACTGAGAAGGTGCTCAGTACTATTTATTAATGAGTGAATGGAGACGACAATGAGGATAAAAATATGCTGGAAAGAGCATGGTTGAAATAGAGGAGCGCTTGTTGTCAGCCTTCTTACCCACCAACTGTAAGACCCTGATTGAGTCATATCATCTCAGCCCTGTGTCTGTAACATGGAAGTCACACTTTTCCTCCTCCAGAGGAAGACTAAACAAAATGAATGAGTCCAGTTTGAACAAATGAGGCTAACTTGGTACGCAATTCTTATTCCCCCAAATCTCATAATTAAATTGTATCAGCTTTCTCTGAATGCATATTCTCTGAATATGGCCTAGGTTTGATGACAAACAGGAGCCCTGGTGACCCAGTGGGTTACATATTGGGCCGCTAGCTGTTAGGTTAGCTGTTTGAAATAGGCCTGTCCCCTCCTGGAGATCTGTTGTTATTAAGTGCCATCAAGTCAGTTCCTGCTCATAGCAACCCTGTACAAAGTTTCTGAGGATTTAAGTCTTCACCAGCTCAAACCATGAACCTTGTGGTTTGCAGTTCAGTGCTTATTGCATGGAACCACTGCACTTTCCCCTGTAGATTCACAGCTTCAGAAATCTGAGGAAACAGTGTTACTCTGTCCTAAGGTTACTAGGAGTCAAAACGAACTCGATGGCTGTGGGTTTTGATGACATAAGAATTAGGAAATTGAAGGAAACATTTATTGAGCACCTAAGGTAGCATAGTGGTTACGAATCGGGCTGCTAACCTCAAGTTTGGCAGTTCGAAACTACCAGCTGTTCCGCAGGAGAAAGATGAGGCTTTCTGCTCCTGTAAAGATTTACAGCCTCAGAAACCCTGTGCTGGGTCGCTATGAGTTGGAACCAATTCTACGGTACTTAACAATATGTACCAGATACTTTGTCTAGTTGGTTTTGTGTATTTATACCTTGTAAAACTTCTGCAAGATATGTTTTTTTCATTTCACAGATGAAGAAACTAGAACTCAAAATGGCTAAGTAACTTGTCTGTGGCCTCACAGGGAGCTGTGGCAGAGTCAGGATTCAGTCTAGGTTTGCGTGTGTAGGGCTCATTCTAGACTATGGAAACTTTCAGTTAGACTCTTCTTTCCAGTAACTGTGAAACATATGTGAAGCAGAATATTGTTAGCTAGCAGTAGGAAGGACTGTGAAGGAGCGTGGAGTAGTGAGACAAGAATCTGCTGCTAGTCCTTAAGTAGAATGTAATTTGAGACCTTCAATTATCTATTAAACTAGATGACCTCTGATTGGGTGACCAGATGGCCCAATTTGCCAGGTCAGCCCCAATTTATACTTTTAATGTTGTTATTTATTATGAGAGATGAAAAAAGTGTTCCACTGTAAACTATAAATTCTAAGCCCACTATAAGTTATTTGAGGGCTTTAACTTCTATGATTTTAAGTCTAATAATATTCCTTTGAGGATTGAAGCAACATGACTTTTTCATTTTCCAGGCCTGTTGGACTGCTAACTACAAGGCTGATGATTCAGATCTACCAGCCACTCCTTGGAAACCCTATACAGGGTTGGTATGAGTCAGAATGACTCAAAGGCACTTAACAACATTAACAACAAAGATATAAGGGGATTGATAGCATGTGAAGAGCCCTTGCCTGGAGAATGCTTTGCATTTCTGACACTGATAGTTTTTCTGCTAATGCCCCTTTTATTTTAAAAGTACCCTAGTAAATTCCCTTCTAGCAGATTTGGTTCCAGTTAATTTGGAATCATTATGTAAAATATTTCTGAGTTCAGTTAACAGTGGGTACGATTTGTTTAGTGCTTATAAGTCATACATGGTGCTGAGTGAAGGATCTCATTTAATGTGCATATTGAGTCCATAAAGATATTCACATATAAGAAAATGGAGACTTAGACAAGTGGTTTTTGAGTAATTGATGGAGCCAGGTCATGGCAAGCTCTTAACTTACCATGATATGTACACACACAGAGTCAGAGAATGGCTAGTTCAAACATTATGAGGCCTCCTGAATTTCCACTGGCTTCTCCTATATTTATCAGCATCAATTCTAGTCTTTATCATTGCCTTCCGCTCCTTCCACCATCTAGTTTTACTTTCAAATACTTCATAAAACCTCTGTAAGAAGTTTTTTCATTTTGCAAATGAAGAAACTAGAGTTCAGAGTAGTTAAACAACTTGTCTATTGCCTCACAGGGTGCCAGGGGCAGAGTCAGGATTCAATCTAAATTTGACCACAAGTAAACAGACAACAGCTTTTGACTAAGATGCAGGGCCTCAAGAAAAACAAAAAATGACTTAGAAAGTAGGTGCAATATATATTTACTTATATGGACCTTTTTTTTGCTGGGGGGGGGGGAGTTGTCTTTATCACAGTATAAAGTAGAAAACAGTCTCTTGCTTTTTCCTTTACATTGTTGTTGTTGTAAAGTACCTTTGAGTTGGTACATAGTGACCCTGTATAAGGTTTCAAAGGAGTGGCTGATGGATGAATCTCTGAACTTGTGGTTCAAATTGATCTGCGGTTCAGTGCATTACCCTGCAGCGCCACATCAGGACTTCTCATTTACACGGACAAAACTTACAGAAAAACCACCAGTTGACACACATACCATTTTTTTATTTATTGTCTGGCTGACTTACAAAGATGCAGATGTCTAGTGTAGACTCTGCCCCACCATTTAAACTATCCTGATGATATATATCAAAATGTGCATGTTTACATAGTGCAGTGGTATGAAAAAGATTGTTTTCCCCTTCTATAGTCCCTGACTATAAACAGGAAACATTTTCATGCTAGAATTTTTTGGGCATTTTAGTAATCTTCCTATTTCTGCTACTGAAATAACAAAATTGATATTACAAGTTAAAGTATAAAGACCTAACTGTTGGTTTTGCTCATTGCTTTATAACCACAACAAATTAGTAGAGAGAAGGCCGGGTATAAAACAACACAATGAAGGGTCAAAGATGGAGGTGCTCCTTTTGCTAGGCTAAAGATTTCAGTCTCTGTATTTGGAATTGAGGCTGCAGTCCTTGTTTGTGGACAGGGTGTATGGCCACAGTCCAGGCTTTAACCAGATTTGAAAAAAATAGCCATGTGACCCAGGTTGTTGTTGTTGTTAAATGCCGTTGAGTCGGTCTTGACCCATAGTGACTCTGCACAGGGTTTCCAAGGACAGGCTGGTGAGCTTGAACTGCCGACTTTGCAGTTCAAACCGATCTTGTACTCCAGCACATTAACCCATAGAGCCACACCAGGACTCCACTTGACCCAGGTAGAAGTAAACAAATTGCTTGGTTTCACATGTCACATAACTATCGAAGTTTCTCCCCATGATGAGGTGCATGGTAGGGTTGTACTTCTTGTCAAACACCTTCTTGATGTGGGTGTCAAGGTCCCTTTGTATCTTGTTCCAGTACTTGAGTATCATATGCCACCAGGTCCTGTTGCATTTTCAACCATTGACAGTTCAAACCCACCAGCTGCTCCATGGAAGAAAAATGTGGTGGTGTGTTTCCACAAAGATTTACAACCTTGAAAACCCTACAGGAACAGTTTTACTCAGTCACTGTAAGTTGGAATTGACTACAGGGCAATTGATTTGGAGCAAGGACTGGCTGATGTCGCTGGTCTCCTCTGGGAGGGACCAGAGAGGCTCAAGCCTGGTGGGAGTCACCCAAAGGCCTAACAAGTTTTACAAATATGCAAATAATCTGCTACTTAGACATAAAAAAATGGATTTCTTTTTCAAATTACAAAGTAAGGCACCATTGGATTCAACATTGCTCTTGGTTTTTACTAAATCAAATAAATGCACAGTGAAATAAATACTAAACACTACATTTTAATACTGTAATAAGTTTCAATATAAAATGATATGTGAATGTTAAAATACTGTATTGCATTTTGAATCTGGAAACTTTATGGAGAAAAATCAGATGTGAGCTCTGATTTCAGGGAACAAAATACTCACTCTTGTGATCTGCTATATTTAGAGTACAACCTATTCAAAGTTGTGGATGTAATGAGATTATGAATTTTCAAAAAGTGTGTGTAGGTATACTAAGGAGACATTCACTTTCAAAAAGTACATTCAAAAACACCTCTATTCTGGATCAATGACAACTGTGAACTGTGACTCTATTTCAAAACTTTATGGTGGTCTCTGCGAAGTTGGGACCGACATGAAAATTGGTCAATTCTTAACCACCGCTCACAAAATTCAGACCCACTTTCTCTGCGTTAGATTTTCTCTTCCATCTTCTGTAGGAAGCCCAAACTTCAGCTTTTCTGAAGAGGCTCATTAGATTTGTCATAGGAATGTCTATCACTGTTGAAGTTGGATCAAAGAATCCAAAATAAAAGGATGCAGCTAGATTATCAAAATGCTAAAGGTAAAATACTTGGCCAACCTTGTTACACCTTTATATTTCTTTATTCTCTCTGGGTAACAGGCCCCAAGTGACTCTATGGAAAATAGATGAATAATACAGGACTGGGGTAAAAACAAGCAAACAAAAAACCCCAACTTCTCTAATGTATCAAGTCTAGGACTTTGGCAAGGAATGTTATAAAAATATATTCAAATTGGTAACCTTATCATTTGTTAGACACCTCTAAGTTTCTTTGCTTTTATATAAATGAAACGTTTATTCTCTATGTAGGAATGCATTTTTCAAATTTTTCTTTGGACTGATTATAATCTGCCAGTAATACATGGATAATACACTGAAAACATGATACAAAGTTTATGTAGATAACATATACATACGTGGTCATACACTTTTAAAAAGTAATGGTGATTTTAAACATAATCAACCATATAAAAAAATCTAAGTGGAAATACTGTTTCCCATCTCTAGAGCTATATTAAAAAATCCCAGTAAGGTTTTGTAAACAAAATCATATATAAAAAGGCAAGGCTGGCTTTTCCTATAGTCTTTCAGCAGAGCTTTATTTGCATAGATCTAAGACAAATTATTTTCCTGATAGATTCAGAACAAATTCCCTCCAGTTTCCAGTCACTATCTTCCTAATTCTCTCAACCCTACAAGTATCAGATTAAGATTTTTGGAGCGAGCTTTACCCACCAACTGAAATCTCTTCCCTTTTTCCATGCTTGGGATTTGTGACCTTGCCCTGACTTTCTTCCTTCCTCCCATGATGAAGTCTGCCCAGCCTCTCCTAGCCCTAAGCTGCATGCTTGTTGGGAGAGGCTTCAAATCCATCAGGCAAGGAGTCCAGCCAACAAGTGAGTGCACAAGCCAGCTGGGTCTCAGCCCAGAAAACTCGATGGACTTTCAGTCTCTTTCCAATGGCTTTATCCCATGTGACTGTAAACCATACTAGATCAATTTCTGACCTTGCTACTGTGAAACAATACTTGTATACACATATTTAGAAGGGAGGGAAAATAAGAATCAAATCTTAAGGCAAGATGACTACCAAACAAGGTGCCGTGTCCTGACTTCATTTTTAGTAATTATGTTTTGGATTGCTAAAGTTCATCATGTCTTAAAAAAACCCAAAAAACCAAACCCTGCAAAATAAAAAAGCCAAGAGGTTTTTCCATTAGCCTCTGTCTTTTACATGTGTGCTGTCCAACATGGTAGCCACGAGTCACATGTGGTTGCTGAGCCCTTGAGCTGTGGCTTGTCTAAATGGAGATGTAAAATACACACCAAGATTGGAAGACTTAGTACCAAAAAGAAAGTAAAAATCTCATGAATTTTCATATTGATCCGAGGTTGAAATAATATTTTGCATACATAGGGTTAAATAAAGCATGTTAAAATTTCACCTGCTTTAAAAAAATAATTTAGAATGTGGCTACTACAAAATTTTTAATTGTGTTCGTGGCTCACATTTTATTTCTGTTACTTCTAATGGAAAGTTGGTCTTAGACCCTAACTCAGTCTGCCAAAGATTGGACATCCTGTTACCCTGAAGTATCATGGGAATACTCATTCAAGCTACCTGCTTAGGTGGGCCATGGTTCATGGAAACAGGTAGGAGGACAAGCATGCATAAAAGGCACGGAAGTAAACAGCTTGAATAATAATGGTTCTGTAGCAAAAAATGTTAGAATCTGTTGG
This sequence comes from Chrysochloris asiatica, assembly GCF_000296735.1. Classification (NCBI taxonomy): domain Eukaryota; kingdom Metazoa; phylum Chordata; class Mammalia; order Afrosoricida; family Chrysochloridae; genus Chrysochloris; species Chrysochloris asiatica. The sequence continues at coordinate 5,542,265 of NW_006408612.1, forward strand.
TTGAAAGCTGGGCTAAAGTTCATCTCTGCCTACTTGCCATAAAAGTCTATCCACTTTCAAGCAGCCAACGCTAGTGGGCTGTAGCTGAAGCAAGCATAGCTTTGAGGATATACATAATATAAAAAGCCAGGTGCATTCCTTTACTGGATTCCCACCCCCACCCCCTAGCACACATATTCCTACCTCACCTCTTTTCCCTGCTGCCAGTATAAACGGTACAAGGGAAAGAAAAGGGGAAGAGGGCGTGCAATTCTTGGATAGCAACAATAAAAGCAGCTCTTGAGCTCGTGTGGAGGAAGGCAGATGAGGATCACCTTGGGATAGGAGGAAGTGGGGGGGCACCCCTTTCTCTTCGATTGGATCCACCTTGATGGGGTAAAAAGAGACACATATATAATTTTGGTTAGAATTTCTTATGTCTTTACTGTGGAATTTCAGGGATGGTGGCAGAGGTACCCACTATCTTAGCCCCGATGACCAAGGCAAGGAGCCCTATTGACACAGTGGCTAAACATTTGGCTTCAAGCTAAAAGGTTGTAAGTTTGAACCTAACAGATGTTCTGCAGGAGAATGATGTGGCAGTGTGCTCGCATCAATATTTACAGCCTTGGACACCCTAGGTGCAGTTGTTCTCTGCTCTACAGAGTTGAGATGAGTCAGATTTCATTCTACCACAGTGGGTTTGGTTTTATGGTCTATGACCAAGGCTGAAGACTAACTAGCAAATGTGAATAAGTGAGTAAGAAAGGACCTGAATTAGTATTACCAGAGAAGGACTCCCCACCCACAAAGAAAGCTTTTTTTTTCAAAAAATTAATTTTCTGTTTATCAGACACAGAGTATGTGCTTACTAGAAAAGATTTAGAAAATATGGATGAATGACAACCAAAAAAAAAAAATAGTCCAAGCTAGTAACATCTAGAGATAATCACATTACATGCATATTCTCCATTTGTTTTATTCTATACACTTAACTTTTTTTCTAGAAATAGGATCATATATAGCTACATGTTAGCTTGCATATCTTTCAAAGTCATTACTCATTATCAGTATAATTACTAATGATACGCTACAAGGAACCCTCAAAAACTATTACGAAAACTGAAAATTTTTTGCACCAAAATAAACTCATCCTAACTTGTTATAACAAGTCTGAACAGACTCCAGGTTGAGGCACTAGGAAGGATAAGAGCCCCCTCTCAGGGCAACAGGAATGCTTGATAAAACAGAAGTAAGAGCAAAAATCAAATGTATGGTGAAGCTTGCATGGAAGACCGGTAAAATGACTGATGCTTTACTAAAAGTTTATGGGAACAACGCCACAAAGAAACCCGCAGTTTACAAATGGCTAACTCATTTTAAGAAGGGACAAGACAATGCTGAAGATGAAGCCCCAGCAGCAGGCTATCCACATGAATTTGAGAGGAAAAAAATTAATCTAGTCCATACTCTAAAGATTAATTTTTTCCTCTCAAAATGATGTGGATAGTTTGTTTCTGGAGGGAAAAAAAATAATTTTGTCCATGCTTTACTTGAAGGTGGACTCCTGGTGTGGCGCTGGTAAGCACTGAACTGCAAACCATGAATGAGGTCAGCAATTCAAACCCACCAGTTACTCCTCGGAAACCCTATGCAGGATCGCTGAGTCGGTACCAACTTGACAGCACTTAAGAGGACCCAAGATCAACAGTAGAAACAATAGTTGAGATCACAGATATTGGTCTCAACTGGTTCAGTTTACACAATTCTGACTGAAAAAATAAAATTGAACAAACTTTCTGCTTAATGGATGCCAAAACTGTTGGGTTCAGATCAGCTGCAGACGAGAACAGAGCTTTCAATTCTAAACAAGTGCGGTCATGATCCTGAAGGATTTCTGAGGAGATGAAACCTGGCTCTACCAAGTACAGTGCTGAAGTCAAAGAGGTGGAAGTCGTCCAGTCAAAGCAAAAGCAGACCAGTCAAGATCAAAGATCATGGTAACAGTGTTTTGGGATGCTCAAAGCATTTTTACTTCTGTCTTTTTGAGGGCCAAAGAACTACAACATCTGTTTATTATGAGAGTTTTGAGAAAGTTAGCCAAAGTTTACCAGAAAAATGCCTGGGGAAAGCTTCACTAGAGAATCTTTCTCTACACTGACAATTCTCCTGCTCATTCCTCTTATCAAACAAGGGCAGTGTGGTGGGCATTTCAATAGGAAATCATCGGGCACCCACCCTACAGTCCTGATGTGACTCCTTCTAAATTTTTGTTTCCTATTCTTAAAAAAAATGGACAAAGGGCAACCTAAGCAGGAGGGCCACAGCTAGGGACATGGTGACAATTATTTGACATGCTCAATAACTTTTTCTCCACACAAGTTCTGGCTTGGGAGCTTGGCTCTAGGCTCAGACTGCTACATCATTAGTGTGAGCCTCATCACTAATATATGTGTATTTCATGCAAATTCTTTCTTAGTCCTATATCTTTTTATTTGTCTATTTTCTCTTCAACAGGGAAAAAGAAAGTTGCTTCTTTATGGAAGCATTAGATAGATTAGAATAAAACCCCAAAATAATCTAAAAGTCTAATAATGATAAACTAAATTATTGAATGCTGACTTCATGGCATAATGTTAAATGAAAACCATGTGGTCAAATGGGGAAACGTTACTAGGAAATGGTATGTAAATTTTACCACCATGAAACTGTACTCCATAATTATGACTATATAAAAATCAGAATTATATATAGAGAAAATGGTAAAATGAAAATATGTAATGTTGAGATGGAGAGATTATGAGTATACTTAAAATTTTCATGTAATGCTTGGTAAAGCTATAATCATAATACATTTAAAAGATGGAAGCAGTTATAGCTAGCTTTCATAATCATTAATATGAGGTTTTGCTAGACTCTTAACTAGCAGGAATAGAAGATGGCTCTATTTGTCCTATCTCAGAAAGATTAAAAAGGGGTAAAGGTTGTTCAAACAAGCAAAATAAAACTATTTAATTCACTAGTAAACCAAAAGTATTCTGAGCTGATAATGACATATTAAAATAATTATTTCTCATATGTATTCTGGATATTTTCAATTTCCACAGCATATAGAAGGGACCAGAATTTACAAAGTTTTGAATGGGGTTTTCAACCCATTCCAGGCAAGAGACCTGGATTTCCTGTATACCCCATGGGACATAGCCTTTTCTATTCAAGATGGAATCTACCAAATGCCCTTGAAGAAATACTCACTCCGGCTTTCATTTCTTGCTAATTTACTGGGATAACTTTTGGTCGTTGGTACATATGGCTCTGGAGGTGGCAAATCAGAAATCGGATGGAAGACGAATCTGCTTTCCCACTCATCTAGGGAGAAACAAACAGGATCTTCAGTAACAGACAATCTGCTATGAAGATGTTAGGTCATGAAAAAAGACAGAATGTAAAACAGAAAAAATGGCAAAACTCACTTCCAGTTTTATGTCTAGATGTTCAAGAAAAGCTGAAAAGGCTACAAATGTTACTGAGTAACATCTCTAAATACACTGGCCTGCTAATAAATATCACTAAAATATACTGGCATGCTCATCAAAGAAAAGGCAGGTCCCTGCTTATAAAACTAGAGTGATTAGGACCCAACCGGTCCTTCTCAGGAGTGGGGAGGGGAGGGGCTGGCAAGGTTTGGGACATCTTTCTTCCCACTAGGGGGCCCACGAGTAACTGGAACCACTCAGATTAACAATGGAAGAGGTAAGCAATTCTGTATCTGTTGGCCTTTGGCCTCTTACCTGCAACAAACTGTTTAAAAATGAAATAACAAGAAGGTAAACTACAGCAATGGTTCTTTTCAGAAATTCTGGAATCTCTGACAAGTTAACAAAACACAAGACTCAAACAAGGAACAGGTCAGAGGAAAATTATCTGCCTTCTTGGGAAGTAGTAAGAGGTGATTACCATCTTGAACTTGAAATCATGATGGCTCCTAAAACGTTAGTCAGATCAATGCAGTGCCATAACAATGAGGGTAATACAAACCAAGAAATGTTACTGCAAACAAACAAATTTGCTATTTGATTGCTGTTCTACAGCTTGTAAACGTTTCCAAGGAGAGGGGACCACATCTCACCTTCACAGGATGAATCCTGGAAGCCATTTCTAATTGATGTAGATGGGGGAGGTGGGGGAGGTACTCCAGCACCAGGCCTATCAGGAGGAAGAGGAGGCCTGGACCCACTTCTGGGGCTATCTAGCCCACTCCTGGACGGCAACTGAGGGGTGGCAGGCAGAGCTCGAGACGTGTTGCCATTTCTGCTTATTGGAGGAGGCGGAGGGAGAGGGCCTGTACGGAAAGAAAAGAGATTTCATTTGATACCTTACATCCTACATTCCCTGTACCACAGTCATCATCGATGTGCAATAACTGAGTGCTTGCTGGATTGCTATGTTGTTAAGTGCCTTCGGGTCGGTTCTGACTCATAGCAATCCTGTATAGGGTTTCTGAGGTGCAGCTGGTGGGTTTGAACCACTGACCCTTTGATTCAAACTGACCTTGCAGTCCAGTGCATTATCCTGCAGTGCCATACCATGTATCCCTTTAAGTATGGAATTTTGAGATATGGGAAGGCTTTCTTGGAGAATTAACCAAGAAATTAGCAGTCACGTGCCTCAAGCTCGATTTGACTCAAAGCAACTCTGTGTATAACAGACTGAAACACTGCCTGATCCTGCACCATCCTCACCATCTCTTCTACGTATGAGTTCATTGTTGCAGCCACCACGGCAGGCTATCTCCTTGGGATCGTACTCTTTCTTGTTGACCTTCTACTTTATAAAGCATGATGTCTTTCTCTAGGTACTGGTTCCTCTTGATAACATGTCCACAATACATGATTCTCACCGTCTTTGCTTCTAAGCAACATACTGGCTGTTAAGTCTTCAAGACAGATCTGTCCATTCTTCCAGCAGTCCATGGTGCCCTTCAATACTCTTTGTGAATACTACAGGGTCCTGGTGTGGCGCTGTGGGTTAATGCGCTGGACTGCAAAGTCAATTTGAACCACCAAGTTGGTGGCTCAAGCTCAGCAGCTGCTCCTCAGAAACCTATATACAAGGTCACTATGGGCCGGAAGGGTCACTATGGGCCGGATGGGTTGCTATGAGCCAGAACAGACTGGATAGCACTTAACAACAACAACTACATAGTTCAAAGGCTTCAGTTCTTCTCCAGTGCTCCTTATTCATTGCCCAGCTTTCGCATGCATATGAAGTGATTGAAAATATGACTTGGCAGACCCGGTCAGGAGGCCAAGCCCCTGTGGGCCCAAGCGTTGATGACCGTCCAAACCATAGGCTCTGAGGATCAGACTCTAGCCACCTAGTAGACATAGCAAACTGTCCCTCATCTGATTATTCAGTAATGCTTGTTAGTAATCTCATACATGAGCCCTGGATATCCACAGACAAATGTAAAAACCTTCCCTAAAAGCCGAGACTGTAAATTCCAAAAAGCCAAGTACCCCCCATCCAAAAAAAAAAAAAAGCTAAAGAGGATAGAGAGAAACACTGTAAACTGAGGATATATGGCGGGGATAATAATCAATGTAATGAAACAAGCTATATGAATGGTTGAATGTGAAGCTGATGATGTGCCCTGTAAACTTTCACTCAATGCAAAATAAAAACATTTAATTAAAAAAAAAGAAAATATGACTCGGATGTCCTCAATGTGATATCTTTGCTTTTTAACACTTTAAAAAGGTCTTTTGTAGCTGATTTGCCCATCACAATATGTTGTTTGATTTTTTTTACTGCTGCATCCATGAGCTGATTGTGGATCCAATAAAAATGAAATTCTTGACAACTTCAATCTTTTCATTTATCTTGATGTTCCTCATTGGCCCAGTTGTGAAGATTTTTGTTTTATGTTGACGTGTAATCCATGCTGAAGGCTGTAGTCTTTGATCTTCGTTGGTAACTGCTTCAAGTCCTTTTTGCTTTCAGCAAGCAAGATTGCTTGCTACATATTGAAGGTTGTTAACGAGTCTTCCTGTAATCCTGATGCTGCATTCATCTTCATATAATTCAGCTTCTTTGATTATTTACTCAGAATCCAAATTAAATAAGGATGCTGAAAGGATATAACCCTAATGCTTACCTTTTCTGATTTAAAACCACACAGTATCCCCTAGCTCTGTTCCAACAACTGCCTCTTGGTCTACGTACAGGTTCTGCGTGATCACAATGAAATGTTCTGGAATTTCCATTCTTTGTAATGTTATCCATAATTTGTTATGTTCTACATAGCCAAATGCCTTAGCATAGTAAAAAAAAAAAACACCCACAAGTAACTATCTCTCTGGTATTCTCTGCTTTCAGCCAATAGCCATCTCAGGTCAGCAATTATATCCCTCATTCCATGTCTTCTTCTGAACTGAGCCTGCCACCAACTTACTGCTACAACCATTTAAGAATGATTTTCAATAACATTTTGAGGGACTTGTGGTGTGGCATTAATTATATTGTTTGATAATTTGTGGATTCTGTTGGATCACCTTTAATTAGAATAGGTACAAATATGGATCCTTTCCATATCTGCCTTCCATATTTCTTGGGATAGCTGAGTGCATCAGTTTGTTGAAACATCTCAGATGACATTCTGGATCCTTGTTTTTCATCAATATCCTCAATGCCGATTGGACTTCTTCCTTCAGTACCATAAGTTCTAATGACTGAACATTGGCCAATTTTCTTGAGTACAGTGACTCTGTGTATTCTTCCATTTTCTTTTGATGCTTCTGGTGTGATTCAATAATTTCCCCATAGAATCCTCCAATAATGCAAGTTGAGGCTTCTTCAGTTATTTCATCTTGAGAAATGCCAAGTATGTTCTTCTCTTTTGGTTTCTAACTCCAGGTCTTTGCACATTTCTGTATAATACTTTACTTTTGAAATCTTCAGTTCAGCTCTTTCATGTCATTATTTCTCCTATTCACTTTAGTTACTGTGTATTCAAGAGCAAGTTCCAGAGTTTCCTCCAACACCCATGTAATTACATAAATGCAATATGTATGCACATATATGCAAAACAAGTACATGTTGATAGCTAAATATTTATTTTCGCTTTGAATTAGTAATAAGATTGGAGATGATACAGTTAAACTGAGAGCAGGTGATCATTTGTTTATACTGACAATGGGATAATTTAAAAACATTTTATTAGTCCTTTTAAATAGTTACTGAACTACTTACTGTGACATCAAGCTTACTAAATGTTATTTTAAAAATGAATAGGACAGCTATGTAATTGTTTATGGATTTTAGAAGGACTATGTTCTTTACCTGCTGGAGAAAGATGAGACTTTCTGCTCCCATGAAGATTTAAACTCTCAGAAACCCTATACAGGGTCACAATGAGTTGGAACCGACTCCATGACACTTAGCAACAACCTGTGTTCTGTAAATGCAGTATTACCAGTAATTACATAAGCACTTTTCTATGATGGATACAGAAGTGGCATCAGGAAACCAAAGATCAGTCATCTTGAGTATATATGTTGTTGTTGTCAGGTGTCATCGAGTCGGAACTGACTCATAGCGACCCCATGCACAGCAGAACGAAACAATGTCCGATCCTGGGCCAACCTCACTACTGCTGCCACACTTGATGCTATCAATGATGCCACCTGGCCAATCCATTTCATTGGGGGTCTTCCTCTTTTTCTCTGACCCTCCATCTTACCCAGCATGACATCCTTCTCCAGTGACTGGTTCCTCTGGACAATATGTCCAAAGTAGGAGAGACGAAGCTTAGCCATCCTGGCCTCCAAGGAGCACTCTGGCTGCACTTCTTCCAAAACAGATCTATTGGTTCTTTTGGCAGTCCATGGCACTTTCAGTATTCTCCTCCAACACCACAACTCAAAGGCATCAATTCATCTATGATCATCCTTATTCACTGTCCAGCTTTCACATGCATATGAGGTTAATGAAAATAACATGGCCTGGGTCAGACGCACCTTAGTCCTCAAGCTGACATCTCTGCTCTTCAACACTTTAAAAAGTTCCTGTGCAGTAGATTTGCCTAATGCAATATGTCGTCTGAGCTCTTGACTGCTGCTTCTGTGAATGTTGATAGTTGATCCAAGAAGAATGAAGTCCTTGACAACTTCAATCTTTTCTCCATTGATAAGAATGTTGTTTATTGGTTCAGTGGTTGAGTATAGTAAGTGTTCCTTTTTGGTTATTCCACTTCAGGGAGGCAGATTAACAGAGAGTGACTACTAGCTAAGTAAGGTCCAAGGTTATAAATGCTAATGTGGGATCTGGACCCTGAGCAAACTGGTTACCCTACAGAACTCAACTTCCTGTCTATAAAAGGGTGTCAGTTACCTCTCTCATAGCATTGCTGCTGGGAATACTGAGTCAAAAAAGCAAATAAAAAGTACTATATAAGGATCTAAGGAGCTCTGGAAGCATAGTGGTTACGAATAGGGCTGCGAAACTTGAGTTCAGCAGCTTGAAACTATCAGCTGTTCCACGGGAGAAAGATGAGGATTTCTGCTCCCGTAAAGATTTACAGCCTCGGAAACCCTGTACAGGGTTGCCATTAGTTGGAACCGACTCCACGGCACATAACCAACCACCACCACCATATAAGTGTCTGGTGTGTGTGGTGGCCCTGTAGGATAAGCACTGAACTGTGAGCCACAAGGTGTGTGGTTCGAACCATCAGCTACTCTGCAGTAGAAAGTTGAGGCTTTTTGCTCCTGTAAAGAATTACACCTTGGAAAAAATCTACACAGGGTCGCTATGAGTTGGAACCAACTTCACGGCAATTAAAAACAGCAACATAGAAGTATTTGAAAGCATTTTTTAGAAATGTGGTGGTATGGTATAACTAGACATTTTTAAGTTCTTAGGAAAATAGTCAAAGCAAATTGCTTTTTTTTTATTCTGTTGATAATTCCAAAGAAACCTAGTTTGCTTCTCCCATCCTTCAAATGCAAAAACTATCTGGGTAGTTAGTAAACTGAAAAACAAAAACAAAGAACTTGAGCATTTTCTCCTGGAAATCAAAATAGCCTTAGCAATTATTCCTGTGCTGCAGCAATGTGTTCTACTTGCAAGATGCTGCATTTTATGCAAACATAATGGAGTCTGGTGTGGCGCTGTGGGATAAAACAGAACCACAAGGTCAGTTTGAACTGCAAGGTCTGTGGTTCAAATTTACCAGCCACTCCTTGGAAATCCTATATAGGAGCGCTATGAGTTGGAACAAGGTCTTCAAAGGTATAAATATAAATGCTTCTTGTTAGCTACTGATTTACAACCCAAATGTTGTTGTTAGGCGCCCTCAAATCGGTTCCATCTCAAAAAGACCATGTTCACAACAGAGCCAGAAGCACATCCACTGCAGATGTTCCTGACAGGTAGTCTTGGCTCACACATGGATGGAGGTGGGAGGCACTGCCTAGTCCTGGTTGGTCTTTCAAGGAGTCTTCAGTGTCATATCTCGTAGGGCTTCTGTTTTGCCCCATCTCTGTCACAGCTGGAGTCCCAATTGACAGGAGTTGACTTACTGGGGGAAAAGTCCTTCACATGCCATGGGTTTAACTTCACTGGCAACACCAACCGTACTTATCCTACAGCACCACACAAGTTTATTGACAACACTTAAAACGGGAAGACCTCAAATAGCTTTTAATGGACTGCGGTTGCTGTTTTTAAGTGCCATCGAGTCGGTTCCAACTCACAACAACCCTGTATAGGGTTTCCAAGGAGAGGCTGGTGGGTTGTAATGCTGACCTTGTGATTAGCAGTCCAGGGCTTATCCTACAGCGCCACACCAGGACTCCTTTCATGTACTAGTAGCTTTTTAATAGTTGTAGTCAACTTGTAGTGGAAGAGCAATTTAGAGGAGTGGTTCTCAAACTGCTGCATAACAGGTACTGGGGAGCTTTCAAATACCCTGATCCCAGTGTGTATCCAACCAGAAAACCTGGGACAGGGATCCAGGCATCTGTGGCTTTTAAAGCCACCATTCCACTGTGGCTAGAATGCAGTCGGTTTGAACCACAAGGTCTGCGTTTCAACCTCACCACTTGCTCCTTGGGAACACTAGATAGGGTTGCTATGGGTTGGAACTGACTTAATGGCACTTAACAACAAGGAGCTCTGGTAGCGTAGTGGTTGCGAACCGCAAGGTCAGCAATTCGAAACTACCAGCTGCTCCGCGGGAGAAAGATGAGGCTTTTAGCTTCTGTAAAGATTTACAGCCTCGGAAACCCTGTGAAGGGTCACTATGGGTCGGAACCAACTCGATGGCACTTAACAACAACAACAACAACAACGATAACAACAATATTGATTAGGATCTTGAGGTCACAGGGTCAAAGACAAAGTTCAATTTTCACTTGCAGAGCTCTATGTTATAAAGACATTTATATTATAAGAAAAGTGGGTGATTCTGCTGAATCCACCAATAACCACTCAAAGCGGCTGTTATTATCGGTCACAGACAGGACAGAGTGTGCAAATTCTAGACTCCTTACCTGTCACATTCTGAGAGTGCTTCCAAGACAGGGCACAGATGGCTTTTCAACCATGAAATAACATGCAAATTTTGACTCTATGCTTATGTGATATTTTAATGAAGAGAAAGTCTCCATATTTGATTCTTCAAGGATACCAGAGATATTGGTTGGCTATGTGCCATGGAGTCGGCTGACTCATAACAACCCTGTATATGGTTTCTGAGGCTGTAAATCTTTACGGGAGCAGAAAGCCTCATCTTCCTCCTGCGGAATGGCTGGTAGTTTCGAACTGCTGACCTTGAGGATGGCAGTCCAACTCATAACCACTATGCTACCAGAGCTCCTCTTTTTAATATTTGTCCTTAATCAATAAAGAAAACACACAAAAATCTGTTGCTGTTGAGTTGGTTCTGGATCTTAGCGACCCTACCTTGGTAGAAGAAGAGAGAAATACCTGGGAAGTTTGTTAGGCTCTTAAAAAAACTCTTCTCCTTGAATAACGTAACCCTCCTTTGGAATACGAAAGTTATTTCCTCATTTAAGACAATTGAAATAAATTCACTCTGTGAAGTCAGGGTAATAAAGTGGGGATAATACTGCAGAGAAGGACTATCAAAGTCCTAGCCTCTTCTTTAGTAACTAGAGTGGAACTGTACTTATTATCCAATCTCCTCGTCTCTAAAACATGGGCAAAAAGATTGGTCTCTCTTTCCTTAGAGGCTTATATGGGGTCAATATGAAACTGTACACATGAGAGGCTTCAAAAAGTTTGTGGAAGAATTTCATTGTTTTCATGATATTTTTCCATGAACAATTTTTTCCCTTCAAAAAAATGTTTTTTGCACATTTTATTGTTAGTTGGTGAAGGTTTACTGAGCAGACCATCAAGTTTACATTCAACAGTTTATACACATTTTGTTTCATCTCATTGATTTCAATTCCACGAACTTTTTGAAGCCCCCCCGTATTCAGTGTCACTGATGCTTTGGATTGGTTCTACCCATTTATATGATGATTACTGACATCTCGGTGGGCTCGGTTTTAGGGAGACAACTCACCCATGTCTTGCCGTACCTGATCGGCCTGGAGGGTCCCTCACGGGAGGAGGGGGCCTCTCACTGGGTGGGGGAGGAAGAGGGCCTGAGCGTCCTGGTGAAGGTAAGGGTGGTGTCGACGAAGCAAGAGACAAATTCCGCTGTGGAAGCCTTGGGATTTCATCATTGCCGATGGAACCCGGGGGCACCGGGGGAGGACCGGGCCTGCAGGGTGGCGGCGGAGGAGGTGGGGCCTGTGAGGAGGAGGAAGGCCGTGGGGTGGAAGGCACAGGAGGCTTGTTGTTCTGAGGGGGAGGAGGTGGACCAGCTTCTCTGTGAAAGGAGGGCCGGTTGCCCACTGGAGGCGGTGGAGGCGGGGGCTTGTCATCTAAGGCCCTGCTTGGGGTGGGAGGGAGGGGAGGCCTGTTGGAGAAAGGTGAGGAGGAGCCAGAGGGTGTCTGGCGCAAGGAGCCCCCTCCAAAGGCAGCAGCTCGGTTTCCGGGGAAAGGGGGAGGTGTCGGCCCAGGGCTGGGCTGCCTGAGCGCCCCAAGCACTGGTGGGGAGCCACGGTTGTGCAGATTTGATTGAATGGGTCTTGGTGTATTAGGTACTGGAGGAGGAACACTATCGGGCTTTGAGCCCACGTCAGGCCTTGGAGGCGGCATCCGGTTCCTCTGAGGCTCTGGGGGACCACTTCTGTGGCTTGGAGAAGGCACTGGAAATCTCCCTATGCCACTTGGGGGAGGAAAAGGTTTGACAGATGTGGATCTTCCTCCCGGTGGCAAAACTGGTGGTCGGCTTCCTCCGGAATCTGAAGAACAGGAGGAAAAAGACAATTAGAAATTAGAAACACTAAAGGAAATCAGAGTTCTGTATTCCCAACTACTGGAAAAAGTATTTTCTTCAAGTGCTGTAGGATCAGCACTGGACTCCGAACCACAAGGTTGGCAGTTCAAACCTACCAGTTGCTCCTCAGAAACCCTATACAAGGTCTTATGAGTCAGAACCGACTCGACGGCATTTAACAGTAACAACTTAAAGAAATTAGGGAATGTGAGGTCCATCCTGAAGGTACAGGAATAGACCATCAGCAATCAGGGAGTCTTGTAGACCCAGGCTCTAGAACTCACGAGCTTTCAAGAAGATTTTAGGGAGTTCTTTTACCATTATGTATGGACAAGAACCAGGATGAAGTTTGTAAGAGCTTTGAAAGAATCACCTCTTATTCTGAGAGTACAACAGAATGGTGTTGGTACATGGACTTTTTCTATCCTCCTCCAACCCTCTATATTCCAGGTGCAATGAGAGCATTTGGAGGGATTTACACAGTGAAGGTAACATGAATTCTATAGAGAATGGTTATTTAGACTTTAGTAATAGAAGAGGCTGTGCTTTCTTTGAGTGTGTGGTATATTTCTCTGTCACCAACTTGTGACAAGTTTTATCTTTCTCTTAGCTTTGGTGACAACGAAGTTCTGATTAATTAAAGCTGCAGTTACCATCCACCTAACACATACACAGGATCTTCTGCCATACCTTTTATGCTCTAACTTAAATTCTATCTTCATTTTAACACTTCACTTCTATTTTTCTTTTACCTTAATTTCTTCTCTTACTCATATTATCAAACTACTAAATGTGTGCATTTATCATATGCCTCAAATCCTTTGATCATTTTGAATACATGCTGTCAATTTAAATGCAAGTCTGGCAAGACAGAAGCTCTTACGGTATTGTCTCTTTTCAGATTTTGACACTGAGCCGAACGATTCAGCAACCTTACCATTTTTCATATGAAGGTGAGCCTATTCACACTTTCCTACTGGACGTGGTAAAGGATTTTGCTGGTTATAGAATTAGATGTAAAATTCCTTTCATCATGATTAACATTAAACAACAACTAATTTTATGGTAAAATTTCTTGAGCTAATGTAGTAGTCAGGAGAGAGTGCCTGCATTTAAGTTTTAGTAATTAGCTACAATCAGATGTAACCTTTCTCTTTGCCATTAGGTTAATGGACAATCTTGTAGAATTCGTTTCCATGGCTCCTTGCAGAGAATACTTAGAATCACTGGTACGGAAATACCAAATGTCTGTCTTCCTGTGTGTACAAGACACCACTTTAGATTTAGTGGGATCTGTAACTATATCATATGAAGTGCTGCACAGTGTTGTCAGAAAGAGGTTCCTAAGCATTTACTGCTCTCCACAGCTGGGTCAGTCAACCAGGCAGTTTCCAGGGGTAGCAAGTTCCGTGTGCTCCTTCCTTTCCTTCCTACTCTAGCTCAGTCTTTAGAAAAGTTAAAAATGGTACAAATTACCCCAGAGACACTGGGCAAATACGGCATAGCTCTATGGAGTTGTTTAAAAATACCCCTTCTGATCCTGATTTTTTTTTTTTTTTTTTTTTAAAGAGCCATGCTAAATAGAGTCTCTCCTTTGAAATGATGTTGACAAGTAAAATAATCTGAAATATTTTAGAAGGCTTTCCGCCTTGCAGGGTACACCAGGCCTCCAAACCATCGAACTCCGCCCGTCTTCAGCAACTAAGACAGAAAGAAACTCTGCTTACCGTTATCCCTGTTGGCTGTGGATCTCAGCTTGGGCATTCCAGCCTGGAACAGTCCTCCCAAACCGGGTGGTACACCCCCGCCAAAACTTCCACCACCTCCACCGCCTCCACCACCTCCACCAAAGCCACCACCGCCACCAGCACCAGCTCCTTTAGGTTCTGCAATCAGAAGAAACCACATTCTTTTTACATGTATGAAAGCACCCATCAGTTTGCTTCACCAGTCTAGCCCAGTTAAACAATAAGATAATTATAAAGCATGGGGTTCAAAGGTTTTGGGTCCAGGGTGGACAACTGGGATTTCTTCATTAAAATGTATGGCTTTTAGGGTTCACCCTACCCCATCAATAAAGAAAGGGTTTCTCTCTACTCTAGGGCAGCCACAGGGGGAACCAGTGGAAGAACCTGTAATTGATAACTTGTTCCCATACCTCCCACTTGACAAGCTGCCTACATCCCAACAGACTTGACAAATAAAAAGGATCTTCAAAGAATGAAGTCACAAAAAGTGAGAAAGGAAACAGTAAAAAGAATAAAGAAGAAAAGAAAATATCCCAGGATTTTACTCCTTAGCAACACTGTTAATACTTTGATATATTTTCTCCTGCTAATATTGTTCCTAGCCTTTGGGCTAATTTCTGCCTTTCATTATCTTTGAAATATTTTATAACTCCATAAACTGTAGAAAATGGTTAACAGTGTAAATGATCTTTGTCCATAAAAATGTAAAGTAGCTGTGTCCAGTGGATTGCAATTGTTTATTGACCTGTTTTGGACCTATCTGTCTACATTTGTATCTATATGTTGAATTCTCCTTTGAGGTGATTATAACATCTTAATGGTTCCCTCAATAATTGATTTAAATAAAATTGACACACGTGAATCTTCTATGTTTAAGGCAGTCATACTCTCTTAAAAAGAATCTTTTAACAATTTATGTAAATATTTATGTTTGCATTTAGGAGGTTAAATGCTGTTTAAAGTCTATCCAACTTCCCTCAAAATATCACTTTTGAGTCTTGGATTAGTTGTTGTTGTTGTTGTTAAGTGCCATCGAGTCGGTTCCGACCCATAGCGACCCTGTACAGGGTTTCCGAGGGTGTAAATCTTTACGGGAGTAGAAAGCCTCATCTTTCTCCCGCGGAGCTGCTGGTAGTTTCGAACCGCTGACCTTAAGGTTCGCAGCCCGATTCGTAACCACTACGCTACCAGAGCTCCTTAGTATCTACAAATTAACCTGGGAGAACTGACACCATTATGATATTTAGAATTCATGTTTGGGAATGTGGAAGATCTTCCTTTCTACTATGTCTTCTGTATTTTTCAGTAAAGTATTGTAGTTTTCATGATATAGGGACTTGTAAGGATTACTCCTAGTAATTTTTTGTTTGTTGACACTATAAAATAATGTTCTGTTTATTGACGTTGTAAAAGGGATGTTTTTCCTAGTTTTTTTTTTTTCTAATTAGCTATTATTGGCATCAGGAAATTACATTTGCTATCTAATACATAAGCCACTTTGCTGGATTTTTAAAAATTAAAATTTGTAAAAAATTGATTACTTTGGATTTTCTAGTAGACACATGGTCTGAAAATAATGAAGGTTTGTCTATTTTCTAGTCATTTTGTTTCTTACTTCTGTTTGTTTTATGGAAGTAGTCCTGGTGTGGTGCTGTGGGTTAATGCACCAGACCGCAAAGCCGTTTGAACTACAAGGTCGGTGGTTCAAGCTCACCAGCTGCTCCTTGAAAACCCTATACAGGGTCGCTATGGGTCGGAACCGACTCGACAGCACTTAACAACATTTTAGATTTAGTGGGCTCTGTAGTTACAACACATAGGGCAGTCCTCCAAAGACTAATCTGAACCAAAATATCAGTAATGCCAAGATTAACAAAGCCTACAATAGATCACTTATGATTATAAATAGGAGGACACTACGTTTTTAATATTAGAAAGTCTATGAATCCAGCACATCATTATCTCATAAGAGTAATCCTTACAAGTCCCTACATCATGAAAACTACAATACTTTACTACTATGGTGGCTGAATTTCAAAAACAATGTCAAATATTAATGGTGCTAAAGGCAACTATGTTTTATTCAAATTGTAATGAGGATGACTTTAATGTTTCAAAGTTATAATTGACTATTGGTTTGAAATAGCTTTGTTGTCTTTTCTTTCTTTTTTTTTTTTTTTTGGTTGTTGTTTTTCTAAATATTCACAATCAGGAAGTACCCTCCTACTTTAGGGTTTTTAAGACTTTCTGATAGTACTGAATTGTACATGAAATGTCAATTTGGAATCTAATGAGATAATGATGCAGTTTTTCTTATTTGATGTGCTGGATTCGTAGACTTTCTAATATTAAAAACGTAGGGTCCTCTTAATTATAATCATAAATGATCTATCGTAGGCTTTATTAATCTTGGCCTTACTGATATTTGGGTACAGATTAGTCTTTGGAGGACTGCCCTATGTGTTGTAAAATGTTTACAGCATCCCTGGCCTTTCCCCACTAGATGTCAGTAACACACCCCCAGCCTCCCCTTCCCCAGTTGTGACGATGAAAAACAAACATGTCCAGACAAGTCTCTCTGGAGGCAAGACTGTCCGCCTCGCTTGAGAACCACTGATCTAGAGCTCTTTTTTTGTGTGTACTGTCTCTGCAATGTTTTGATGTTAAGATCATGCCGGTTTCAGTCACCTATCATATCATAGCTTTCCCTTCTCTTCCTATGTTTGGGAACCATTTATATAGGATTTGAATGAGCCGTTTCTTAAAATCTGAAAGAATTTTCGAATACTGATAAAATCGTATGGCTCCAGAGCTTTTTAAAGAGAAAATAATTTAATAACATTTTCAACTATTTCTTGATCATTGAAGCTTAAGTAAATTTTCATTTTTCTCAGAAAAGCAATTTTGTTCAGATTTTTAGTGTGTTTAGCATATAGCGTCATGCTTGCTGTCATTAGCTGCCACCGTCAAGTTGACCCCTGACTCCAGGAAACACTGCCTGGTCCTGCCCCATTTCCCATGGGTGGGTGTATATTATAGTGAGCCACAGGACTTTCACAGGCTGATTATCAGAAGTACGTTGCCAGGACTTTCTTCCTCATTTGTCTTAGTCTGGAAGCCCCACTGAAACCTGTTCCGTATCATAGTAACTCACAAACCTCCAGACTGGTGGTGGCTGGGAATGAGGGGCACTGGTCATGAATCAAATCCGGATCTCTGGCATGGAAAGTGAGAATTCTACCATTGGTCCTAACTTCATAGTTCCTGCTAAGTGCTGTTGAGTCAGCTTCGACTTCCAGCAACCTTATATAAGGTTTTCAAAGAGCAGCTGGTGGGTTTAAACCACCAACCTTCCGTTTAGCAGTCCAGTGCTTATCCTACAGCACCACACCAAAACCCCAACTTCATAGCTGTTGTTGTTGTTAAGTACCATCCAGTTGGTTCCCACTCATAGTGACCCTGTATAGGGTTCCAAGGAATAACTGGTGAATTTGAACTGGCTACCTTGTAGCTCACAGTCCAGTGCTGATCCTACTGTACCACACCAGGAATCCAACTTCATAGTTGTTGTTGTTAAATGCTGTCAAGTTGGTTCCGACCCATAGCAACACTATATAGGGTTTCCAAGGAGAAGCTGATGAGCTTGAACCGCCGACCTTGCAGTTCAGACAGCTTTGCAGTCTAGCGTATTAACCCACAGCGCCACACCAGGGCTCCAACTTCATAGTAGTATCCTTAATTTTAGAAAATCTCCTTTGAGTCACTTATTTTATCTGTTTTCTAAGATCTAATTTTATTTGTTTGTGTTATCTTTTTTGATTAGGTTTATCACAAGTTTGTGGGCGTAAGAGTTGTGTCCTTTAAAGATATGGAGTTCTCTGGGATGCTTAAGGGAGCTTTAATGATAGAAGAAATAATCTGATTCTGAACAGGTGGGAAAAGAAGGAGAACTGACTTCACCCAACAGGATAAATTCAATTTAAATAACAAGGCAAAACTGCTTCTACATAAGATCAACAATTTTAAATTAATTTAAATACTATCAATATGATGAATAATGTAATTATCATCCATACATGATTCATAATGATACACTTTGGAATACTACGTTAGATATATTTGCATAGTTAGATATATTTGCATAGTGTTGAGATCATGCACTTCCAGACATCATCCATTAGTTCTTTACCCAGAACATGTGTCCATCTTCCAGGCAATAAAGCTGAAGTGGAGGCTAGGACACTGAGTCCACATTACTTAGCCAGTAATTAAACTGCAAGGTAGGCTAAATCCAAGAGCCATCATATGTAACCATGGTCAGCATATTGGCATAGAGCCCATGGACATTTCATCTTCAAGCACACACATATATTGGGTGGGTGGTTGGTGGTGTGCCGTGTAGACGGTTCCGACTTACAGAATGACCCTGGATTGGCTCTCCAAGGCTGTAAATCTTTACAGGAGCTTGTGACAGTATAGTGTTGGTAGGTTCTGTC
The DNA here is from genome assembly GCF_000296735.1 of Chrysochloris asiatica. Classification (NCBI taxonomy): domain Eukaryota; kingdom Metazoa; phylum Chordata; class Mammalia; order Afrosoricida; family Chrysochloridae; genus Chrysochloris; species Chrysochloris asiatica. Next base: position 5,560,903 of record NW_006408612.1, read on the forward strand.
CAGCAGATTCTCCACTCATAGCAACCCTCCGTGACAGAGTCGAACTGCCCCATAGAGTTTTCTTGGCTGTAACCTTCAGGGAAGTACATTGCTAGGTCTTTCTCCCATAGAGTCACAGGATAAGTTTGAACTGTCAGCCTTTCAGTTAGCAGTCAAATGTGTTATCAGGGCTCCCTGACAGCAGTATAGGTACCCAATTAAGTGCATGGACAACACTGGGTTGCATCCTGTTTCCACCAAGCAAAGTGCATTCTTAAACACACTGAGCTGCTGGAAGACAGAAGACCTAGCTTGGTTTCTATTTCATGGCAGAGCATGCGGGAACTTGAAGAGCACAAGTAGATTCAGGAATAGGCCCCAGACTGTCCTGTTGCCTTCAGCATTGGTGGGGATTTCCCATGCACCTCTCAGAGCCCTAGCTTCCTGCTTAGTGGAGAGAACCTTCAGCCTCTATCTTAGGGGCAGACAGTTTGTGGAGCTCCCCTGGCCCCACACAAAGCACCATGACTCAGATGTCTGTTGGACCAAGTCTCCCCAGATATAAGGACTGTGCTGGGGCCCTCTGTGAGCGAGTGAACAAGAGGACTAAGGGGCTAGATCAGAGGTGGGGTAACTTTTTTCTGCCAAGGGCCATTTAAGTACTTATAACATCATTTCCAGATGATACAAAATTCTCAACTTAAAAATTTGCCTGCTATATTTGGTCAAACATTTAATTAACTCACCCCTAATGTGATGGCTATGGAGCTCTGGTAGTGTAGTGGTTACGAATCGGGCTGCGAACCTTAAGGTCAGCGGTTCGAAACTACCAGCCACTCCGCAGGAGAAAGATGAGGCTTTCTACTCCCGTAAAGATTTACACCCTCGGAAACCCTGTACAGGGTCGCTATGGGTCGGAACCGACTCGATGGCACTTAACAACAACAACAATGTGATGGCTGGAACTGCATTTGCCTTGCCAGGGCCAGGCCAAATGATTTTGCTGGCCTTATATGGCCCACAGGCCGGATGTTCCCTCCCCTGGGTTAGATAATAATCACATCAGTTTAGTGGGCATTTGACTTAGGGTCAAAACCTCATAGATCCTTTTTGATGGTTGGTACATTCTTGGCTCCACCTTGTCGATTACAGAGCAACCAGTTAAAAATGCTGGTTTAAAAGTCTTTACCTTGGCCTTCCTCTTTTCCATTTTCCTTCCAGATCAATGTTCCCACCTAACATCAGTCCATCTTCTTCTCTGTCACTAGGTGTTTCTTCCATCAATCCCTCCTAAGAACTTCTAACCCTGCATCTTCTGGTGATTTGGGAGAGTCAGTTCATTTCCTATTGAGTTCCAAATGGGATATGTAATGAGGATGAATTCTGGGGACATCTGGCAGGCAGGGGAAAGGTCTAATAATGGGAAGAGAACCTCAAGGCTCAATTATCAATTACCACTAGAGTAAGGGTCGCTGGGAGCACAATGGCTCCATATGATAAGCACTGGACTGTGAACCACAAGGTCCATGGGAGAGACATTCTGCTCCTGCAAAGATTTAAAGCCTTGGAAATCCTATACAGGGTTGCTATGAGTAAGAATCAAATCATTGGGACTTAATGACGACAACAACAACAACAACAGGGGGGCTATGAGTCAGAACCAAGTCAACAATAACACTAGCGTTGAGTCAATTATGACCCATAGCGATGCTAGACTGGCAATCTTTACAGGAGCAAACAGCTTCATTTTTCTGGTGGGTTTGAACTGCCAACCCTGCAATTCACAGTCCAATACTGAACCGACTGAGCCACCAGGGTTCCTTCACATAAGAGTTTATTCATGGATCGTTTTTCATTTTGTGTAAATGTTATTAAGTAGTCCTGTGTTATGGGTACTTGTCTGTTTATACATACCCTACCTTATCCCTGAAAGTATTTTGATGGATAAACAAACTTGTGGTCTCATTTCCTCTCTCTCTCAACTCTTGATAATCGTCTATTACATATCTTGAACTACATATCCAGACTACAAAGCACTTTTACAGATATTATATCATTTGATGCTCACAACTAACTTGTGAGATCAGTTGGAAGGTCTTATCATCTTTATTTTACAAATGAAGGCAATAAAGCTTGAAGGCAGTAAGAAAGGCTGTGCCAGGACTTGAACCCATTATCTTTGGATTCCAAGCCTGAAGTCCATTCCATATTTCACACTACCTCCTGATCTCTAGTACTAGGAGCCATGGGTTAAATTTTAGAAAGTGTTGTAAGCAACTCAGAGAATTGCTGCTGTGTGTGTCTTGGACAAAGAATTATTATACTGGCTTCCTGCAGCATTTGGGGGGAACCCAGCCAGTGCTCTGGCCTACAATGAGTGATACAGTCCCCTTATTCTGTTAACTTTGCAGCTGTTGTTAGCATTAAAAAAAAAAAAAAAAAAAATTCCATTGGGAGGGGCAGAGTTGATTGTTAGGCCATAAACCATTTATCTCCATGGAAAATAAATTTTTCACTTACTGTCCAAAATCGGTGCACTTCTGTCATTGGTGACTGCCTTCTTTAGTTTTTTCCCTTTGCTGATGTCCGAAAGGAGAGCATTTCTCCCAGCCTGCTCTGCTCTGTTCAAGGTAGGCTTTTCTGTATTGGCCTAAAAGGAAACCATGCAAATTCACATTCATCTCCTAGAGTTAATCCTTGCACTACAACATTCACCCGGGACAGTTAGGGCACTGGAATCGGGTTATTCATTCTTGGCAAAAGATTGTAAATTCCCCACAAGTTTTAGATCCAATGTCATCCTTTTTAAGACCCAGATGTTTGGGAGCAGATGAAGCAATAAATTACGCTCATTTTTAAAGCAGGAAGAGTCAGTGTCTGATAAACGTCTCTGAAAAATCTGGCCGTAACCAACAGAGCCAGGGTACGAGAAGGGAATTTTAAGTCCAGGAGGACACTGCGGGAAAATACTAGGCTCTTTTCTCCATAATGTGTCCTGAAGAATTGCTTCCCTTTTCTGCTAGTTAGAACTCATCTAGTGCAAGGGGAAATCAATTCCAGCTAAGGGGTCAGCTGTAAGTATCATTTAAAATATCTACTTAAAAGGTTTAGAAAATAATTCTTCTATCTCCATTACCAAAGATGTTTTTCTTTAGAAAATTGAAGTCTGAGTTATTGAGGTATCATTAGACACAGTGAAATCATCCTTTAGTGTACAGTCCCATGAGTTTTGACAGTTGTATAATCACCACCACAAACGAGAACAAATGCAGAACATTTTCCATTACCCAGTAACGTTCCTTCATGCCCCTTTGGCCTAAGATGGTTCATCTTTTTGAAAGCTTAGCTCACAGAAGACTGCAAAATGGACAAAGGCACTGCCTTAAAGTATTTGGGTATTTTCTTATATATTCAGAATTCCTGAGCAAATTCCTCCCCATGAAATTGTGATCTTGTTTCTCCAGGGTTATTTTAGAGATTCGGGATGACAAGAGAAGGAAGTAGGCATCTGCCTGTGTCTGTCAATCTTGGAAACTGTTGGTTATACTCAAGGAGTCTCTCTCTGGCTGCTCCAGGTTTGTCAAACCATCCTGAATCTTTCTAACTTAACACCAGCCCTTCCTAAAGAGGCCAGATTTCAGATATGCCAGTGATGGCCATGCGAGCCAAATCTGGGGAAGCTTATGGCTTGATTTTCCACATAGCTACTTATTGTCAGAGTGAGAGCTAAGAAAAACTCTAAAGTAGGCTAAAAATTAATCACTGTGTGTTCATCTATTGTTGTTGTTGTTGCTAAGTGCCATTGAGTCAGTTCTGACTCATAGCAACCCTGTATAGGGTTTCCAAGGAGCTACTGGTGGATTTGATCCACAAATCTGCGGTTAGTATACCAGTGCTTAGCCTACAGCACCACACTAGGACTCCTGTGTTAAACTAGAAGAAACCCCAAAAAACAGGCCCACTGTCATCGAGTCTATTCCGAGTCATTGTTGTTGTTCTGTTGTTAGGTGCTCTCATGTCAGTTCCGACTCACAGCAACCTTGTATAGAATTTCCAAAGAGCTGGTCCTGTGTCCAAACCGACCTTGAGGTTGTGCTTATCCTATGGCACGACACGAGGACTCTGACTCTTAGCAGCCTCTATAGGATTTCCAAGGCTGTAAATCTTCTCCTAAGGGACAACTGGTAGATTTGAACTGCTGGCCTTTAGGTTATCCTACAGCACCACTAGGGCTTGAGATAATTAAATTATACAGCATCTTATGCTCATGATAGTAGAAGTTAACATCTATATAGCTCTTATTATGGGCCAAGTGCTGATTTTAGCACATTATGCATATTAATTTATTTGTTGATGCTAAGTGCTGTCAAGTCGGTTCTGACTCATAGCAACCCTGTATAGAGTTTCCAAGGAGCAGCTGGTGAGTTTGTACCACTGACCTTGTGGTTCAAACTGACTTTCTGATGCAGTTCTTATCCTACAGCATCATACCAAAACTCTTAACAACAATAAAGAGACCTGGTGTGGTGCTATCGGATAAGTATGGGACTGCTAACTACAAGATAACTGCAAGGCTGGCAGTTCAAACCTACAAGCCGCTCCTCAGAAACCCTATGTATGGGTGGTCTTGGTGGTGGTTATGTGCTGTGGAGTCAGTTCTGACTCATCGCGACCCTGTATAGGGTTTCCAAGGCTGTAAATCTTTACAGGAGCAGAAAGCCTTATCTTTCTCCTGAGGAGCATTTGGTAGATTTTAGCTACTGACCTGCGGTTAGCAGCCCAGCGCATAATCCACTATGCTACTAGGGTTCCTCAGAAACCCTATAAAGGGTCGCTATGAGTTGGAACCGACTCACCAGCACTTAACAACAACAATGGAGAGAAACGAGTGGACAGGATAAACCAGCATTTTCCAAAATTCAACATTTTGGAACAACTTTTATGATTTCTGTCATCTTCTGAGGCCTCTTGTGTCATTTATTTAATATCTCACTAAATCAATTCACTATATTATTTACGAAACGATTTTTCAATGGATTGTTTCTTTTAAATTGACTCACTCTTAAATCCTGGGTTTGATGTGTTGGTTATAATTTTTAGATTAGAAAAATATTAAAATAAATACATAATGTTAAAATTTAAACTATCACTCCATGTGCCACCCAGCAGTGAACTACATTCCTGGGAAGACAGATGAACGAACGAACCCTGCTGTATTAGTCAGCTCCGAGCTTCTCTGACCATATTTTTGTGAAGGACTAGTTCTTTAAGAAGCTTTTCCAATCCATCACAGATTGGTACTTTTGCCAAATTAAAAACGTAAAAATTAATTAGTCTATAAAAGAAGAAGGATGTAGTATTATTAGAAAAAGCATGTAACAGACATCAAATTGCTATGCTGTTGTTAAGTGCCGTGGAGTCATTTCTAAATGCTTACTCTCAACTTTTAAACTTTTATACTTATTTCTTTGGGAACCACACTCTGAATATCACTGAGCTTATTAATGGTCTGTTTTTCCCATCTAGTTTCCAAATGGGCTATCAGTATGTCCCGTGAGGGCCTGGGGTAACCGACTTGCCTTTTCTGGGGTTTAGGTTCCCCATGTGAAAAATGAAGGGATCGTCATTTTGCCAGGCTCCTCAGCAATGAAGACTGGGAAGGCCTTTGTAATGAAATGTCTTGGCGCCTCCCATATCGCAAATGGCAGCTGCCTGCTTCTAAGATCGAGGCTGTGTCTGGAAGAGGGTACAGTGATTTCCAAAGAAGGTCTATCAAGGGGCCAGGATGAGTCCAGTCAGGAAGTGTCTTTGGAAAGCAGACATCTTGAGATAAGGACAGATTTACAGAAAAATGTGTGTGTGTAAGTGGGGGGTGGTGATGGTGGGGATGATCGTTGTCAAAACAGAGAGAGAGAGTGGGAAGGAAAGGGGGAAGGCTCACAAAAAGATAGCAGTGAAACCATGACTGACTTTTTTTTTTAGGGTTTTTGCTAAGTTTATTTTGTGGTTCTCAGATACCATAATTTTTAGTGTAAAGGGGTTGGTGCTGTGACAGGAAATAAATAAAGTTGAATCATTTGAGAAGGACATCTTCTGCTAATTGGAGCCAAGTTAGAAATCATGGTAGAACATCCTCTTTATAGATGTCCAGAACACAAAAGTGATGAACATCAAAGGCCGTAGACTTTAGTATGGGCTGTACCTCAATGTAAAGAAAACCAAAATCCTCACTGCTGGACCAATAAATAACATCAAGGTCAATGGAGAAAAGATTGAAGTTGTCAAAAGATTTCATTTTGCTTGGCTCCACCATCAGCACTCTGTCTCTATCAAGTGAGGTATATATGGAGAGGCCCAAGTAGGGTGGCCTCAAGGAAGTTCATAGAGACATCCTCATGGTAATGACATCCACACTTCCCGACAGAAACCCTTTGTACCTTCCCATTGTTATAGTGAATGTATCAATCACTTCATAGCCGTATTTTTTTTTGCAGCATCCAGAATAATTAAATTTTCTTTCCGTAAGTTCTGTACTTCTCTCTTTCCTTATAATATGTATAAACAAGAATGGTCTTCTGAAACTAAATTTTTAGCAACGTGAGGTAGGAGTCTTATTCAGTTTGTACTATTGTTGCTACTGTTATTGTTAAGTACCCTTGAATCGGGTTCCCAAGGAGCGGCTGTTGAGTTTGAACCGCCTTTGTGGTCTGGAGAGCATTTTAATGGATGTGTTTTCAGACAGCACAAGACCTGGGTTTCTGGACTGTCCTGCCTAGAAGTTAAAGTGCATTTGAATGGAAGCATCCAGATCTCAGAACTGCTCCTGCAGACCCCTGTGTTGGGGTCAGCGCCTGGGGAGGAACAGGATGTTCATGCTGGTGGACATGGTGGAAAAAACTGAAGTAATCCACATTCCACCCTTGTACTGAGCATGGCCTGAGACCTTAGGCAAGAAAAACCGTGGGTGTTTGTAGTCGCTAAGTCTCGGGGTTCAGGTTACTCTGGGAAAGCTTGCTATATCATATTTAGGCCAGAAAGCAAGTAGAGTTACAATAAATACAGGCGGCAGGCTTGGATCTCACTAGACATGCTTTATGCATAGAAGACGAAAGCAAGGGGACACTCACCAGTGCAAGTGTCGGGGGTGGTGGGGGTCCAGGAGGGGGAGGGACAGGCATCTTGGATGGTTAAACTTTCAACAGTCTTGCTGATAAATCTGTCAAAACAAAACACAGTAATACATTAGACATTTTAGTAATACTCTGTCCTAGTATACCTATCCTGTGCCCTGTCAAAGTGGCAGGTATTCCCACAGGCCATTTGTTATTGAGAATATACACAGTAAAACATATACCAATTCCATTTTCTACATGTACAGTTTAGTGACATTGATGACATTCTTGAAGTCATGCAACCTTCTCAGCATCCTTTTCTGAACTGTTCCTCTCCTATTACCATAAACTCACTGCTCCCTAAAGTTCCTAACTCACCGCCCCCTAAAGTTCCTCCTATCTAATCTTTCTAGTCGCTGTTGTCAAGATGATCCCATATGGTGGCTCTTAAAAGACATACGCTCAAGGCAGACATTTTCTATTTTTGTTACTATTGTTTGGTTTTAAGAAGACTTCAGGGGATGTTTTTATTTTAAGTTTTAAACATTGTCTCAGAGCAATAGTTTATAGAGTTCATTCAGCCCCTTTGCCTCTAGAAAGTCTTGAGTTCATGAAAATTTGAAATTCTGCTCTGCATTTCCTTCCTTTTCATCAGGATTTTTCTAAAGAATTTCATTCAACCAAACTGTTCAGTACCGGTAGCCGGGGACCATCCACTTCTTCTGGTCTCATGGTTGTTCATGGACACAATTAGCCACACATCTCCTCCGATGAGTCCTGACTCTCTTTCCTCCTCTGTTGCTCCAGGTAAACAGAGCCCAGCTGTTGTTCCTGGATGGCTGCTTGCAAGCTTTGAAGACCCCAGGAACTACCCATGTTATTAGTCTGATTAACTGGGGTGTCCCATAAAACCATGACCTAAAACCTTCAAACCAAGGAACCAACTCCTATGAAGTATTTGGTTGCACATGAGCAGCCTATTCACAACTTTTGCCAACTCAACCTTTTACAAGTGTACAACTTATTGACAGCACTTAAAATAAATGTGTAATTTCCCTTAATCTATGCAATTACCATAAACCAAAACTTAGTATTCCATAAGCCATAATAACCCCCTTCCCATAACCCTCCTGATTCCTGGTAACCACTGATAAACTTTGTCCTCTACACATTTGCCTTTTCTTGTCTTTTTATGTAAGTTGCGACATACTGTATTCATCCTTTTGTGATTGACTATTATACTCAGTATGTTGTTGTTATTGTTGTTAAGTGCTGTAGAGTTGGTTCTGACCCTGTATAGGGTTTCCAAGGAGCAACTGGTGGGTTTGAACTGCCAACCTTGCAGTTAACAGTCCAGTACTTATCCTACAGCACTACACCAGAATTCTTTACTCTTAGTCTTTACTCAGCATAAAGTTCCCAAGGAGCAGCTGGCGAGTTTGAACCACCAATCTTGTGGTTCAAACCGACCTTGCAGTCCTGTGCTTATCCTATAGTGCCACACCAGAATTCTTTACTCAGCATAAGACCTCTTTAAAATGTTTAAGAACTAAGATGGCAGTTTGAGGACTAAGGTGCACCTGACCCAAGCCATGGTATTTTCAGTAGCCTTACTGTTGTTGTTAAGTGCCGTTGAGTCAGTTCCAACCCATAGTGACTCTGTATAGGGTTTCCGAGGAGCCTGAACCGTCGACCTCGCAGTTCAAACAGACTTTTCTGTCCAGCACACTAACCCACAGTGTCACACACCAAATTTAGACAATGAATAAAGAAGGCTGTAGAAGAATTGATGCACTTGAGTTGTGATATTGGAGAAGAATGCTAAAAGTATCATGAACTGCCAGAAAATCAAGCCAATCTGTGTTGAAGAAGCACAGCCAGAATGCTCCTTAGAAGCAAGGATGGCAAGACTTCATCTCTCAGACTTCAGTCATATTATCAGAGGGACCAGTCCCTAAAGAAGGACATCATGCTTGTGGGTGGTCAGCAAAAAAGAGAAAGACCCCTCTTCTGGTACAGTGGCAGCAGCAATGGGCTCAAGCTTAATAACAATTGTGAGGATTTTGCAGGGCGGATCAGTGTTTTGTTCTGTTATGCATTGGGTTACTATATGGGTCAGAACCCACTCAACAGCACCTAACTACAACAGCAACAGCGTCTTCAAACTCCATTCAGAACGGAGCATGTATTAGGACTTCATTTCTCCTGTTAACTGATGTATTCCATTGGATGAATGTGCCTACCACATTTTGTTTATCCATTTATTTGTTCATGGGCATTTGTTTCTAATTTTTGACTGTTGTTGATGGTGCCGCAATTAACACTGGTGTACAAGTTTCTTTTTGAGTCTCTGCTTTTAAGTTTTTGGGGTATAAACCTAGGCGTGCAACTACTGGGTCATATGGTAGTTTTATTTTTAGTTTTTCATAGAGAACAAGTTTTTTTGTTTTTGTTTTTGTTTTGTGGAGTGAGTAAAAGTTTATAGGGCAGATCATCAGTTTTACATTCAACAAATCATACAAATCAACACAAATCATTGTGTTTCATCACAATGATTACAATCCCCTCTATGTACCATCAGTTAACAGTATTTCTCTATATTCATTTTAGCTCTTTTTTTTTTTTTTTTAAACACTCAGCCATATATAATAATTTACACCACCAAAGGATGCTGGGAACAGCATACGCAGACCCTTGGTTGATCAGTGGCAGCCCCATTAAACCACCTCTGAATATAATCAGTTTAACCCAGATGCTCTTCTTCCTCCTGAAAGTATATAGGAATATTAAGAACAATGTAGCATTTTAGGTATAGATAAATGAAGCCCTGTGCCTGAGATCTTGCTCACAAACAAAAGTTTGCAAAGTGTACAGAGACAGCTTGGCTCCTTTCAGGAACCTTGCTTATGTTATGTATCCTTAAGAAACCGCACGTTGCTATTCTAGATCACTTAAGCCTAAAAGTTAATATATAGCAGCTTGATTGAACCTTTTTTCTGTAAAAATAAAAATGTTAGATTGTTAAGAAAAACTATGAAAATATCTTAAAAGTTGTTCCTGTGAATCATTATGTCCTGTTTTGAATGATTAATCACATTTCAGTTCTGTATCCTGTCTTAATCACATCCTCCCTTTGTAACATCCTCCCTGAGTGAATTACATCCTTCCTTTGTAACAAATCCCTCCCCAAAAAAGAGAATAAAAGGCTGAGGTAAAGTGAGTTCTGCATGCAATGCTGGGCAATGCTGGGCAATGCTAGGCAAAATGTTTGCAGATCTGTCTACCTGCCAACTTGCATCATATCTGTGTGTCTGTCTTATTTGTATATATTTCATCTCTCTCTTTCTCTATCACTTTTGCCACCAGATCTCCCTTCTTCGTGACACCCACACTTCCTTGTTGAGGCGGGACCCCGATATAGGACCTCGACAAAAGGGCACATTCTGCAAGTCTGCCTTCTGGCTGCTATCTTAGTCCCTTTCTTCCCATGAATCTAGAGTTCTCGGCTGCTCCCTCTCTCCATGTCACCATCTCTGCCTCCATCTCTGGTGTCACTGCTTCTCTGGATAAGGTCCTGCATTCCACTAGTGCTCTACTCCCTTGATGGTCTTAGGGTCCTTTGTTTCTGGACTGTAAGATTACTCCCCCGTTTTTGTTACAAAACTTCTACCTTTACAGTTGTGACAGTAGCAATTAGTCATGATAAGAATTACTCACTATTATATCATAAGAATTATCCCCATCTCTTTTAACCAGACCCATCTGGACAAGAAGAAAACTATTCAGTGCGGACTCTTTCTCCCCCCTCCCCACTATTAAACTAAACTTCCCCTTGAAACCTTGTAAGCCAGTCACTTAGTGACTTTATTGCCCCCTCATTTTAGGTAGCCAATGTCTAAGTTCCCTATCTACCCTGTGTACAGAGGTGACAGCATTGATACTTGATGTGAAGACTCCTTCCCTCTTTGTTCATATTTAGAGTTACTACCTCCATGATTCAAATTGTGGCAATTTAGTCTCGTTTCCTTTATCAAAAATTGTTTTGTTCTCTCTCCTTTTTTTTTCCTTCTAAATCTTCCTCTAGTCAAGTTCTGATTATCAAGCCATCAAGGCTAGGTCAAATAGGTACTATCTGCAACTTTGGGTGTTCTTGTGCGTCTCCCCTCACTTCATATCAGCTGGATGCTTCAATCTCAGCTCTAGCCCACTGTGGCTATGTCCTTGTCCATAGGCTCAGGTGTCCCCAGGTCTCACCACACTTTGGGCTAAGCAGCCCTTCCTCTTCTCTCTCTCACCTCCAGGTCAATGGGAGTCTGTGGAACTCATTGCTGTATTTCCCCCTCTTCCACTTACCAGTAGACCAATGTGGCCATCAATAAGCTTACATGCCTGCTCATGTGTTCCCTTAGAGGGGGGTTTGGCTTCCCAGAGATTTGTTGTTGTTGTTGTTGTTGTTAAGTGCCGTCTTGTAGCCAGTCATGCTGCCATTTTTTTTCGGGGGGGGGGGGTGTTCCAGATG
>NW_006408612.1:5572612-5573353 GCF_000296735.1 Chrysochloris asiatica
TGCTCTGCGGGAGAAAAATGAGGCTTTCTACTCCCGTAAAGATTTACACCCTCGGAAACCCTGTACAGGGTCGCTATGGGTCGGAACCGACTCAACGGCACTTAACAACAAGGGGTGTTCCAGATGATCTTTCTTTGAAGATGTATCTTCTGTCACTCTAGCTGTTCCAGGCTGGTCTGCTTGTCCCTTCTGGTGGGAATGTCCTACATCAGAAGCTTCTGGATGGGGCTCAGGATTCCACGTAAGGTCCTATACATTGCAAAGACTCCTCAGGAGGCCTATTTCACTGGGTGAGTTCTAGAATCCTTTTTAATTATTCCAATCAGTTATAGGCTGAAGACGAGCTTATAAGCTTTCAGAGGACAATTTTTAAAAGAGGTGGACTTAGCTTTATATCATTTCTAAGAGGCTTAATGTTCTGGCAGGATCCTGGCAAGAGAGGCTTTTGAACCAAAGTACCTAACGAGAATGGAACTGCAGTCGAGTGTTTCATGCTGCTCAATTCCACTACAGCCAAGCAGGTTAGCACACAGTGAAATAGTTATAAACATACCTTAGGAATGTTTGGTGGAAACAAACTTAGTTCAAGTGGCTCCTCTCGTTAATCACATGACAGTTCTCCCAACTCAAGTGCTGTTCCCCAGTCCCTCTGTGCCGGGGTCTGACCCCGACATAGTTGTCACGAGTTTTTGGTTCACGAGGAGGGGAGATCCAGCGGCGATAGGGATAGCGAAAGAATAC
>NW_006408612.1:5573918-5619468 GCF_000296735.1 Chrysochloris asiatica
TTAGTCTTGGCTTTAGGAAAATATCACATTTATCTGTGGATTTTCAAAGGCTCCAGTGTATTAATTTAATATATATACCTGAATATTAATATGAAAGCAATTTGCCATTAACTGCCAGTGGCCTCATTTGTTACACTCGGCCCTAGAGGGCCTCGAACCTTTGACTAGTCTTACACGGTCTGCAACACCTCTGGTCTCACAGACCAAGAGCAGTTGTTCAAACAGAACAAGAGGATATTGAGTGGTTTAAAACTAGGAAAGGGATGTGTCAGGCTGTATCATTTCACTATACTTACTTTATCTGTATGCAGAGTAAACAATCTAAGAAACTGAACTATATGAAGAATAATGTGGCATCAGGATTGGAGGGAGGTTCATTAACAATCTGCGATATGTTTTCTGAAAGCAAAGAGGACTTGAATAACCTACTGATGAAGATTAAAAAATACAACCTTCAATATGGGTTACAACTCAATGTAAAGAAAACAAAAATCTTAACCACTGGACCAATAAACAACATCAAGTTAAACGGAGAAAAGATTGAAGTTGTCAAATATTTCAATTTACTAGGATCCACAATTAAAGCTTATGGAAGCAGCAGTCAAGAAATCAAATGACATATTGTTATTGTTGGTAAGTGCTGTTGAGTTGATTCCAACCCATAGCAACCCTGTGTAGGGTTTCCAAGGAGCAGCTGGTGAGCTTGAACCACCAACCTTGAGGTTCAAATGACTTTGCAGTCTGATGCATTAGCCCACAGTGCCACACCAGGACTCCAAATGACATATGTTATTGTTGTTGTTATGTGCCGTGGAGTTGGTTCTGACTCATAGTGACCCTGTACAGGGTTTCTGAGGCTGTAAATCTTTACAGGAGCAGAAAGCTTCATCTTTCTTCTGCGGAACAGCTGGTACTTTTGAACTGCTGACCCTGAGGTTCGCAGGCCGATTCGTAACCACTATGCTACCAGAGCTCCTTAAATGACATACAGCATTAGGTAAATCTGCTGCAAAAGACCCCTTTAAAGTGTTAAAGAGCAAGAATATCACTTTGAGGTATAAAGTGTGCCTGACTCAAGCTTTGGGATTTTCAGTCATCTCATATGCATACGAAAGATGAACAGAGAAGAACTGAAGCATCTGAATTGTGGTGTTGAGGAAGAATGTTGAAAGAAGCATGGAATGCAAGAACAAACAAATCTGTCTTGGAAGAAGTACAGCTAGAATGCTCCTTAGAAGTGAGGATGGCAAGACTTCATTTCATGCTTATCAGGAGGGACCAGTTCTTGGAAAGAAATATCATATTTGGTAAAGTAATGAGGCTTTCTACTCCCGTAAAGATTTACACCCTCGGAAACCCTGTACAGGGTCGCTATGGGTCGGAACCGACTCAACGGCACTTAACAACAACAACAAAGAGTCAGCAAAAGAGAAGACCTTCAACGAGATGGATTGACACAGTGGAGTCAAACATACAATAGTGAAGATGGTGCAGGACCAGGCAGGGTTTTGTTCTATTGTGCATAGCATAGGGCTGCTACAAGTCAGAGCCTACGCAAAGGCACGCAACAACAATAGGACACGGTGGAATTCCCCCATCAAGTTTCTTAGGCTGAAACTGTTATGGCTGCAGATTGTCAAGTCTTTTTACCCAGAGGAGCAGCTGGTGGGTTCAAACTGCAGAACCTTAGGTAGCAGCTGAGCGCTTTACCACTGTGCCACCAAAGTGCCTTACTGTAGGAATACTAAGATAAATCTTTTATTTCACTGCCCTTAAAATTCTTAATGCTCAACACCATTGTTTCTAGGGAACACATGTGCAAATTTCAAACAGCAACATTAATTTTCTTTTGTTTTCAATAGTTTCTTAATTACAAAAAGCAATTTCATAGAATTTTAAAAATAACAATTTAGTTCAGCCACTAAAATTTAATGCAGACAACTCATACCTTGAAACAAACACTTTCTATTACATTATTGCTAGATGGCTTGCTTTTTGTGAACAAAAAAAAATGGAATGGGAAAGTTAAAATGACATTGCTGAACTTGTCACAGCTATTGGAAACAGGAATTAAGATCATCTGGAACTTTTTTGCTCCAAGTGGGCTGTTGAGAACATGGAATTTTGTAAAACTCTACAACAGTGACAACAGCTACCACTTTTTGAGAATCAATTGGATCCAGGGTGCTTTACTTGCTCTGTCCCTAACTCTAACAACGCTGCAAACTAGCATGATTGCCCTCATTTTGCAGAAGAGGACAATGAGACTCAGAGAAATTGTTGTTGTTATTGGGTGCCATCAACTTGGTACCGACTCATAGTGACCCTACGCACAATGAAACAAAACACTGCCCGGTCCTGAGCCCATCGCTGTCACCACTGTGCCAATCCATCTCATTGGGAGTCTTCCTCTTTTTCTCTGACCCTCCACTATACCAAACATGATATCCTTCTCCAGTGACTGATCTCTCCTGATAATATGTCCAAAGTATGAAAGACGAAGTCTGGCCATCCTGGCTTCCAAGGAGCATTCTGGCTGCACTTCTTCCAGCACAGATCTGTTTGTTCTTTTGGTACTTTCAATATTCTCCTCCAACACCATAAGTCAAATGCATTAATTCTTCTACGGTCTTCCTAATTCACTGTCCAACTTTCACATGCCTATGAGGTTATTGATCTATGGCTTGGATCAGGCACACCTTTAGTCCTCAAACTGACATCTTTGCTCTTCGACACTTTAAAGAGGTCATGTGCAGCAGATTTATCCAATGCAATACGTCATTTGATTTCTTGACGGCTGCTTCCATGAGTATTGATGGTTGATCAAAGAAGAATGAAGTGCTTCACAATTTCAATCTTTTCTACATTTATATGGATGTTGTTTATTGGTCCAGTGATGAGGATTCCTGTTTTCTTTACATTGAGACTTAACCCATACCAAAGGCTGTGCTCTTTGATTTTTGTCAGTAAGTATTTTAAATTCTCTTGTATCATCCGCATATCACAGATTGTTAATGAGTCTTCCTCCAATCCTGATGCCACTTTTTTTTTTCTTCATATAATTTGGTTTATTGGATTATTTGCTCAGCATACAGACTGAATAAGTATGGTGAAAGAATACAACCCTGGCAAACACCTTTCCTAATTTTAAACCATTTGGTGTTCCTTATTCTGTTCGTACAACTGCCTCTTGGTCTATGTACATAGAGGTCTCTCCCCATGTAAGCAAAGAGAGAAGACAATCAATACTCATACTTCACAATGTTGTCCATATCCACACAATTGAAAGCCTTTGAGTAGTTAGTAAAACACTGGTATTCTCTGCTTTCAGCCAAGATTCATCTGACATCAGCAATGATATCCCTCATTCCAAGTCCTCTTCTGTATCCGGCTTAAACCTCTGGAAGTTCTCTGTCAATGTATGGTTGCAGTCATTTTTGTATTACCTTTAGTAAAACTTTACTCTCATGGGATAGCAATGATAATGTCTGAAGATTTACACATTCTGTTGGGTCACCTCTCTTTGGAATGGGCACAAATATGGATCTCTTCCAGGAAGTTGACCAGGTAGTTGTCTTCCAAATTTCTTGGCATAGATAAGTGAGTACCTCCAGTGCTGCATCAGTTTGTGGAAAGATTTCAATTTGTAGTCTATCAATTCCTGGTGCCTTGTTCTTTGCCAATGCCTTCAATGCACCTCAGACTTATTCCTTCAGTAAAATTGGCTCTTGATCATATGCTACCTCTTCAAATGGTTGAACATCGACCATTTCTTTTTGGTACAGTGACTGTGTATTCCTTCCATCTTCTATTGATGCTTTCTGCATCATTCAATAGTTTGCCCATAGAATTCTTCAATACCTAGAGTCGAGGTTTGAATTTTTTTCAATTCCTTCAGTTTGAAAAATACTGAGTGCATTCTTCCCTTTTGATTTCCTACCTCCAGGTATTTACAAATTTTGTTATAATTTTGACTTTATCTTCTCAGGCTGACCTTTGACATTTTTTGTACAGCTCTTGTACCTCCTCTCTTCTTCCATTTGCTTTAACATCTTTATGCTGGAGGGCAAGTTTCAGAGTCTCTTCTGTCATTCATTTTGGTATTTTCCTTCTTTCTTGTCTTTTTAGTGACCTTTTGCTTTCTCCCTGTCTGCTGTTCTTGAAGTCATCCCATAACTCTTCTGGTCTTCCAACATTAGTGTCTAATGCATCAAATCTGTTCTTGAGATGATCTCTTAAATTCAGGTGGGATACATTGAAAGTTATATTTTGGCTGTCGTGGACTTGTTTTAATTTTCTTCAGCTTTAGCTTGAGTTTGCATATAAGCAATTGATGGTCTGTTCCATAGTCTGTCCCTAGCCTTGTTTTGGCTGATGACATGGAGCTTTTCCACTGTCTCTATCTGCAGATGTCGTCAATTTGATTTATGTGTATTCCATCTGGTGGAATTTATGTTGTTTAAAAATATTTATGTTGGTTAAAAAAGGTAATTTGCAATGAACAAGTCACTGGTTTTGCAAAATTCTATTATACAATCTCTAGCATAATTTCTATCATCAAGGCCATATTTTCCAACCACTGATTCTTCCTCTTTGTTTCCTTGGCATTCCAATCATCAGTAATTATCAATACACCTTGATTGCATGTTTGATCAATTTTAGACTAAAGAAGTTGGTAGAATTCTTCAATTTCATCATCGCTGGCTTTAGCAGTTGGTGCATAAATTTGAATAATAATGGTATTAACTGGTCTTTCTTGTAGACGTATAGATATTATCCTATTACAAAATTAAAATATTATCCAATCAGAGAAATTAAGAGACTAAAAAAATCTATGAGATTCGTCCAATCAAGTTCTTTGAATCCCTGCTCTTTCCATTAGATTACACTGCCTTACTACCCTTTTCCCTTTTAATGACCAGGTAAAAAGCTAGTAGGTGCTATTTATATGAGCAGGAGAACATTGGCTTTATAGGATAAGCATAGTATCGTGAATCACAAGGTTGGCGGTTCTAGACCACCAGCTGCTCCACTGGAGAAAGATGCCAATTTTTGTCCCTGCAGAGATTTTAAAAGCCTCAGAAACCCTAAACAGGGTTGCTATGTGTCAGAACTGATTTGATGGTACTTCACAACAAACAATATTTATATGAGTAGTTGAACATACAAGAGGCAAAGTTATGAAAACTTCTTAGCCAAAACTAAATACCTTGAGAGAATGAGTCACTAGGCTTCAGATTATCAAGGTCAAATGGTACAGAATAGTCCACAGACAGTGTTCTACATCCAACTTTGGTGAATAGTGACTAGGGTCTTAAAACTTTCAAAGTGACCGTCTAAGGTGTAAGTATTGGTCTCTTCCTATCTGAGCAAATAAGAGAGAGGACAATCAAAGGTACATGGAAACAATTCATCCAAAGGACTAATGGACCATGTGACCATGTGATCTCTATGACTCTCAGACCATACGAATTATGGTGATGATCCCAAAGGGATCACAGTAAGCAGTCCTAGGAAGAATAGGAGAAATATGTGGGACAACACTCAACAAGAAAGGACAAGCTTACTGGTCTGATAGACACAGGTGGAACTCCTGAGACAGCCTCCTGTGGCCCAGATAGACAGGCCAATAAAGTCAACAATAAAACCCGTGCACTCCTTAGAAAAACCAACCACATGAGATTAAAAAAAGGCAACATTTATCCACGGACAGAGCTCAGAAGGCAGGAAGAGACGGAAAAGAGGATGAAGGGAAGAAGTGGAAGAATGCTGTTACATAGTGGGGATTGCAATCACTGCCACAAAGTTGAATGGAAACTTTCCCACAAATCCCAATCAAAAGTTTTAAAAAAAGTGAACAAGTACTACAGCTTACCTGTAGGTCAAAATCTGTTATCAGTAAGAGATTTTTTATAGATAACCTTTAAAAAGTGCTTCTTAAATTGATATTTTCTTGCATGATACCAACTAGTAACACAGAGGTGCAAGTGAACATTGTAAACAGGGGGGAAGGGAGGCTGTGCTAAGAGGCCCCTTACAAAGCAAGTACTCCAATTACAGTAGGCATACTCTAGGACTTTGGGTATGGATGTCTCCTAGGACCAGAAAGAAGGACAGGGATCCAAAACTCGAGTCTAGCCTGACTGAAAAAGATGCTGGAGGCAAATCCATGGTACTTGTAGAGCTGAAGAAGGGGCTGACCAGAGAGGGGTGGTGGCCTGTTTTTGCTCAGTGAGTCCCAAAGATGAACTTTATAGAACAGTTAACCTAGTTTCTTGATGAATGAAATGTCCCTCAAGGCGGTAATTTATTTTGCCTGATTCCAGGTTCACCGAGTTACATTTTGTCATAGTGCTATCTGATCAGCTGAATGGAACTTACGAGTTTCGTTCTCTTGAGTCAGTTCCTCACTACAGTTATCAAACTCCAACAGCGATGGAGTCCAACCATGGAAATGTGGACACTTCCAGGGAACTGCTACTCAGCAAGTCCTCTGTAATCGGATTGTATTACAAATTTCAGTTGTTGCTCTCATGGTACTAACTGTGCATTGACTTAGAAATTAAGTGCTGGGCCAGGTGGGACTCTGTTGAATGAGTGGTCCACACAGCTGGTGTAGGAGATATCAAAGTCGTGATTGGGGTCAGGACCAGGGCAACATTTCAGAAATGGGCAAGCAAGAAGGGTGAAAGAAGGGAGCAAGAAGGTGTGAAAAGCTTCTGAGTCTTGCCCTTCTGCCTCCTGAGATAAACAATGGGGAGCCAAGCTCACTTTGCCTGGAGGATGCACACCTTAGTTCCCTTCTCTCCACTTCTGCAGAGGTTTGTTGCCACTCCTCCAGATAAACTATTGCTCGCAATGTGGCAAGGTGACTAAAGAGGCCTCGCTCTACTCTTTGATCCTTCCTGGCTGAATAGATGTTAGTAGTGGTCTTGACTTCTCCAGGTTGAGGCCTTGGGGGAAGTTTATAAGACTCCAATCCTGCCACCTCATCACACAGATCAAAGAAGACCAATCTCATGTGGGCTGACCGCCAGGCCTGCTTCTTGGCTATCTTCCCACTAGACTGTGAGCTTTGCCAAGACAGGGACAGGCTTGTTTGCAATGATCTCCCTTATACCTGGCACCAAGAGCTGTTGCTAGTTGTAGCTGAGTAGGCTCTGTCTCATGGAGACCCCCTGTGTGCAGGGTAGAATTGCTTCACAGGCTTTTTAGGGCTGTGAACTTTTGGAAACAGATCTCCAGGCCTGGTTTCCAAAGTGCCTCTGGGTGGGTTTGAATTATCAAACCTTTCAGCTAGTAGTCTAGTGCTAATCGTTTGCACCACTCAGGGAAAATATCTGTGGAGTAAAAGAACAAGGTATCCCACAATAAACAATGGATTTCTCATCAGAACACATGGCCTCCCAGCATCACCCCTAATGCACTCTGCGGTTTGGGCAAAAGAATCAACACGATTTTAAAGGGGCTTGTTAGCATTAAGAAGCCCTGGTAGTGTTAAGCACTTGGTTGTTAACCAAAAAGTTAGTGGTTCAAATCCACCAGTAGACGAAAAACATTGTAGTCTGCATCCGTAAAGATTTACCGCCTTGGAAAACCTACAGGGAGGTTCTACTCTGTCCTAAGAGTCAGAATCAACATGATAGCAGAAGGTTTGGTCACTTGGTTCATTAGCATGAGGTGGGTAACAACAGAGTCTGGTGGTACAAATGGCTGCTAACTGGAAGGTTAGTGGTCTGAATTCACCCAGAGGCTCCTTAGAAGTAGGCCTAGCAGCCTACTTACAAAGTAGCACAGTTCTTCATGGCACACTGGGGTCACCATGAGTCGGAAATGGCTGCACGACAACCGTTCCCCTGTCCCCAACCAGCATGAAGCATTGGGACTAGCTTTCCAGCCCCTCCAGTGATGTACAACTCCACAGTCTAGGTAGAGTCGGAGCTAAGAGCTAACTTCCCATCAGAATCAGACCTGGGAAGGGCCTCGGCATTAGAACCCAGGCTCTAATAGGTCAGCCTAAGAGGTAAGAGTCTTGGTAGGTCACTGAATGATCAGTGCTGTATGATCAGCACTTGCCAACCACAAGGTTGATGGTTACAATTCAACAGCCACTCCTTGAAACCCTATACAGGGTCACTGTGAGTCCGAACAGACTCTACAGCAGAGAACAGATCGAACCTGAATCTTGGTAACTGCAAGGGTACGTGGATAGAATTCAGAGGTCCATGAAGTTGAAAGGGGAAACTAGATATTTATTTTCACTAAACTATAACTGAGATTTGGTATTGCCTTCAAAATGAATGTAGATCACAAATCACGGTACCTGAGTTTTTCACCAACAGATATCTTCAAATTATATAATTTTGTTGTAGCTCTCTCTTGAAATTATGGCAGTGTTGAGATCTTGTTCAAACCATTAATTGAGAAGTACATATTTCCATATAAGGATTAATTTCCTTTGTATTTTATTTTATCCAATTAAAAACAGCGAAGGGGTCCACAGGTTTCACCAGACACCAGTGTGGTCTCCAGAATGAAGAAGATCAGAATCCAGGGGAGACTATGAGCCTGGGTCAGGCAAATTTGGTTTTGAATCCTTGCCCTGCCACTTAATCACTTAGGAAAAGAACGTAACTTTCAAAACGCCTCTTTCCCATCTGTTAAATGAGTTTCTGGGAGGGTTAAATGAAAAGCTGCATACCAAGCGGAATCAGTCAGTAGATGGGGCCTCAGATCTTTCTTCCTTGAGGCTGAGGTGAGGATGCTGCTGGTTTGGTACTGCTCGAGCACCTGTTAGGAAAGGGTGGCTGGGGACCAAGCAGACCCTGCCTTTGCCCAAGGTCAAAGGATGGAGCTGCACTGAGTAGGAATGAGGTAGTCTAATGACTTAATGTCCTGCATTTGGTTCTTCCTTTGGGATTTGGGAGCACATCAGGAACGACAGCCCTCTATTCTGCGACCAGGAGGGGTCTTGTTGTTGGGTTCTGTGGATTCCAGCTCATATCAACCCTTGTGAAAGAACAGAGCTGTCCCATAGAGTTTCTTAGGCTGTAATCTTCACCACAGCAGACTGCCAGGTCTTGTTCCCACAGAGTCCTTGGGTAGGTTCAAACCACCCATGCTTCAGTTAGGAGTGGAGTGCTTAACTGTTGCACCACCAGGGTGCCATCTGTGCATCACCTGCATGAAAATCATCTGCGCATTATCTGAGAGCCCTGGAGCCCTGGCTCCCGTGCTAGCTGGGATCCCTGACGTTACAGAATCACTGGATTAGAGCCCAGAACTGATGCCTCATTTGCTGATTCTTGCTCTCCCCCCCAAAACCCCACCCCAGGCACTGATCTTTTAAGAACATATATGTTTGAAAATTAATTTCGATTAAGAACAGTATCCTTTAAGAATCATTTCTATACTTAAGTAACGTTCATCACAGGGAGAAAAGCCAGACTTCTAAAAGGTGCCCTTTAATTCTGAGCTGTAAGTCACAGAAGAAGGCAATAATTGTGTTTTTACACACAACTTAAAAAACTCATGTCTGCCTACCATGTATTATGAAAATTATAAGATAATGGCTTTTAAATTCAATGCTGATCAATTGATTGCTCATCCAAGAAATCTCTGAATTGTCATACACAAAGAAATTGTAAATAGCAGCCTGAATCCTAGAGTATGTGAATGGTTGCAAAAGTTTTCACTAAATGGATCATCTTAAAAATCATCAAATTTTAGGTGAAAAATGGTTGTGGTTAGGAAAGGATCTACCAGTAAGCCTTTTATAAAGAATTTTCACTACAGGAAGAGAGAATAGAGAAGAATCTTTTACATAAATGTCCTAAAGATTCAGTAATTGGTTGTTCATTGTCCCCTACAGGCTAACTACAGACACCCACTCATCCATCTGTAAACACAAAGAGAGAGGAAATACATCGAGAACTAGAAATCTGGAGTGGTATTAGTCCTGTGATGGGCCTCGATTGCTTAGTTGGTACTGTGGGTTGAACTGAGTCTCCAATAGATATGTTGAAGTTCTAACCCCCAGGACCTGGAAACTAGGTGTTTGCATATGTAATCAAATTAAGATGAGGTCTTTAGGGTAGCTCCTAATCCAAGACACAACACAGGGAGCTGACAATTACAACAAGGAGGCAGAACTGAAGTGATGCCCCCACAAGTCAAGGAGTATCCGACACCACGAGAAACTAGAAGAAGAAAGGAAAGATTCTTCCCAGAGTAAGAATGGCACTGTCAGCACTTTGATTTTGGCCTTCCATCCTCCAGAACTGTGAGAGAACACATTTCCGTCCTTTTAAGCCACGAGTTTGTTATGGAAGCCCTAGGAAACTCATACAGTTGACTTTAATATAATTTCACTATGTCAATGTTAGGGTTCAACGCTCATATTAGACATAATGATTTCCTTGCCAATGAGAGTGTCTTCCAGCCTGGACCAATTTTCTGACTACAAAATATAGGTTACCAGGGACACCTTGTGAGAAGTCTGAATTGTTCAGACCACTCCTCATCCCCTGCAAGGGAAATATCCTCCCCAACAGCATGGCCAACCAGAGGCCCAACCACAGACCAGTTATTAGGACCTGCTGAGAGAAAACCCCTGGTTTCTTCTTCAGTGTACCCATCTAGGAAAGCAGAACTATCCCTAAATGTAAAACGATGAGTCTCCTTGGATTAAAAGAATTGACTTGATATTTACACAAACTGTTTCTTAGTTTATAACTGTTTGTTTTATCAGAGATTAGTGTTGTGACTCCTGCTCATTTTTTTTTATTGCAATTAGTTTGGTACATTTTTTCCCATCCTTTAAGTCTGATTTTGTCTTTGTGTGGAAGGCATCTCTTGCAGACAGCATACTGACGAATCTTGTTTTCTTATCCATTCTGCTACTATCCATCTCTTAATTGGTGCATTTAATCCGTTGACATTCAGTGTAATTGTTGTTGTTGTTGTTGTTAAGGCGTCAAGTCAGTTCTGACCCATATAGGGTTTCCGAGGTATGTATTAATTGCTGTCATTTTTTTTTGTGTGTGTGTGGTGCTGCTGGTTTCTTTGTTCTGTATGTCTTCCGGTGCTGAGTTCATGTTTTTATTAATTCTTTCTTGTCAGTTTCTTCATAGTTTTAATGTTTCCATGTTCTTGGATTTTCATTTTCTTGGTGTGTTGTGAAGTATTAATTTTCTTTGAAGTTACCTTATATTCTATTAACTTTTCCTTCCACAAAAACAATCTATTTTATTCTGTAATCTACCTGACCTCCTCACCACCTGGATATTTGTTCTTATGTTTTTATTTTCTTGCACATTGTGATTGTTTTGATCATGGACTGACCTCCCAGATCCTCTAAATTCATTCTTATAGTTTTGATCTGTTCTGGACGCTTCCATTTGTTGATTGAATTCTGGGTAGTGCTGCTATGTGTGTCAATCTCTGGTTGTTGTCTGTTCTTGTTGGTTCCCAGTCCAAAAAACTCCCTTTAGAATGTTTTGAAGCACAGGGTTGGCTTTGGCAAAGTCCCTTAGCTTTTGTTTATCCAGGAATGTTGTTATTACACTGTCATATTTGATTGACAACTTTGCTGGGCAGATGATTCTTGGTTGGCAGTGTTTTGTTTTTGTTTTTTTCTTTCAGGGTTTTATATATTTCTCCCCATTGCCTTCTTGCTTGCATGGTTTCTGCTGAGAGATCAGAGCTTAATCTGATTTTTTTGCCATTGTATGTAACACTTCTCTTTTCCCTTGCTGCTTTCAGGATTCTCTCCTTGTCTTTGATTTTGGAAAGCTTGATTATTATATGTCTTGGTGATTTTCTTTTGGGGTCTATTCTTCCTGGGGTTCATTGAGCTTGAATGTTTATCTTTTCGTTTCTCAGGATGATAGAGACATTTTCTTCCAGGAGCTCTTCAACTATCTTCTCTGTGGACTTGTGTGATTCTTCCTGTTCTGGAATGCTAATAATTCTTAAGTTACTCTTCTTCATGATGTCCAACATAAATCTTAGACTTTCTTCTGATTTTTTAATCCTTTTTTCTGCTTGCTCTTCTATCTTAGCAATATTGAGAGTTTTACCTTCCAGCTCGCTGTTTCTGGCTTTCATCTCTTAAATTCTACTCCTTTGCCCTTTCAGTGTATTGTCCATTTCTGATATTTTATTATTAATCATTTGGACCTCTTTTTTAGTTTCTCATTGTTGTTAAGTGCCATGAAGTTGGTTCTGACTCACAGAGATCCTGTATAATATGGTTTCTGAAACTGTAAACCTTTGTGGGAGCAGATAGCCTAATTTTTCTCCCATGGAGCAGCTGGGTGGGCTTGAACCATAGACCTTGTAGTTCCTAGTCCAGTGCTTATCCTACAAAACCACCATACTCCCCCTTAGCTCCTCTTTGTTGTTGTTGTTGTTCAGTGCCATTGAGTCAGTTCCGACCCATAGCGACCCTGTATAGGGTTTCCAAGGAGCGGCTGGTGAGCTCGAACCGCCAACTTTCAGTTCAAACCAACTATGCAGTCCAGTGCATTAACCCACAGTGCCACACTAGGACTCCTTTGTTTCTCATGGTTTTTTTTTGTTAAGTGCCATCAAGTCAGTTCTAACCCATAACGACCCTGTATGGGGTTTCTGAGGAGCACTTGGTGAGCTTGAACTGCCGACCTTGCAGTTCGAACAGCTTTGCAGTCTGTCTGGCACATTAACCCACAGAACCACACCAGAACTCCTTTGTTTCTTATTGTTGTTGTTAAGTGCTGTCAAGTTGATTCTGACCCAAGCTGGTGAGCTTGAACCATTGACCTTGCAGTTCAAACAATTTTGCAGTCTGACGCATTAGCCCACAGCACCACACCATGACTCCTCGTTTCTCATAGTCAACTTCAAATTCATTCTAGATCACACGGTGTGAGCCAGGGAGGAAAGAGATAGCCAACATACTCCAATGAATACAGCTGGTAATCCTCAGAAGGTTGGTCTCCAATTCTGAGGGATGGAGGCCCAAATCGGCCAAATTCTACTTTGCAATACTAAAAAATACAATGCAGTTTGTGCTATAACTCTTGCTAAAAGGCACCCTGAAATACTGTCCTGTGTGAACAATGTGCTCTGGTAACGTAGTGGTTACAAATTGGGCTGCAAACCACAAGGTCAGCAGTTTGAAACTACCAGCTGTTCAGTGGGAGAAAGATGAGGTGATCTGCTCCCATAAAGATTTACAGCCTTGGAAACCCTGTACAGGGTCGCTATGAGTTGGAACTGACTCCACAGCACACAGTCATAGCCATAATGAACAATGTAAAAATGCACAAAGATAAAGACAAAGATAATAAAACTGTATTTATTGATTGAAGCAATTAACAATAACTAAACTTTAGGAGCTCTAGTAGCGTAGTGGTTACAAATTGGGCTGCAAACAGCAAGGTCAGAAGTTCGAAACTACTAGCTGTTCCGCGGGAGAAAGATGAGGTTTTCTGCTCCTGTAAAGATTTACAGCCTCAGAAACCCTGTAGTGGGTCGGAACCGACTCCACGGCACATAACAACAACAACAACAAACTTTAGGCAAAAGAGTTGTTGTTGTTGTTGTGCCATCAAATCAATTCTGACCCATAGTGACCCTGTATAGGGTTTCTGAGGACCAGCTGGTGAACTTGAACCGCAGACTTTGTGGTTCAAACGGCTTTGCAGTCTGGCGCATTAACCCACAGTGCCACACTAGGCAAAAGGGTTGTTAACATTTTGATGTATATATTTTCAGCTCATAAACACATTCACACATGCACTACATATATACGCAAATACACAATTATTTGAGTTATAAATATTAACTGAAGGAAATTTATAATACCTCAACAGGGGCCCTCATGTGGTGCTACAGGATAAGCACTGGACTGGTAACAGAAAGATCAGCAATTGAAACCCACCAGCTACTCTTGAAACTCCTATACAGTGTTGTTAGGAGTCAGAACTGATTTGATGGTACCCAACAATAACTACAACAATATACCTCTACAGTGTTCTAATGAGAAGATATTCTAAAATTCATATTGAGTTATTACAAGCAAAGAAAACATTAGCAAGGTCATTCACTGCAAGTTACCTGTAAAAATAAAAATCACATACTGAGCTCAAATTGCTGCTAAAAAATCCTGAAAAATTTAAAAGTCTCTGTGGATTTGGGATGCCTACTTGATTCTATTCTTCAGATATTCTTCCATGATGTAAGCTTAGTTGGATGTATTTAAGATCTGAAAACCATTCGAACTAATGAAGATGAATTTAGCTTTGTTCTTCAACTTCCGGTAAAAATGCTCAACAGGAAAATTGATGCTCACAGTAAACCACAGTCATCCTGTTTCTTTAACATAATTTTTTCACAGCTGCAGTTGTCTGTAGTTTCGACTTTGCTATTCAAGTCACTGTGCAACACCCCCAGAACCCCCACAAAAAAGCATGTCCTTTGGCCACTTCACAAACTTTTAATTATTTTACACAAAGGCTGGTTTCTATTATTGTTACTCTTCCTTTCTCAGGCTGAAGCCCCTCACTCGAAGGGTTGCAGGCAATGAAGCAACCAATATACAAAGGAGGTGGGGGAGGCCACTCAGCCTAAGAGGAAGCAAAAGGCAAAGAGAAACAAAACTTTACTTTATAAACAAAGAAATAACCTAGCTAGTTATTGATCATGGTTACTCTTCAGTGTGAGCTCAGTGTGGAACACAGGCATGGCGTGCTGTACGTGGAAACCCCTCATCTCTCAGAACAGACTTGCTCCCTTCTCCTGTCTCGTCATCATTTAAAACAATGGCTTATTGGAAATCTGCTTAGGTTGTCGCCTCAACCTTAGGTCTATGTCTGCCATCCTTTGAGGGCCCCTGGCTATTTAAGAAATATTTATTTCAGAGCTACAAAGTAAAATGATTTCTTTATTCCACCTCCATTTGTATTTTAAAACCTGATATGAAAGTTGAAGTTTTCACAGAAATCCAAGACCCTAATTTAAAAAATAAGGACAGGAAACTTGGCTGAATGACCCCAGGCATGTCATATTCAACTGGGGGAATATTTTGGGGGAATTGCTCCTTACTTTTTCCACATCACTAAAAACTATCAGCTATCTTTCCACTATGCCTCCCAAATTTCAAAGCTAAACTTTCCCAAAGTCTTCAGAGTCACATTTAGCTTTACCCAAGAAGTAAGATGTTCTCCACCCTCACTCACGCACTCACACACACAACACCCACACAACACACATCTATAGACAAAAGAGGCCCTATTCAACAAAGTAGACATACAAGGGGGCTTCGAAAAGTTCATGGGAAAATTCCATTTATCTTTTAATTCCATTCTGTTTTGGAGCTCCATCATATTTTATTCATTTTATCCCTGTAAGTATGTAACAAAAATAGAAATTCAACAACTTTGCTTGTGAAAGGGTCAAAAAAGCTGGACATGTCTTATTTTTGTTCTTGTTGTTAAGTGACGTGTAGTCATTTCCAATTTATAGTGGCCCTATATAGGGTTTCCAAGAAGTGGCTAGTGGGTTTGAACTACTAACCTTATGGTTAGAAGTCCAGTGTTTATCCTACAGTGCCGCAACAGAACTCTATAGAGAAATGTCTTGAGATTCTTCATCTAAAAGCTATTTATTGCTGTGACATTTAAAACCAAGTATTTGTATAATCCCAGATTCCCAGGTTTGGAAAGGACCCCAAGAAATCACACAATTTATAATGTTGTCTTAAAATTACACTTACAAAAAAAGTTTTGGGAGGTACAGCAAACTTTTGCACATTTATTTGTTAAGGTAGTCTTGGGCAAATTACTTAGCCTCTCTAAATCCCAGTTTCTGCTCTAAAATGGGGACAACATTACCTGATTAGGAGGATTTTCAATTGAGGGACATGCTTAGGAATTATTTTGCTTGTTGTTGTATGCCACAGAGTTAGTTTCGACTCAGAACATAAAGGTTTTCAAGGCTGTATATCTTGATGGGAGCAGAAACCCTCCCTCATCTTCCTTCTCCTAATAAGTATTAGTCATTCTTTTTTAAAATAACATGAGCAAAATGCTTTCTAAAGAGTCTGACACATTATTGCAAGTGCTCAATAAATGTTACTTTCCTTCCCTCCCTTGACAATGAGAAACACAAACCATACTGATTTAAACTTTAGTCCACATGTGTGCATACATGCAAACCTCTGTTTTCCAAATGAACACCGAAGGGAAATGTGTATGAAGTCCATTTTAGCAGGAAAGCATACTAATTAAGCCATTCCTTTATTATTATTATTTTCAGATATAATTTTGAGGACTGAAGGTTGCAAAATACAAAGCAGTTTAAAAAGTTCGTGGAAATATTCTATTATCTTTTAATTCCATTTTTTGTCATGAACTTTTCAAAGCCTCCTATGCAAATAGCAGTCACAGGGGAAACGTTCTTTCCATCAAGAAGCAAATGTGCAACAATCTGAAACACAGTTTAAATAGTCAGAAATATCTAAAGCAAATGTCGTGTTCGTGAAATGTTAAGCAGACTTCAAAAGGGCAGAAAACTCAAAAAGTCCAGGAATTACATAGCTCACTTCCTCTTGCGTTTTAGCATAGGTTAGGGAACTTCCCAGCTGGCAGGCCAGATCTAAGATTTGATTTCATGATGATCAGGGTGAAACTGCTGCTCCGTCCCAGGGAATAATTTTCCCCATGGGGAGTTCTCTGAATGTTGCACTTCATCCAGGATGATTGTGAAATATGCTTGAAGGTTTAGGTACTAGAGTGGTTTAAGAGCTATGGATAATTAACCCACGAGAGAACTTTCCGAAGAGCATTAGAAAGGCCGACTGTGATTGTAGATAAATTATTTAACCTCTGGTAGCGTAGTGGTTACGAATCGGGTTGCGAACCTTAAGGTCAGCGGTTCGAAACTACCAGCCGCTCCGCGGGAGAAAGATGAGGCTTTCTACTCCCGTAAGGATTTACACCCTCAGAAACTCTGTACAGGGTCGCTATGGGTTGGAACCGACTCGACGGCACTTAACAACAACAACATGGTCTTATATGGGAGCGCAGTGGTTCCATATGATAAGCACTGGACTGTGAACCACAAAGACTACGGTTCATGGTTCTAGCCCTCCAGCTTTCTCCAAGGGAGAAAGATGAGACTTTCTGCTCCTGCAAAGATGTAAAGCCTAGGAAAACCCATACAGGGTTTCTATGAGTCCAAAGGGACTCAAGGACACTTAACAACAACCACAGACCTATGTGGGCGGAACTGGTGGCATGGTGGTTAAAGTGCTACTGCTAAGCGGAAGGTTGGCAATTTGAGCCCAGTCTGCTTCTGTAAAGGGCAGTTCTATTCTGTCTTATAGGGTCACTAGGAGTTGGAATCGATTCGACAGCTGTGGGTTTGGGGTTGAATGGACCTATAAAATGAAAAACATTGACTAAATGAGATTCCAGTTCAAACACAACATTATCTTTATGAAGTTCACACAGAACTCTAAGACCCAAGATCCAAACGACTGGTAGAGGTATGGCTTCCATGCAAATAGATCTTAAAACTTTCCCCAAGCTTCTCATCTTTTTCTCTCACCATCCTGTCTTACTCTCTCTTCTGCCTTTCCACCTACTTGTCTCTCTAACAAACTCTCCTACTTTTCTGAATCAGATTGCTTTGCAGCCTTTTCTTCAATTCACCACTTCTCCATTTTCGATAGATAACACGAGTTATGCTAGCTGTCTTCTTCCCAAAAGACCCTCCTTAGGATGGGTTCGTTTGGGACTTGAACTTAAGTAACAAGTTTGCAGCAACTGAACGGCAAAAAGCCTCCCTTTACTTTAAAAGCTATTACCATCGCTGGCCAAACCACAAAATTGCCTTTGAATAAAAGGCACTTGTGTGGGCTACTGAACCATACACAGAGAGGATATGTTTGCTGACATAAATGCTCATTTTAAAGGTTAAAAAAAAAAAATTCCTGTGGACTCAAATTTGTCCAGTGGTCTTGAAAAATTCTACTGGAAAATCTGCTTATATTTTGGCCCAAAACATAAGTTACATGTCACCCACAATCACCATAGTGGTAAGCTAGCATTTTGTGCAATAGGTACAGATCATGTGGCCGAAAAATTAAACTCCTTTATCTGGCCATACTATGGCCCATTAAAAGCCATTTCGTTCTTCCCTATAGCCGGTAAAGGAAATATATTTAGTTTCAATATAATTTTTCTTACCGTTAAAGAATACTGCAGGGCATGCATGGTCAGGGACACAGGCAGACAGAGAGCAAGCAAAACATGAGCCAAGAGAGAAAACCATCCCTGAAAAAGGCATCGTCTTCTAACGCAAACTTGGGGTCGTTAGCCAGCCATTTTGGCCAAGCTGTGGCTTCTTGTTAAATGTGACACAGTGAGCCAGAGGAAGCTGTCCTTCTGTGGCTATTCACTTCCTGTCTGATTAATTTGTTGCTTGTTCCTTCCTCCTTGGCTATAGAAAAAAGAAACCAGAGTGGTTTTACTTAAGAAGCAAAGAAGGAATACAACCTAAGTTAAAATAAAAATGAAATATGTTTCTCCTCAGGAGGTGTCATTATTATTTGTTTGGTACACTGACAGGAGATTGGCATCTGTGTCTGGTTAACAGCCCAGCTTTATTCTAGATACAAAATAAACAGTTGTTCACAGAATTTGCAATTCCTTCAAGAAAGTTCTATTTGAAAGCGTTACTCTCACTATTGACGATACCCCTTAGTATTAAGAAAAAGAGTCGCTCAAAGAAATAATAGCTCTCGTGACACCAACAATTAGAGCCAGTGATTCTTCCTCGTCTACAGAGCATACGAGTGTGTAGGGAGAAAGTTACAACTGTATGTGAAGAGTGAGCAAGCAGGTCAGGTGTGTGATGGCAAATGAGTTTTGAAATGTGGTTCTGGTGCTGAAGTAAGGACAAATGATCTGCAGCTCAAATCACCTGAAGATCCAGAGATTTCTAGGTCAAAAGGTTAGTTTTCTGTCCTCTGCACATAATGAGACGAGAACTCTCCTAAGAAGACTCTTGACAAAATTACAGAGGTAATGAGGGCAGAACAAAGACAGCCAGATTCTAACCATTATTCAGAAACTCTATGAGGTGGATGGTTTTAATAGGAAGTATGTAGAAAGGGCCTTTGGTAGCGTAATGGTTACGAGTCGGGCTGCCAACCTCAAGGTCAGCAGTTCGAAACTACCAGCGGTTCTGCAGGAGAAAAATGAGGCATTCTGCTCCCGTAATGATTTACAGCCTCGGAAATCCTGTGCAGGGTTGCTATGAGTCGGAACCGACTCCACGGTACTTAACAACAACAACAACATGTAGAAAATATTGTTACGTGCTTTGGATTAGTTGCAGCTCATGGTGACCCCCATGTACAACACAATGAAATTCTGCAGGCCCTGCCATCCTCACAACTGTAGCAAACATTAAAACCTTGAGTTACGTATGAAAATGCTTCAAATTTTCTTCTGACCCATCTGAAAGATTCTGACTTAAATTTGTAACATTTCCAATGTAAATTGTAGAAAACAGTACAACTTGAAAGAAGAGGAAACAGAGGAATATTTCAGATACTAACTTCACTGTAAAATTTGAACACTGCTTCCTGATTCTGTTGGGCTCAGAGGAAAGAGACTTGAAAAGACCACAGATTTCCTAACATTCCCTAACCCATAAAGCGATAGGACTGGGATATACCAGTGGTTCTCATTTTAGGCGGCTGTTGAATATGCAGTTATTTTTAGTTGGGGGACAAGGAGTGGTAATGGGGGAGATGCATGGAGGATTTAGTGGGTGGGGCTGGGGATGTATTATCGCCTACAATGTTTAGGACAGTAGTACCCAAATATCAGTACTGGCAGTAATGTATAAGGAGGCCTGGTATGGTGCTGTAGGATAAGCTGGATTGCTAACCACAAAGTTGGTGGTTCAAACCCAGCAGCCATGCCTCAAAAACCCTATCCAGGGTCCCTATGAGTTGGAACCGACTCTATGGCATTTAACAAGGTTTTTTTCAAACTCTAAATTCTTTGAAATAGCAGCCTAACTGTATAGGCTGAGTTTCATGATGCCAGGTTGTTGTTGTTCATTGCCATCAAGTCAGGTCCAACTCATGGCAACCCATGTGTGCAGAGTAGGGCTTTCAAAGCTGTGACCTTTCCAGAGCAGATCACCAGACCTGTCTTTCAAGGTGCCTCTGAGTGGGTTCAATCCACCAACTTAAGTAGTCGTCGAGTACTAAATCATTTGTGCCAGTGGAACTCTAGGACGCTAGGACTTGGGCATGGGCAGAATGTCCACAAGTAGCGTTTCCAAGGATTAGTGACCAAGAGTCACCTGCTGTATCAATAGCCACTTGAAGGCAGGGACTTCATCTTCCTTGCCTCATGCAGGGCCTGGCGTCCGAGAGACACTCAATTCATGTTTGTGATAAAATGCATGCAGGTGTGGGGCTGGACAGTGAGGGAGGCCTGCAACTATCATCCACTCACCCCTCCGTCAACCCTCAGGTAAAAAGGGTCTTGGATAAACTACCAAGCCCATGTGTGAGTGAGTCTTTGGGGAAGTCTAACATGGGCAATATGACGATTTCTTTATATTCTCTAAGTAAAGCACTCACATACAATCCACACACACACAGTTCACAAGTAGTCCCACACTTAGGGGAAAGTTGAAGTAGAAGGGAGCATGGTGCTTAGAAGGCTGAGAAACATGAGGGAGTCATTGTTTCGTTTGGGTCCTGTTCCATCTTTAATGAAGACTTGTAAATGCAGTCACTCTGGACAGAGTTCTGAGGTGTCTGCTATGTACCACAGAATAACACTCCGCCCCTGCTTCAAACCCTACAATGGGTTCTCATTGCACTTCAGAAAAATAACAAAAAACCGCAGTAACTCGATCCCAGCTCATAGTGACCCTATACAGGGTTTCCAAGACTAAATCTTTACAGGAGCAGACTGCCTCATCTTTCTTCCGTGGAGCAGATGGTGGGTTTGAACCGCCAACCTTACAGAGAAAGCAGTTCAACGCTTATCGCACACCTCCACCAGGGCTCCTTACTTGAAAAACAAAGTCCAAATTATTTGCCAATGCCCCAAAGACTCACACATTTAACTCCTCCCTAGCCCTCTGACATCATCTCAAACAACACTCCCTTTTGCCAATTTATCTCCCAGTCCTCTTTCTGTTCCTTACATGCACCAAGCTCATCTGCCTCTCTGAAGCTCTACACTTGCAAGCCCTCCTGCCTGGAACATGCATTTCTGGGTGTGTTGCTGCAGGATAAGCCCTGGACTGCTAATTACAAGGCTGGTGGTTCAAAACTACCAGCCTCTCTTCAGAAATCCTACAGACGCTCGCTATGAGTTGGAACCAACTCGAGACAGCACTTAGCGACAACTCATTCTTTGGAGTCCTGTTGTGATGCTGTAGGAGAAGCCATGACTGCTAACCACAAGGTCAGAAGTTCAAACCCACCAGCTGCTCCTCAGGGTCACTGTGAGTCAGAACTGACTCGATGGTACTTATCAACAACAACAACTCATTTTGTGGAAGGCGCCATAGTGGAGCAGTTGTTAAGTTCTCATCTGCTAACCCAAAGTTGGGAGATTCAAACCCATCAGCTCCTCCATGATAGAAAGACGTAGCACTGTGTTTCTGTGAAGACTGATATTCACGGAAAGCCTCTAGGGCAGATCTAGTCCCCTCTCCCGTCTCACTATGAGTCAGAATCGACGCAACAACAATGGGCTGGCTTTTCACTCACTTTTCAGATGCCGTCTGACAGAGACCCACCCTCGTCCCCACTCTTCTTCTGTTTTCTTTTATCCATAGCATATGCCACTAGCTTATTTAATTTTCTTGTCTCGCTCCTCTGGGACGCAAGCTCTACGACAGCAGGACCCAGTCTTTCTTGGTTATCATTGTCACCTCAGCACCTACAACAGTCTCACGGGTGCTTCATAAGTACTGTTTGGTGAATGGAACAGAAAATCAGTCTGTCTTACCAATTCTGACACAGCATGGCATTCCTCTGGGAGATTCAGCTTGTTCCCCCTGAATTAGTAAGTAAGGAATAGCAAGATTAACTTAAGCCCTTTTGCCAAAAGCTATTAAAGAGAACTTTTTCAGAGGAGGGATGCCATAGATGGGTGGGTGAGACCTCTAACCCACATGCAGATATCGTCAGGTGACTTATTGCAGTGGGAGATTGGACACCGAGTTAAGAAAGTTCAAAATAAGCCAACAAGGCCATTGAAAAGGTAGGGGAAGAAATAAGGAGATAAGGGAAATAAGGCTTGGGAAGATGGAGACGGGACCCGAGAGAGATCCTGAGGAAGCTGAGAGTTCCAACCTTGCTGCTGCGTAGTCTTGGGAACTACCCTCTACAAAGGAAGAAACGTGGTTATTATGGATTTGATCCCTCCGAACTATGTGTTGGAAATCCTAACTCTTATGCCCTAACCACATCCCAGTTGGGAATGGGTTTTCCTTATTATGCTAATGAACAGTATTAGTGTAGGCTATGTCTTGAATCAACCTCTTTTGAGATATAAAATGAGCAAACTAAA
Organism: Chrysochloris asiatica; assembly: GCF_000296735.1. NCBI lineage: Eukaryota > Metazoa > Chordata > Mammalia > Afrosoricida > Chrysochloridae > Chrysochloris > Chrysochloris asiatica. Next base: position 5,596,520 of record NW_006408612.1, read on the forward strand.
GAAGCAGAAACGGGGGACAGTAGAGGCTACATATGAAAACTGCCAAAGACCCATGGAACAAGGACCTTCTTCCAGAGCCAATAAGGAAAGAAAGTCATCCCAAGAGTCAGCGCCCTGAATTTGGACTTTCAGCCTCTGAAACTGTGAGAGAATTAATTTCTGTTTATTAATTTTTTATATTAATTATTTCTGTGATAACAGTAATGGGTAACTGAGACACAGGTGTTGGGTGTAAACGTCTGTCTTCTGTTTCCAGATCAGTGTCAGCTTTTCTAATAGCAACATTCTTAAGATATAGAATGTAGACGCTGGAAGAAACTACAGAGATCAGAATCCCAAACCATCATTTACAGATGAGGAAATATGGGGGGCAGCACGATTTAGTGACCTGGCCACATCATACAGCTGACAACCACACAGTTGGTCTCCTCCCTTATGTGTTATTACTTTGTTTTAAACCTCATGATAGGCTCAGAAAGGGAGTTCCATCCAGCTTCTTTCTATAAGCACAAGAAAAGGCAGAAGGAAGAGGCGTAAAGACAAAGGCTGTAATGTGGAGGGGAGACGCTGAAGGAATTTATGTCAGAAGACTCTAATCTTTTCTGTACAGCAGAAGATAACTTCATCTCTAAGGATGGAAGGTTGGATTAGGAAATAGGAGGCATTAGAATGTTTGCTAATAAATATAGGTAGCAGCTGCTAGATGGAAAATGCTAATAGGATGTGGATAGAGAGCACAAGAAAAGCTCCTTGTGGGTATTAACTGTTGTTAGATGTCATGGATTCCAATTCACAGCAACCCCCTGTGTGCAGAGTAGAACTGCTCTATGAGACTTTTAAGGCTGCGACCTCTTGGAAGCAAGTTACAATGTCTGTCTTCCAAGGTGTCTCTGGGTGAGTCTGAATAGCATAGTAGTTGACGGTTTAACTGCACCCCCTTTGATACAGCATAAATTCATGGTGACATCAACTAGAGTTTCCTGATTTTTTTCAATAAAGTTTAGCAACCTGGAAGGGAGAAGAGGTGTGAGAATAAGTCAAGGTTATCTCAAAAATGGGGATTTGAGAGTTGCAAATCTTAGAAAAATTGATTTAAAAGTGTGCCTGATTTTAAACTCTCACAGAAAAAAACATGAGACTTTCTGTTCCAGCAAAGATTTAAGCCTCAGAAACCCTATACAGAGTCACTATGAGGCGAACCTGACAACACTTAACAACAACAACTATCACAACTGGACTTCAGTAAGTATCGAATAAGACAACATGTGCAAATTCATTAAATTATTAGGATCAGCAATGGACTTGGAATCAGTTCAAATCCACCAGCTACTCCTCAGAAACCCTATCAGGGTCATTGGGTCGGAACCAACTCAACGGCACTTAACAACAACAATGTCAACAGTGGTGCAGGACAAGGCACTGGCCTGTAACCACAAGGTCGGTAGTTCAAAACCAGCTGTCACTCTAAGAAACCTGATCCAAGGTTGGAACTGACTTGACAACATACAAGTTGTTAACTTGTAAATGTTAAGTCGCTTTTTCTTATTGTGGCTGTTACTATCATCGGAAGCCAAAGATAAGTGGACTGAAAATATGTTGTGCATAAAAAGAATCACAGTTCTGAATTTCAAAGAGAATTTTAAATGCATATTATCTCCTGCACTACATAGCTCAATCTGAGCTAATGATGGAGTAAAACAGTCATCAACAGGCTCTCAGAACAATCAGGGAAAGAAACCTCCATACTAATAAGAACGGAAAAAGAAAAACAAAACAAAACACCAAGAATAGGCAGAGGGTTACCAAACAACAATGCAGTGCTCGTTCAGAAAAGCCATAAAGAATCGAGCCAACATGGCTCCTGCAGTGGCCCCAAATCAACACGACTGAATCAGGGCAACAGTGACACATATAAAATATGGGAATGCTAGTTTTTAATCATCCTGGTTTTTCAAATTGTGTTTCCATGACGACCTGGTATAGTGTAGTATTTGCCCTGGTAACAGAAAGATGTTATATACTACCATATTTTCCTCAATCTGTACCTTAGGTAGTAAAATGCCCTTCTCATAGCCTTTTTTTGGGGAAAAAGAAACATTACAAAATTAAAGGACCACATGTATTAAGAAAGGAATTTTTTCAAAATGCTAAAAAATGGGAGTTACATGATTTAAACGAGCAGAAATAAAGGAATACTCCTCTCCTTCACATAATTGTCAGTACATTTACATCAACCACAGTTTAAATCTTGGAAACTCAGAGAAATTAAAAATCAATTTTGTAGCATTCCATTTCCTGTCAATAGAAATTGGGATAATCTTACTTAGGGGACAACTTGGCAATATGTTGTTGTTAAGCATAGTGACCCTGCACAGGGTTTCCGAGGCTGTAAATATACTTCCCTGCATTTTGGTCGTTCAGCATCTATTCTGTCTCCTTATAAGGAGGTCCTCTGATTTTTCCCCACTTTCTTTTTAACTGCCTTCCCTGTTACCAAGTTAGCACAAGTCTACACTCTACCCAGTGAATAATTTTTTCCTTCCTTCCCACCCCTGGTGACCATCACAGAATGTTTATTATAGCATGAAAACGTTATCTTGACTTTTTACAGTAGTGGCCTCATACAGTATCGGTCCCTTTGCAATCGACTACTTTCACTCAGCATAATGTCCTTCAGGTTCCATGTTATGCAGTGTTTTGTAGAATCATCATTATTCTTCAATGGTGTATAATTCTCCATTGTGTGTATGTACCAAAGTTGGCTCAACCATGCCTCTGCTGATGGGGATCTTTGTTACTGTGAATAATGCTGCAATGAATATGGGTGTGCAAATATGTATTCGTGTCATGGTTCTTCTTTCTTGAGGATGTATACCAAGTAGAGAGATTGCTGGGTGGTACGGTATTTCTATTTCCAAACTTCTGAGAAAAATGCCATACTGTTTCTACAGTGGTTGCACCATTTTACAGTCCCACCAGCAGTGTAGGATGGTCCCATATTCTCCACACTCTCTATACCATTTGTTGTTTCTTTTTTTTAAACTTTGCTTAATACTGGGGGAAGATGATCTCTCACTGCTGTTCTGATTTGCATCTCTCTAAGGCTAATGAGCTCTGGTAGCGTAGTGGTTACGAATCGGGCTGCGAACCTTAAGGTCAGCAGTTCAAAACTACCAGCTGTTCTGCAGGAGAAAGATGAGGCTTTCTGCTCCCATAAAGATTTACAGCCTCGGAAACCCTGTACAGGGTCGCTATGAGTGGGAACCGACTCCACGGCACATAACAACAACAACAAGGCTAATGATTATGAGCATTTCTTCATGTTTTTTGGCCAACTGAATGTCTTCTTTGGTGAAGTGCCTGTTCATGACTTCTGACCATTTTTAAATTGAATTATTTGTCTTCTTGTTGATGTGTTGAAGTTATCTATAGATTTTAGAGAGCAGTCCCTTGTCTGATATGTCCTAGAAAGTTTTTCCCAGTCTCAGAGTTCTTCCCTTATTCTTTTGGTGAAATCTTGATGCACACAAGTGTATAATCTTTAGGAGATCCCAGTCACTTATGTTGTCTTCTGCTGTAGGTGTGTTTTCAGTTATGTTTGATAATGTATTTATGGCATGTATCAGATTTCCTAAATTTGTCCCTAATTTTTCATTGATGATCTTTATAGTTGTAGATTTTACATTTAGGCCTTTAATACACATTGAGCTCGTTTTTGTATATTGTGAGAAATATGGGTCCTGTTTGATTTTTCTGCAAATAGATTTTCAGCTTTGCCAGCACTACTTGTTTGTTGAAGAGACTGTCTCTTCCCCATTTAATGTTTGGGTCCTTTGTCAAAAATCAATTGAGTGTAGGTGGGTGGATGGATTTACATCTGGGTTCTCAATTGGTTCCACTGACCTATGTGCATTTCATTCTATTCTTTAATTTTTGTTTGAAGAATCATTGTTCCATCATTCTCAGACCATATATGTCCAGAAAAATTCACCCTCACTCCAGATAGGAAGACAGTGTGATTCAGGGCTGGCCCATCAGAGCTTTGCATTCATTTGGCTCCTGGAGATTTTTAGGGTCGCCTGTAACCTCATCAGAATCAAAGAAACCTGTGGTTCAGAGGCCAGAACGGAATCTGTGACCAGTGAGGATGTAGGAACTGGAATTGCTACACTCATCCTTCGACCTCATAAAACAGAGACCAATCAGTGGGGAGATGGTGAGATGGAGGGAAACCAAGAACTGATGTTGCTGTTTGAGCCATGAATCAACCTGTACCTGAAACTAGACCTATTTCGGGGCTTTTATTTACACTAGAAAATAAATTCTCTGCTTTGCTTAAGCTAGTAAGGTCAGGTTTTCTATCACTGGCAATACAAAACTTCTTAACCGATAGAGGAATTTGTACCAGAAGTGACTGTTGAATATAATTAACCCTAAAATGTGCAACTGGCTGATTTAAGCTTGGGTGAAGGCTGTTGCAGGCTTTCCTGGACTAGGAACCTGGCAATCCTTGTTATGTGATAATAATAAATTGCTAGTTACATCACACCTATTGAGTCTTGGGCTCTCCAGAGCTATCTCACTACAGTGGTAGTGGCTGTGTGCCAGGGAGACGGTTGAGACTCATAGCGACCCTGTACAGAGTTTCCCAGGCTGTACATCTTTACGGGAACAGAAAGCCTCATCTTTCTCCCATAGAACAGCTGGTAGTTTCAAACTGCTGACCTTAAAGTTAGCAGCCTGACTCACTACACTACCAGAGCTCCTTCCATCCCACTGTAGGGTGATAAAAAAGTTTTGGAAACAGTGATGATGGCTGCACAACATTGTGAATGTAATTGATGCCCCTGAAATATACACTTAAAATGGTTAAAATGGCAAATTTCATGTTCTACATATTTTACCACAATAAGATGTACAAAACATATATACAAGAGTGGGGCATTGGGTAGGAATAGAAACGAAGCAAAGCTGGCCAGGAGATGATCATCTTGAAGCTGGGTAATGAGTACATGGCAATTTGTTATGCTTTTCATAAATTTCATAAATTGAAGTTCTTCATCGTAAAAAAGTGAAAAATAAAATAAAAATGACTTGTAGCTCACTCCCTTTTTCATCCTCTAGAGACTGGTAAAGAAGGCTGCTCACTTTATTATAAATCTGCTCAAACCGCAGGGCTATCAGAAGTTATCTTTTAGTTCTCAAACCGATCTCTTTGGCTCTTGAGTGAAGTGTGATGGAGATGGAGAAAGGCTTCCTTAAAACAGTTCAGAACCCAAGTAGTTCTTGAGCATTACAACTCTCAAAATCAGAGACCCACTAAGACTGGCAACAAAAACAACCAAAAAGCAACATTCCAAGCAACCACCAAGAGACAAAAGCAAGCAGCCCACTTTCTAGATGAACATTATCCAGTACACATATAAGGTGAGACATGTGTACCTTTATACTTTCTAGAATGCTATGGATTAACGTGCTGAATGTCAATGCTCTGTGATTCCAGCTCACCTGCCGCTCCTAGGAAACCATATCTGTACAGGGTCGTTATGAGTTGGAACTGACCCTGTATAGATAGGGTTTCTGAGGAGCAGACGGTGGGTTTGAACTGCCAACCTTGCAGTTAGTAGTTCAGTGCTTATCCTACAGCACTACACCAGGACTCCATACTTTCTAGTAGTCAAATTAAAAATATTAGGGAAAAGAGTTGAAATTGTAAATAATTTATTTTATATAACACAATACTTTAAGGATCTCTGATAGTGAAGTAGTTATGTGTCGGGCTCCTAACCTCAAGGTCAGCAGTTAAAAACTACCATCTGTTCCACAGGAGACGGATGAGGCTTTCGGCTCCCGTAAAGATTACAGCCTCAGGAACCCTATACAGGGTTGCTAAGAGTTAGAAGAGACTCCCCGGCACATCACCATCACCAACAACACATGTAATCAAAAATTGTAAATATTAATGAGATGTTAAACACTGGTGTTCACTACGGGCAGCATTCCAAGGGCTCAATTGTCACTGCCGTCCTGCACAACACAGCTCCTGTTAAGCCTGAGGGGACAGGACTCTGTCCTACTCAACTTTCTCCCAGCAGGATGCCTAGATGACTTGTTTTGGGCTACCAGAGTTTATTTTGTTTGGAGCCATCTCTTGACTAGGTTTTCTTGGAGTTGGTGTCCAGTAGGATTAAAGACCTAAGTTGACTTATCCTTTCTAGAGTCTTGGAGTTAACAATCCTCAGCCAAGACCTACCAGTCCTCAGTAGTATGTAATACCTGAGCACTGTGGAGGGTTCAGAAGAAATTCATGGCTCAAAATCTTTAGTGGCTATCCAGTAAAATCTAAAGTCCTTCCATGGCCGGCAAGGCCCTCTGTAATCTGACAGTGATCTTTTCATTCTCTACTTCAAGGACCTTTTCGCCTTTTTCTTTTCCTCTAAATCCCTGCCTAGGACCTTTACGCTCGCTCTTCCCTCTTCCAAGGACACTTTTCTTGAATATTCATGTGGCTCACTCTCTTCATTCCACTAATGTTATGTTGTTATTGGTAAGCGCCATCCAGTCAGTTCTGACTCATAGTGACCCTGTATAGGGTTTCCTAGGCTTTTAAATCTTCATGGGAGTACAAAGCCTCATCTTTCTCCTGTAGAACAGTTAGTGGGTACGAACCACCGACCTTGTGGTTCTCTGTCCAGTGTTTATTGTATAGAGCCACTCCACTCCCGGCTCATATTATACATTATTTATATGAAAGAGATTTTTAAAAGTCTGTGGAGAAATGGAACTAAAAGAGAATGGGATTTTACTAGAGGCTTTTTGAAGGCCCCTTTTCTATGCCCTGCTCTTCCCATTAGCTAGGACTTTGTCTTGTTCACTGTTGTCTCCCTAGCTGCCCGGAACAGTATCTGACATCTAGCAGGTAGTCAAGAAATATTTGTGAGTGCATTTTAAAGGCTCTCAGCTGTGGGTTTAGTTTCATCCTTCACTGAATGTGGGGTTATGATTTTGCTGCCACATGCTTAGATCTAGCTGAGGAGAGGCCAGGTTAGAGCAGGAATATGCTGGAATTCCTCTTATAAAAAGACCCAGAATACTCTTGCTCCTATCTGACAAGCAGTGAAGTAGGGCAGTCGTTTAAAAGGACATGGGGAAGCCCTATTCAACAATTCACTCTCTCAAGGAAGGCTATTGGCCAGCATCAGGGATATGACTCCACCCCCCACCCCACCCCACCTCACCATTCTGACTCATACTGATCCGGTATAGGGTTTCCAAGACTGTAAATCTTTACAGGAGCAAACAGCCTCATCTTTTCTCCTTAGGAGCGGCTGGTGGGTTTAAACCACTGACCTCAGGGTTAGCAGTCCAATGCAGTCGTCAGCTTTCCTTTCAGGATCTCTTATTTATTTTAGAAAATGGTGAGTTTGAACAGAGAAATGGGGAAATGACATCCAGGCAAGGGATAAAAAGAGACTCCAGAACTATCCGGGGTTTACACACTCATAGTCAATAAATCTGTATCTTACCCCCACTACACAGCAGACACCTAGAGCCCTGGGTGCTGAGGCCAGACTGTGAGAATTTGTCTCCCCAGACTGACAGTTTGACAGGGAGGAGACATGTACAGCAAAATCTCCCAAACAAAATGCTGAGGCTGGAACATCGCTAACCCCATTTCGTTGGGGGTAAAATGCTTTCTTTTCACATGTAGAGACTATTCATGTTTCTTTTGGAAGCACTTATCTTCTCTTTCATGATTTAATTAAAAGCAAAAATCTCCCAGTTGGTTGTCAACATCCAATTCCCCAGGAGAAAACCCACGTGAGGTTTAGAGGGGCTTCTTAACCCAAAGCAAACTGATTGAAAATCCCATTTCCACATCTTGCCACACACACACTTGTGCTCATGGGGAGACGTTCTGGACTTGTACATGGCTGTGAGTTCCTCTTGGTTGCTAGGTCTGAGGCCCAGGATGGGGTCTTTACCATTATTTGTGGGCTGGGGCAAAAGTCATCTTGTTCCTTATTCAGATGTCTCTCCAGCAATGTGGTCACTGGGAGTATCCCACTTCAAGGCAGAACCATGTGGATACTGAAGTACTTCCTGTGGGTGCTCTGACTTTAGTCCTGATGTCACACTACAGGAAGGGCTAAGTAACCCATGACTCCCATGGGCCCTCTGACTGTGAAAGCCAGGTGTGGCTGATGCAGCTGGTACCTGGGAAATGTGGACCCAAATCACTCTGACAGTGGACAGGAAACGGGTACATTTCTATTTGATACAATAATGGGCGGTCCTCTAGGGATGCCTTCATTTTACATAAAAACTCAAAGTAACATTTGCACTGTTTTACTATGTTCTGAAATTTCCAGTGAAATCAATTAAGTACTGTGATATCAGTGAAGTACTTTATTTTGTTTAGTCCTTTTAGATATTCATGGGTCCAACAACATGGCCACTTATGACATCTAAGTCTCTAACTCTTATTTGACTAAGTCTGAAGGTATGGCTGCCACAGTCTCGGTAATCCTGTGTATTCTATGTATAGATACAAACCACTTGATTACTCTGTTGTTTTCTAATGAGTTGCATCTGACCACTTACAAACTGAAATTTGGTTTATAATAAATTATTTTCCTTTTAGTTTTCTTTTTAATTACAAATAAAGTTTACGTTGATTTTTTTTGTATGTGAGTTCAGATTATTTTATTTATGAAGTTTATTGATGATTTTGAAGTAATAATTAGAAAATATTATAACTTCATCTCACGTACTTTGGACATGTTGTCAGGAGGGACCAGTCCCTGGAGAAAGACATCATGCTTGATAAAACAGAAAGTCAGCAAAAAAGAGCAAGACACAGTGATGGTAACCATGGGCCCCAACAGCAACGATTGTGAGGCTGGCCCAGGATTGAGCAGGGTTTCGTTCTGTTATGCATAGAGTTACTAGGAGTTGATACCAACTTGATGGAACCTAACAACAACAAAAGTGGGATCTGGTGGACAGACAAGGTGGAGAGCCACCCACTGCTTCTGGAGGCTGAACCACCACAGCTTCCCACCTACCATTCTGGGAGGAAACTTCAAAAACCTCACAGAAGCTCCAGGGGATGCTTTCTTCTGCTTCTTAGCAGATCCTGCTTTTCTCAGTGGCTTGGCTGAAACAGAGTTTGTTCTATTTGAATGACCTCAGATTCCTAGCTGATTTTGCGACTCCAAGTAATTCCCCTTCCCACTTGGCTGCTCTAGCTTCTCTAAGTGACTGACTGGGAAAACAGACTTGGAAAACAACTTCCAAGTTGTCTCTATTGAGATGGATAACCTATCAGTTCAAAGTTGAAGCACTAAAAATGCTTCCCTACTGGAACATAGGCCTGTAAATTCCCTCAACTCAGAAGATGTCTGGATCACACGGTGACTGCACCACCACTTTGGAAGTGTCCTTTTTTCCTTTTTCTTGTCCCTTAGTGCTGACCAAAGGACTCTGTCCTCCTGTTACACAGAAGCTGCTTAATTCAAATTCTGAACCCATTCATTGTTTCAGATCCATTCTGACAGGAGTTCGTCGTTTATGTGATAAACAGCTCCATGACCACATTTAAATATTGAATAGTTTGAGAATGATAAACCACAAAGAATTGAGGTTTAAAAACTACCTATGGTTTATGTTATATAGGACATTCTAGGGAGATACAAGGACAAATTAAGAAAAGAAAAAAAAGGCCTGCCAGAGTCTCTTCCTCCTTCAATCCCACTACCATTTAAAAGAAACAAAAACACAGCAGCAGCAAGACCAATTAAACAAAACCTAACCGAGTGCTAGTCTTGACTTTTGGGTGAAATAAATCCATGTCTGGGCACGGTGGCTAAGGTTAACCTGTTAGCGTAGCTTCCACCTCCGTCAACAATTCCTCCACTTTGCCTGCCCCCCTGCCAACACAGTTTCCTTGTTCCAGATTGTTGTTAAGTGCCGTTGAGTCGGTTCCGACCCTTAGCAACCCTGTATAGGGTTTCTAAGGAGCGACTGGTGAGTTTGAACCACTGACCTTGTGGTTCACAGCCCAGTGCTGATCTACAGTGCCACACCAGGGCTTCTTGCAAATTAGCATCCCTGCTTTTTGTCCTTTTGACCTTGCCCTTCTTCTCTAACCAAAAAGAAGAACACACAAAACTATAGACTACTTTCTTGAAGTAAAAATACTTTGTATGATAGTTTCATGTGTTCACCCTATTTGTATCTTCAACTACAATGTTAACTAAACACCACTAGAGACTCATATGCATAGTAGTCATTCAACAAGCATGTGCCAAGTAGTGTTTTAGGTGCTGGAGTTGAACAAAACAGTCAAATCGTCCACCCTCACAGAATTTACATTCATATCTGAGACCATATGGTAAAAGGAAAATGAATTTATCCTCCGTTCTTGTGGTTTACGTTTAACCATTAACTCAAAGGTTGGTGATTCAAACCCACCTAGTGGCACCACAGGAAAAAATGTCTGGCAATCTTTGTGCCCAGTGGGGTCACCATGAGTTGGAATTAACCTGACAGCAACAGTTTTGTTTATTTTTAATGTAGTGTGGGTGTTGATTCAGGACCAGCTCTTATGATCTTATACTGAGTCTGACATGCTTATACAGAACAGCCTCATAAAGATCACTGCCACAACCCTAATGCAAATGTATAGGGTTCCAAAGTCCTTCAGAAGTTAGTAATTTCGATCTGAAAACTATTTACCAACAAATATACTTGATGGTACATTGCTAGACCAGTCCACAAGAGCCCTTTCAGTTAATGGAGTTGTTTAGTGCCGTTGAGTCAATTCTGACTCATACCGACCCTGTATAGAGTTTCCGAGGAGCAGCTGGTGGGTTTGAACCACCGACCTTGTAAGTTCCAAGTTCACTGCTGATCTTGGAGCACCACACCGTAAGTTCTTTAATTAATAATGTGAGTGAAATAAAACTTCAGTGCAAAGTCATCAAAGGAAAGAACTTTGAGGTGATGGCAAGAAGAGGATGAGGAAGAGTTCATTAATAGCTGGTACCTTATCACCAGGCTAGTCCTAAACTTTCCCTTAACTCTACTCAGGATCCACACGTGCTCCTGATAGCAACCAGGGTCAGAGAGAAAGAAAGAAGGGAGTTGCTAACCCAAATGATGGTGAATCAGTGGTCACGTTGTTGAAATGAAAAAAAGACATTTGGTTGGAGAGACACACCTCATAGAGCGTTACACTGTTCTGGGGTTAACTTCCTTAAGTTTTTTTTCTCTCATTTTTCATAGTTTACTTCCTATTTTTAAAGTCCTTTTTCTCTTATTAAAAAAAAATACAGACATGGGAAAGTTTTAAAAATATAGCTAATATAATTTTTTTAATCATTCATGGGTATCCAGAGAAAATAAACTAACATTTTGATATTTCTTTCCAGTATGTTTTTCCCCTTCTCTCTTTCTCTGTGTATTTACAATGCACTCATACTATATAATTTTATATTTTTCTTTTTCACATACACTCATATTATTCACATACAATCTTGTTGTTGTTGTCATTAAGTGTTGTTGAGTCGGTCCAATGCACAACAACCTTGTATAGGGCTTCCAAGGATTGGCTGGTTTTGAACAGTCGACCTTTCAGTTCAAACCAAACTTGCAGTCCACTGGTTGGTTATCCTACCGAGCCACACAGGGACTCCAATATCATTTTAATAGATGCATATTTCATTTTATGAATTTCATACTACTTACGTAAATAATTTTCTTTGCTAGGCATTTAAATTGAGCCCAATTTCATTATTACAAATCCTAGTATGAGGATTTGTAATAATCCTAGTAGATGCAACTTACTTGCATCTAAATCTTGTATCAAAATGTTTGTAGTCATTTCAGACTATTTCCTTAAAGGCAAATTTATCAGAGTACAATGACTGAAATAGAAGATATAAACAATGTTTCTTGTTTGTTTTAAGGATCTTGATAGTGCTGTTAAATTGCTTTCTCAAATTTTAGCAATTCTAATTCCTACTGGCACCATTTCTTTTCAACATGTGCTATTATCACTTTTCAAAATCTGTGCCAATTTGATATGTGACAAATCATTTGAGCTGTTTTGATTTTCATTTCTTTGATTATTAGTGAGGCTGGCAATGTTTTACATGTATATTGTCTTCTCCATAAGAGGACAGCTTTCTCTGTTATCTGGGTCCTCTTTTTTTGTTAGTTTGTTTTTTCAATCACAAGGTTTTAGTTTTTCCTTTTTCCTCCAGTTTTGACACTAAGGATTACTTAAAAGCTCCATAACTTTTTTTTTGGTAAACAAAATACAATGTTCTAACCAGCAAGGGCTAGGTGACTAGCAGAGGGTCTTTTGTGAGTGTTTACAAATCAGGACTGTCTCTAAAGCATGGTCTGAGGCTACAGCTCTGGTTAGTTTTGTGTGATGCTGCAACCTGAGAATTCTCACCATTTTCTAGGAAATGTTCCCGTATCATGTTGGAGGGAAGACCCAGGATTTCTAGGCGCATGTAACCCCAGTTCTTCCTGCTTCAAAGGCAAAATAATAGAGGCTTGATTTATGTTACACATGTGAAGACTCTGTAAATCCCTAAAATCTTAAGTATAAAAAATACCCATTATGACCCTGAGTCATCTTATTCTATCATAAGACCAGAGTTTCCAGGAACTAAAGAGTAATTTAGACTGATGGAGCTTCCTTTATCTCCATCATCTTTATTAGCCATTACACAAATACATTTGGAAATACAAACTCTATTTGGATTTTTTTCTTCTGATAGAAAACAAGGCAATAAAAGTGTATCTCTGAGGACAGATCATTCAAAGCAACTCCTTAATGATTTACCCAGAGACCCGGCAGGAATAACATCCTCTGGTCTCTGGGCCACCGATTTCTTCAGAGTAAATATCCCAGACAGAAATATTCCTTACTTTCTATGGTTCTTACTCCTAGACTTGAGAAGATGTTCACCACATGTAGATGGCAGATGCTTTGAGGTGAAGTGCCCAAACACACTGACAACTGAACAGAGCTAGCTATCATTAAACCAAAAAGACCAAACTCAGTTGCCACTGAGTCGATTCTGCCTATTAAATGGCACTCCATAGGATCTTCATGGCTGCGATCTTTCAGAAGCAGACCGCCAAGGCTTTCATCCAAGATGTCTCTGGGTAGGTTCAAACCACCAACCTTTCAGTTAGTAGCCAAGCGCTTAAGCAAACAAACAAAAATCACTGCCTTGAGTCAATCTGACTCATTGTAACTCCATGTGTTACAGATCAGAACTGATCTGTATGTGCTAGGCTGTGGTCCTTACAGAAGCAGATCACCAGGACTTTCTTCCACAGTGCCGCTGGGTGGATTCATACTGCCAACGTTCAGGTTAGTAGGGATCTTTAGCTGTCATTATTTCTTCCTAATTATTGCTACTTGGTAAAGGAGGGCACAAGGATGGTTTGGGGAAGGAGGGACAAGACTGAAAGAGAAGGCGACAAAGGAAGAAATAAAGTTGGTAAAGTGGCTCTTTGTTTACAAAGGAATAATTCAATGTGATGTGTAAATGAAGAACTTATTACTTAATATCAGATATGGAGACTCCATTTTTATTAGTTGTAAGCACCTAACAACAACGATTAGAAAAAATCCCTTGCCTTTGAGTTATTTCTGACGCGCAGCAAGGCTATAGGACAGAGTGAACTGCCCCATAGGGTTACCTAAGCTGTAATCTTTAAGGAGGAGTCCTGGTGTGGCACTGTGGGTTAATGTGCTGGATTGCAAAGTCAGTTTGAACCACAAAGTCGGTGGTTCAAGTTCACCAGCTGCTCCTATGAAACCCTATCTGGGTCGCTATGGATTGGAACCGTGTTGACGGCGCTGAACAACAACACATTTTTAAGGAAGCCAGTTAATTGGAGCAGCTTATGGGTTTTAACTACTAACCTTTTGATTAGGAGCCATACACTTAGCCACTATGCATGCCACCAGGGCTCCCTCCTCTAAACTAGCTTTCAATTTTATTTTGTCCAGCTTTTGTATTCAATTTGTCCTGGTTTCATTCTCATTCACTAACATCTCTGCATTTTTGTGCCATTTCAAATATTAATTTTATTGCACACAAATCCAGAAGAATAAAAAAAACTCCACAAACATCTTAAATATAAAATTTATCCTAAAAGCTACGGTAAGTAAAGAAGAATCGATTGCTTTCATTCTCACGGCCTTATTTTCATTTAATCTGGAGAAGGCTGCAGCCACTCCCTACCCTCTACAGGTGAGTTACGGATGCAGGAGGAGGACTGGTCCTGAAACCCTCCCCTCCAGAGAGCAGGCATTCTCTTCCGTTCGCTGTCCAGAAGCTCTCTGGGGTCATGTGACCCAAATGGGAAGGGAAAGGCAGTACTTATTTTCAAGGCTGTTTTACTGTATGGTTGAGGACTGAACAAAGAGAACAGTAACACCCTGGGAGTGTATTCGAGGTGGCACAAAATGAACTGGCAGAAAACAGTCCAGAGACAAGATCTGATTTCTCTGAGCAAGTGAGAAAACAAAACCACCCGTCCTATCATCATCACCAAGTTCAGTGGCCACAAGATGATGGTCCACTGACGGGAAAGGTATTGGTGCCAGCAGTCAAATAAAGCTCAGCGAATTGAATACCACACAGAAAACATTCTGACTACCCAGCTCTCGTTGGCAAGGAATTCATGGAAAAACTGTGAAGATCATCAACATGAAATCTTATTTTCCAAAGTACAAAGACTTCTGTATACAGAACTTTCCATTTAACCCAAATTTATTCCTACCTAATGAAAAATACCTTGTGGAGGCACAGTTCTTCTTCTTTAAAAAAAAAAAAACAACACAAATATTTTGCTGGTGTTGAGAATATTATAAACAGCAAAACATGCACCAATTCAATAGTTTCTTGTGTACCATTCAGTGACATTGTTTCCATTCTTCCATGGGTGTAAACATTCTTACCTTCCTTTTCTTAGTTGTTCCTCCCCAATTAGCACAAATCAACTGCCCCTAAGTCACCTACCTGGAGTCCTGGTGTGGCACTGTGAGTTAATGAGCCAGACTGCAAAGCCATTTGAACTGCAAGGTTGGTGGTTCAAGCTCACCAGCAGCTCCTTGGAAACCCTATACATGGTCACTATGGGTTGGAACCGACTCAACGGCACACAACAACAACAACAACAAGACACATATCTAAGGAGCTCTGGTAGTGTAGTGTTTACAAATCGGGCTGCTATCCTCAAGGTCAGCAGTTCAAAACTACCAGCTGCTCCACGGGAGAAAGATGAGGCTTTCTAATCCCATAAAGATTTACAGCTTCGGAAACCCTGTACAAGGTCGCTATGAGTCGGAACCAACTCTATGGTACTTAACAACAACAAGAAGACACCTATCTATGGGAGTCCTGGTGTGGTGTTGTGGGTTAATGCACCAGACTGCAAAGTTGTAATGCGCCAGACTGCAAAGTCGTTTGAACTGCAAGATTGGTGGTTCAAGCTCACCAGCTGCTCTTTGGAAATCCTATACAGGGTTGCTATGGGTCAGAATTGACTCGACAGCACTTAACAACAACAACAACAACAAAGATACCTATATGAAGTCCTGGTGTGGCGCTATAGGATAAGCACTGGACTGCAATGTCAAGGTCACTGGTTCAAATCCACCAGCCGTTCCTCGGAAATCATATTGAGGGTCGCTATGAGTTGGAACCAACTCCACAGTGGTTAACAACAACAACAAAGATGGTTATTTAACTTTTTGAGTTATTCTTGCCAAATTGATCCCATATACATATAGTTCTTAGGGTCCCTGGTAGTCTGGTGGGTAACAAGTTGGGCTA
This sequence comes from Chrysochloris asiatica, assembly GCF_000296735.1. Taxonomy (NCBI): domain Eukaryota; kingdom Metazoa; phylum Chordata; class Mammalia; order Afrosoricida; family Chrysochloridae; genus Chrysochloris; species Chrysochloris asiatica. Next base: position 5,612,395 of record NW_006408612.1, read on the forward strand.
ACCGCAAGGTCAGCAGTTCAAATCTATTGGTCGCTACGAGGGAGAAAGATGAAGCTTTCTACTTCTGTAAAGATTTACAGCCTTGGAAACCCTATACAAGATTGCTATTAGCCAGAACTGACTCCACGGCACACAACCACCAGAGTTCTTAAAAGATACAATACTCAAGGCAGATATATATATATATTTTTTACTACCTGAAACTACATTATTGTTTGGTTTTAGTTTTTAGTAAGACTTCAAGGGGGCATTTTTGGTTTAAGGTTTGAAGATTATCTTAGGGCAATAGTTCAGGGTTCACTTAACTTCATGGCTCCATAAAGTGTGAAGTCCATAAAAATTTGTAATTCTGTTCTGTGTTTTCCCCTTTTGACCAGAATTCGTATACAAAATCTCTGATCAAAACATGGCAAAGGAAGCAGTTGTTCATGAAGGGAATTGTCCATATATTCCATATCCTCATCCGATTCCTGACTCTCCTTCTTCCTCTGTTGGTAGAAATACATTTATGAAATTCTTCACTAGCAATGTCTTCCATAATTCTCTTTTCATAGTGAAAACACCAATATAAGTTTTGTTCTACTGCTTTTTCTCCTTCATATCTTGAAAATAGAGCTAAGAGTTTTTCAGAAAAAGAGATCACTAACCCACTCTCAGAATCAGCAACCCTGTGTATAGGGTTTTTGAGGCTGTAAATCTTTACGGGTGCAGCAGAAAGCCTCATCTTTCTCCCACGGAGCAGGTAGTGGGTTTGAACTGCCAACCTTGTGGTTAGCAGTCCAGTGTTTATCCTACAGTGCCACACAGGACTTCTTCAAAAAGATGATAGTCTCTCAAAACTATTTATCAATATAATAACATGCAGAAACTTAATCCCTGGAAAGCAGTATCAACATCTCATCTACTCTGCATGTGTTAAAGACCATCAGTGACATGTATGTAGAGTCCTCTGTGGGAGAGGCACCGGATTGCAAGGTCGTTTTGGGTTGCAGGGTCAGTGGTTCAGACTTACCAGTCGCTCCTCGGATACCCTACGCAGGGTCCCGATGAGTTAGACCTGGCTAGATAGCACTTAACAACAGCATGACATGTATATAATTAGTCTGAAAAATGCTGTTTTAAAAATGTTTTTACAAGATCAGAAAGCCTCATCTTTCTCCCTCAGAGCAGCTGGAAGATTTACACTGCTGACTTTGTGATTAGTGGCCCAACTAATAACCCATTATGCTACCAAGACGCCTTACTCAGGGAGATACGTAATACCTGTTAACTGTTTGGGAGTCCTGGTGTGGCGTTATAGGGAAAACACTGGACTTAAAGGTCGGCGGTTCAAATTTACTAGCTGCTCCTTGGTCACTATGGGTCGGAACCGACTCAACAGCACTTAACAGCAACAACAAATTACTGATTTACTAGAATTTATGCTTTTACAAAAAAATAAAGTCCACAAAACGACTGTGTCAGCTCAGTGATTTTGTTTCTTACGTACAAGTCCCCACTCCTATCAAAAGTAGCAATTCTATTGTTAAGACTATAAAATCAGAATTTGATAGGATTCAAATTAGTTTTTAAATTGCATACATCTAAGAATATAAAAATCACTATAAACTTACTATGGTTCTATTTTTTAAATGTCAACTTTCTTTTTTTCTTAGCATAAGTATAAAACCACTTAAAGTCTTACTCTGCAGATACTATGAACTCTTACAACTTAAGAAATTTATGGAAAAGGAAGTTATATTTATAAAACATGTGAGTAAAAGCACTATGCATATCAAAGTTTAAAAGTATTCAAAGGTATTACTGTTGTTGTTAAGTGCTATCAAGTCGGTTCTGACCCATAATGACCCTGTGTAGGGTTTGAAAGGAGCGACTGGTGAGCTTGAACCGCCGACTTAGAGGTTCAAATAAACTTTGCAGTCCAGCGCATTAACTCATAGCGCCACACCAGGACTCCATCCAAAGGTAGTTCATGCCCAAAATATTAAAATCTAATAAAAGGAAAGTTCAGCACAACAGCAAACATGACTTTAATGCAACCTCGACAGTTCCAAAACTGATCAGATACCAAACATTAAGTTAGAAATCTACATTCAAAAGCGTTCTATGGAATTCTCAGAAAGAGAAGGCAGGCCAAGAGGCATCTGAGGACATAATTTTGTCATCAACACTGAGTATCATTCAAATGTGAAAGCCAGCACCTAACATTAACAAGATGAACTTTTCTCCTGGTGACCTCAGATGACAGCCCACCCTCCTCGTATGCCAGAATTAGTGGATGAAAAATCATTTCATGAAGTCATGCAAAAACATGAAATATGCTCATGAAGTGCTGCTGCCATCCCTCAATCATCACATTGCTTGGCTAGGCTGGCGGCCAGTAGGAATAGCTCCCTCTGCAAAACGTTTAAAAGTAATGGCTTAGAGGAAGTGGTGTGCTGATACCAAGAAAACAAAATCCCACAAACGCAAAGACAGTTCAAAAAGCATTTGTATATGGCTCAGAGGAAACAAATAGCTCAGCTAAGTTTACCTTGGCCAATGCGACACATACACATGAAGGAAAACTATCCAGGGATTTTGTTCTGAACCAAAGGAGAGCAAATGGCAAGGTTATCCATCCTGGGGGCAAGACAGAGTAAGAGAAAAAATGCGCAGCCCCCACGGCTTCAGAAAGAGTCAGGTATGTATAGTAAGATTCTGCATGTTTCCCTCCACGATAGAGGTGGATCCTTTCCCGCTCTTGGAATGGCAAGACTGATGGTCCTTTCTGAAGCCACTCCTAGGTCAGAAGCTAATTCTGGGCCTCCAGCACACTGTCTCTTCATTGCTGATGCCTTTCCATGGGGTCTGCTTCCACAGCGTTCTTCTCCTTACAGGACTATCTTGAAAATGACCAAAAGTAAATCTCTCATTTTTGATCATTTAATTTAAAAATATTCTTCAAATTAAGTGAAACATCAGAGACAAAGATCCATGTCACTGGTTTTGAAAATCTTTTGGAATTTTCTGTAAAAGTTTCCACTTTTCTGAGAGAACTGGCGGAGATCGCTACCCAAACTTTAGTAAAGACTTTAGGACTTTAATTGTTATTTTAAAACAACTTTAATTTGAGATCTTGAGCTATCACAGCAAAAGTCTTTAAACTCCTTTTTTTGCCATTCTTAGTATTGTATTAATATTTTTGAGGTCTTCGTCGCTAACAGGGGCAAGGAAGTTCAAAGAGTCCTTTGGTTCTGGTTATCTCAGGAAATCCATTTCATAGATGAAGACTCTGCATTTATTTTACTTTACTTTTTTTTTTTTTTGCAGGAGAGACAGAAAAGAGTGATTGAACTTGAATATCAGAAACATGTGTCATTAACCTTCAACCGGGTAGTGAGATTTTTTTAGTTCAAACATTTCAGGCCCAGTTCACATATGGAGACAATTAACAATGTTCTCAATGATGTTTTTCCTTTTCCTTCAAGTGCTGGTCAGAATACTTAAGCTGGGCACCGGCAGCAGGGATTCTGTCTCAGCCGCAGAAATTCGCTCCTGGGCAGACTCAGAGGGCAGTGCCAAGCTCTGCCGTTTTTGCCATTTGTCGTTCTAGGTGGTACACCAGTCAGCAATCCTCTGTGGCTCATAAAACTCAACATAATCTCTGGCTATTCTGGAAAAAACACATTGAGTAATAAGGGATAGAATGCTTCTGTTCAGTGTTTCCAGTGCTAGTCTCTGGCCAGGAGAAATACCAAATCATAGAAGCATCTGGAAAAGAAAGGTGGCTCAAAAAGAGTACGAGCTTGTGAAGTCTGTGAGCACAGACCCCCAAACATTCATCTGCCCATTTCCTGCTGTCTGCTTTGTGCTGAGCTACAGGCATCAGAGCAAATAGTACTTTCTGTCTGACTTGAATCAGATACCAGTGCAGCCCGAAAGTGGGAGTGAGTAGACTTAGAGTGAAATGTTGCTGGTCTGATCCCCTGGAGGACACAGGGGTGATGAGCAGATGTGGGTCTGTGGCAGCGACCGCAAGAGAACGGAGCAACATCCATGAATGTGTTATCACATGACATCAACGTCCTCTACTAGAGTGAACTTTGCCAAGGTCTCTCGGTCAGGTGAAGAAAATAATTAGAAGGCCCTCAAGCATCTCTATGCATAGTTTATGCACCATGGCTGGTCCACAGCATGGCAAGAATTGAATGAGGACACCAGAAAGTAGGCAAGTTGTCATGTGAACTGATGCAAAGGTGGACAAGACATTGCCGAGCAAGGCAGAGGTTCAACAAAGGCTTCTGAGGTTTCATTTCATTTCCACAGCTCTTAGTCATCTAGCTTCCTCTGTGGATTTTGACAGTAACTACATTAATTGGTATGTTAGATGGAAAATGCCAAAGGTCAACTTCAGCATGGTTAATGTTTTTCCCCCATCTTCTCTATTCTACAAGTTCTCTTTTTAGAATGACTTAAAATTCCCTAAGTACGAGAACTTCTTTGTACCTGACAAGCACTTAAGACTCCTCTTCTAAGTGCAGCAGGGCCCACCCCAGCCCAAGGGTGGCCAGTCCTCAGGCTGGCGGGCAGCACGCTATGAGAGCAGGAAAAACCGTCCCAACAGAAGGCAATAACTCACACGGCTATTCAGATTCCACCTCGTTGCAGAAATAGGGCTGGGGACCATGGAAAGGGGAAGTCAGTTAGTAGTAGCACTCCAGAACACAAAAGAGGCAAAAGGGAATGGCTGAGCCAGTTAACTGGAGGGCATCGAAGAGGAGACCAGCCATCACCTGGGAACGCAATGGTTTTTCAGGTACCCAAATTGCATCCTGGTCTCTAATAATCCTAATAATAATAATAGTATTAATAATTATTGTTGTGTACCATAAAGTCAATTCCCGCTCACAGCAACCCTGTAAGACAGAGTAGAACTGCCCTGTAGGGTTTTCTGTCATTGTTAGTCGAGTCTGTTCCGACTCATAGTGACCCTGTATAGGGTTACCAAGGAGTGGTTGGTGGGGTTGAACCACTAGCAACCTTGTAGTTAGCAGCCCAGGGTTTATCCTACAGCACCACATCAGGACCCCTAAGGTTCCCTAAAGTAATATTTATGGAAGAGGCCAGGTCTTTTCTTCTGTGGAGCTGCTGGTAGGTTGGAACTATTAAGCACTTTAACCACGGTGCCATTATTGAGCTCTTACTATGTGTTCAAAGAGCTGACTGATGAAGATCATAGACAACAGCCTTTATATGGGTTGAACCTCAATGTAAAGAAAACAAAAATCCTCACCACTGGGCCAGTAAATAACATCATGATAAATGGAGAAAAGACTGAAGTTGCCGAAGACTTCATTTTGCTTGGATCCACTATCAACACTCAGTCAAGCAGCAGTCAAGAAATCAAACGATATATTGCATTAGGTAAATCTGCTGCACAAGTCCTCTTTAAAGTATTCAAGAATAAAGACGTCAGTTTTAGGATTAAGGTGAGCCTGACCCAAGCCATGGTATTTTCAATCATCTCATGTTGTTGTTGTTATGTGCGTGGAGTCGATTCCGACTCATAGTGACCCTGTACAGGGTTTCTAAGGCTGTAAATCTTTACTAGAGCAGAATGCCTCATTTTTCTCCAGAGAAACAGCTGGTAGTTTCGAACTGCTGACCCTGAAGTTAGCAGCCCAATTTGTAACCACTATGCTACCAACTTTTTAAAGTATTGAAGAGCAGAGATGTCAGCTTGAGGACTAGGGTGCGCCTGACCCAGGCCATTGTGTTTTCAATAGCCTCATATGGATGCGAGAGCTGGACAGTGAATAAGGGGGATCGTAGAAGAATTGATGCCTTTGAGTTGTGGTGTTGGAGGAGAATACTGAGGGTGCCATGGACTGCCAAGAGAACCAATAGATCTGTTTTGGAAGAAGTGCAGCCAGAGTGCTCCTTGGAGGCCAGGATGGCTAAGCTTCGTCTCTCCTACTTTGGACATGTAGTCCGGAGGAAACAATCGTTGGAGAAGGATGTCATGCTGGGTAGGGTGGAGGGTCAGAGAAAAAGAGGAAGACCTCCAACGAGATGGATCGGCCAGGTGGCATCATTGATGGACTCGGGGGTGGCAGCGGTGGTGAGGTTGGCCCAGGATCGAGCATTGTTTCGTTCTGCTGTGCATGGGGTCGCTATGAGTCGGTTCCGACTCGATGGCACCTGACAACAACAACAACAACATGCTACCAAAAGTCCTTCAATAGTCTAATATGCATGTGAAAATTGGACAATGAATAAGAAAGACCAGAGAAGAACTGATGCATGTGAGTTATGGTGTTAGAAGTACCATGGACTGCTAGAAGAACAAACAAATCTATGTTGGAAGAACTACAACCAGAATGCTCCTTAGAAGCAAAGATTGCAAGGTTTCATCTCTCATACTTCAGACATGTTATCAGAAGGGACCAGTCCCTACTAAAGGACATCATGCTTGCTAAAGTGGAAAGTCATCAGAAAAGAGAAAAACCCCCAACGAGATGGACTGGCACAGTGGCAATAGCAATGGGCTCAAGTGTAACCATGATCGTGAGGATGGCTCAGAACCAGGCAGTGTTTCATTCTGTTGGGCTTAGAGTTACCATGTGATGACTTTATGCACTTAACAACAACACTATGTGTTCCAGGCAATTTTACACTTATTAACTCATTCAATTTTCACAACTCTAGAATCCTACTGGGTAGAAATATATGCTGTTAACTTTTCAGAATATTGCCTTCTAGTCTTTATATGTGTGTGGACTTTTAAAAAATTAGGAATAGAATGCATGTAGTTTTACATTTAGTTTTTGTCATCATCTCATGCCACTGTGTTCTTTTAAAATGTGTTTTTTAATGACGGATTGATATTCTACATCAAAATTTATTTAGATTCTCCTAATGCTGGTTGGAGCTCTGGTAGCATAGGGGTTACGAGTCAGGCTGTGAACCTCAGGGTCAGCAGTTCAAAACTACCAGCTGTTCTGCGGGAGAAAGATGAGGCATTCTGCTCCTGTAAAGATTTATAGCCTCAAAAACATATGTAAGGTCGCTATGAGTTGGAACTGACTGCAC
>NW_006408612.1:5621148-5622985 GCF_000296735.1 Chrysochloris asiatica
CAAATCTTTACAGGAGCAGAAAGCCTCATCTTTCTTCCGTGGAACAGCTGGTAGTTTCAAACTGCCGACCTTGAGGTTAGCAGCCACCACTACGTTACCAGAGCTTCTTGATTTGTACTCTAGAATTATGTTAAACAATAAATTCTAGAACAGAAGTACTAGATCAAAGAATCTGAATAATTTATAACCTCTTGATGTTGTTGTTAAGTGCCGTTGAGTCTGTTTCAACTCATAGAGACCCTGTATAGGATTTCCGAGAAGCAGCGGGTAAGTTTGAACTGCGAACCTTGTGATTAACAGTCCAGTCCTACGGCATGATACCAGGAGTCCTTGATACATATTGTCAAAAGGGCCATTCCGAAGGCTTATATTTCCTCTGGCAGCATAAAGGAATGTCCACTCACCATTTCTTTAACAACACTGGGTATTGTAATTGTATAAAATCTTGTTCTTCACTTGATTTCTTCAAATGGGTCAGAACAGTGCATATAATTAAATTCCATGCTTCTAAGTAAGGAGTTATGGTCAAGGTCAGCAGTTCGAAACTACCAGATATTATGTGGGAGAAAGGTAAGGTTATCTGCTCCCATAAAGATTTACAGCCTCAAAAACCCCATGCAGGGTCACTATTAGTCGGAACTAACTGCACGTCCCACCACCACCAAGTAAATGTCAGAAGGGCTACTTACATAGTATTAAGAGTAAAACAAATCAGTATCATTAGTCCTTAACTTCAAACCCTTTGAAGTCTTAAAATGTTTTTTAATTTTAGAAATGGAAATTAAGAATTACCTAGTAAAGGATTTAAATTTGTAAATAAGATAGTCAAAGTTCAGAGACCTGGGCATCATCTTGGAGTTAGAACTAGGATATAGGTGTTTGTTCTATTCTCTAGAATTGGTTGATTCACCATCCTGTCAATGTACTGTTGTGGCTGATTTTTGAATTATCGTCAGCAAAATATTACTTGCATATGATATTAATGATATGTATGATGGATCACTTCTCTTTGAAATGGGCACAAATATGAATCTCTTCCTGTATAGTTGCTATCTATGTTGTTGATAAAAGATTTTGCAATGAGTAAGTCACTGGTCTCGCAAAATTCTAGCATGTGGTCTCCAGCATCATTTCTATCACCAAGGCCATATTTCCAACTACTGGTCTTTCCTCTGTTTCCAAATTTCACTATCTAATCATTGCTAATTATCAGTGCATCTTTGATTATTTCAGACAGAAGACGTTGGTAGAATTCTTCAATTTCTTCATCACTGGCTTTAGTGGTTAGTGGGTAATTTTGAATAAATGGTGGTATTAACTGGTCTTCCTTGTTGTTGTTGTTGTTAAGTGCCTTCAAGTCGATTCTGACCCACAGCGACCCTGTATAGGGTTTCCAAAGAGCAGCTGGTGAGCTTGAACTACCGATCTTGCAGTTCAAACAACTTTGCAATCTGAAGCATTAGCCCACAGCACCACACCAAGACTCCAGTCTTCCTTGTAGGTTTATGGATATTATCCTATCACTGGCAGCATTGTACTTGACATATTCTTTTTGATGATGAAAATGACGCCATTCGTCTTCAATTTGTCATTCTTGGCATATTAAACAATATGATTTCTGACTCAAATGGCTAATAACAGACAATTTCAACTCACTAATGCATAGGACATCAATCTTTATGCATTCGATTTCATTTTTGATGGCTTCCATATTTGTGCCCATTCCAAAAAGAGGTGACCCAATGGAATGCAGAAATCATCAATCTCTTTGATATCCCATGTGAGTAAAATTTTGCTAAAGGTAATCCAGAAACAGCTACAATCATACATTGACAGA
>NW_006408612.1:5623940-5669670 GCF_000296735.1 Chrysochloris asiatica
ATATCATGTTTGGTAAGGTGGAGGGTCAGAGAAAAAGAGGAAGACCCCAACAAGATGAACTGGCCAAGTGGCAGCATCGATGGACTCAAGCGTGGCAACAGTGGTGAGGTTGGCTCTTTAATTTTCTTATTGTTTTGTTCTGCTGTGCATGAGGTCGCTATGAGTCGGTCCCGACTCGATGGCACCTAACAACAACAATTTTCCTAGAATCGTACTTCAGACAGTCCATGTTCTGATTATTAATGGGCTGTTTGCAGCTATTTTTTCCAATTTTAAATTGTGCCTTGTCAGCAAAAGAAGGTCCCAAAAGCTTTGCTCCATCCACACCATTAAGGTCAAGTCTACTCTGAGGTGGCAGCTCTTCCCCATTCATATTTTGAGTGCCTACCAACCTGAGGGGCCCTTCTTCCGGCACTATCTCAGACAATGTTTTACTACTATCCATAACGTTTTCAGTGGCCAACCACTCAGAAGTGGTCTTCTTGTCCTTCTTTGTATTGTCTTAGTCTTGAGGCACCATTGAAACCTGTCCACCATGGATGACTCTGCTGGTATGAAAATACCAGCGACATAGCTTCCAGCATCATGGCAACGCATAAGCTACCATTGCATGGCAAACGGACAGGCAAGTCATGGTGGAGTAATTAGGGTCTAGTTATTTTGAAGGAAGAACCAACAACATTAGCTGCTGCATTGAGCAACAATAAGTGAAAAAGAGGATTCGAGGAAAACCCCAAAACTTTTGGCATAAGCAAAGGAAGTGTCAGCAGACTGAGCTGGATGGGCAGTAAGTAGAGCAAGATGGGGTTAGAGGAAAGAGAACAGGAGACCAGTTTTGGAGATGCTGAGTTTGAAATGCCTGTTAGACATCCACGTGGAGATGTTGAGTAGCCAGCTAGATATACCTGTCTGGATATAGGAGTTAGATTTCTGGAAGAAATTCATCTCCTTGATGGTCTTCATGGTTTCATATTACTCCTGAATTATAAAACTCCTATAAATAATGTGGAAGGGGACTCTGAGTAGTTACTCATGCACTGATTGGTAGATTCCTGGGATGAATTCAGAGACAGAATGTTCTGTTTGGTAGATAAAGAGTAGAAGGGTCAAGATTTTTATTTTGGGTTTTGTCTTTCACTCTTAGGCCAGAGAGTCATTTCCAACTAATAACGACCCTATGTAGTATTTCTGGAGTCCTGGTGTGGCGCTGTGGGTTAATGTACCAGACTGCAAAGCCGTTTGAATTGCAAGGTCGGTGGTTCAAGCTCACCAGCTGCTCCTTAGAAACCCTATTATAGGGTCACTAAGGGTCGGAACCGACTTGATGGCACACAACAACAACAACAACAATGTAGGATTTCTGAGGCTATAAATCTTTACAGGAACAGAAACCTCTTGTTTTTCCTGAGGAGTGGTTGGTGGATTCAAACTGCTGTCCTTAAAATTAGCAGCCACCATGGCTCTTTAATTTTCTTATTGTTGTTGTTAAGTGCTGTCGAGTCGGTTCCGACCCATAGCAACCCTGTACAGGGTTTCCGAGGCTGTAAATCTTGACAGGAGTAGAACGCCTCATCTTTCTCAACTACCAGCAGAGCGGCTGGTAGTTTCAAACTGCTGGCCTTAAGATTCACAGCCCGATTCGTAACCACTATGCTACCAGAGCTCCTTATTTTCTTATTAGGAAAAAAAATGAACAAAATGGGTAAAAGCAACATTTTTTAAAATGCTCAGAACCTAAACAAAAAAAACTTTTCTTTACTTACATGTCTAGGCAATTGAAGGAAATATTCTGAGGTTTTTGTTTTTTATGTTTCTGTAAATGTTATTCTACATAAAAGGAAACTTGTATTTACTGTCATTGAAACAGACATTAGCTAGTTATACAAGCATTAACTAATCAATCTAAGCATTTTTTTTCATGTGAAAAAGAAGGTGCTGGTGGCTAAAGTGGTTTACGCGTTGTACTCAATGGCACACAACATTATCTTAGTTCAATAGATAAGACTCAGTTCTTATGAGTTAGATCTAAGTCTATGTATGCAAGGCTGTTAACTTAGGTTTTGACCTCTAAAGTCACTTTGTTGATTTTTCTTTTTTAATTAGATTAAGTGAACAAAAACCATATAGAATTTTTTTAAATACTTAAATTAGTACCCTGGAATAATCCTGGCATTATCCTATCCCAATCTAAGACTAAAACATTTTATTTTTAATCTTGTCCTCAATTTATAAGGGCACCATTTATCACAAGTATCTTTAAATTATCTCCTCAAACCCTCAACCAGCGTGTGAAGTCTGCACTATTCTGACCTCCATTTGCAGAGATAGAACTGCCTCAGACAGATAATGTGACTTGACCACGAACCACAGAGCCAGAATTCACACAGTCCCAGGTCTATCTGTATCCAAAGCCTCCCCACCTATACTTCCCAGAAGCACTGAGTAAAGCAAAACAAATCTGAGCGTTTCAGTGGCATAATTTAGATCAAGAGGTAATGCAATCTTTACAGCAGGGATCATTCCCACCCCCTCGGTACACAGGGATGGGCAACTTAGGCAATTGGCTACCCAAAATGGGAGGTGGGGGCTACAAAGGCAAGAAGTGACTGGCTTACAAGCTTTCAAGAGGGAGCTTAGTTTCAGAGGGTGCAAGGGAAGGTAGAATCTCCACTGAGTGAGTTCCAACCTGTCTAGATGGGGCTGATGAAAGGAGATGGAGATAAGACTCTTGTGGTTCAATAGTGAATAATTGCTATCAGGACTGATTGTGAATGTTGCAAATGTAAAGGAGACGTTTTGTAACAAAAGAAGGGGAGTGGTTGATCTTGCAGCCTAGGAACAGAGGACCCTGGGACCATCAAGGGAGAAGAGCAGAGTGTGGGACCCTATCCAGAGAAGCAGGGATAGGCAGAGATGAAGGCATATACGACGTGGAGAGATGGAGCAGCTGGGGACTCTAGATTCAAGGAGGGAGAGGGGCTGTGTGCTAGTGGCTGCGGTCAGGATGGTGGGATATACCCTTTGGTTGTTTGGTTATATATTCCTGAGTGCTTTGGTGTGCATAAAAAAACAAAATAAAACCAGAGGGAATGGAAGCAAATGCTGTTGAATGATGATGCATGGAGGGGATTGTAATCATTGCAATGAAACAAAATACAATAGGATGAATGTAAAGCTGATGTTCTCCCACGTAAACTATCACTCAATTCACAATAAAAACTAAAAAAAAAAAAAAAAGAGAGAGATAATGCAAAATGACCTCCTTTATGATCAACCTAAAATATATGCTCCATTAAAAAATATATATATATATACAGATAACTGCTTGAAATGGAAGGAGGGAACAAAAAGGACCTAATTTAGATTCCTGTTTTCAGAGGGCTCTAAACTTAAGAACTTTGAATTTTGCAGGGAAATAATATTCCCTTCTATCTGCTTTCTCCTCTAAGCCTACCACTATCATTAGAAAAGTGATTCAGAACGTGGCTCTCATAGTTCAGTTAGGGACTAACTGCTCAGAGGAGGGGAAAGTTTCATTTCATTAGCAGAGCTCTACTAATGTTGTATTAGTGCCAAACACTTGGTTTTGCAGTTGTGGGGGCTCTTTTCAAAGTTGACTGATTTCTAAGCTGTGTAGAAGTACCATACTTTTTTTAAAAAGTGATCTTTCATAAACACAGGAAATGCCCACACAACATATGGTGGATTCCAGGAGTAGGAGGAGTCATTGTGAGCATCCTCAAAGCACTAGACTGATTTTTAGACAGCAACAGCTATGTGATTGTAGAAGAACTATCATCTCAAGATATGCTGCATCTTCTAACACAGAGGTTTTTCTTTAAGCTTGTAGTCTGTAAACTGAATGGGGAAAATATTATATCTTTATTTTCCTGTAGATGTAAAATGAAGTTTTGCATTTGTTTTCTTCAATTATGAATGCGGTCAGCAAACTACAGTAGTCTTAGTAGACTGTGAGTTTGTTACCAATAGAAACCATGTGTATTTTCATGTCATTATGTGGTAGGCACAATCTAAGATGGCTACCAATGATCCTCACTTCTTAGCATTCATTACATAAATCCTTCCCCATGAGTGTTGTGGGCTGGATTTAGTGATTCTCTTCTAGCAAGAAAGATGCAGTAAAGAGGGATGGGGATGCCACCTCTGAAATTTGGTTATAAAAAGGCTGTGGCTTCTGCGTGGGGGCTCTCTGTCACTCTCTTGCTCACTCTGACAGAAACCAGCTACCATGTTATGAACTACCCTGTGGAGAGACCCACATGATGAGGAGCCAAGGGAGGTCTCAGGCCAACAGCCAGTGAGGAACTGACTTCTGCCAACAGTGTATTAGTGAGCCTGGGAGCAGAGTCACCTTCAATCACGTTGGCAGTCCCGGCCCACACTCTGATTGCAGTCTTATGGTAGATCTTGAACCAAAGTCAGACCCAGTCGGGAAACCACTGCTTTAGGAAATACACACACAAATACACTAGACATGCACATAGAAGCACATAAAAAGATAACTAATTCAAGGCTCTAGGTTCTAAGTGCAATGAGTTTGATGGCTAGGTATTTAGTAACCTACTAAGCAAGGTGTGGAGAAAGGGATTCTCTACATTTTACCCCAATAACACATAACACTGCAGCTTTACCACTCCCTCCCAGAGCATGTAAAGAGGGTGAGGCAGAAATACTTGGGGTCTAACAGGCTTCCTCATATGTTCTTTCATTTGTAAAATTAAGTTTGGTGGAACTCCAAAAATGTCAAGGCCTATGAATGTCATGTTGGTGCCTAAATCCCCACTGTCTAGTCCAATACAGTAGCCTGTTCAGCAGGGTAGCCACCAGTCACTTAAAATGAGATGGGTTGGGTTATAAGTGTCAAATAGACTCCAAATCTTAAAGTTTGTATGAAAACTGAGTGTCAGATATCTCATTAATAATGGTCAATGTTGATGTCACCCACTGGCTGAGATGCTCTTTCTTCCTCTGCCCAGTAAACAGCTTGTGCACCCCCTTTCCTCTGGGAAGCTTTTCATAGCCAATGCTCTGCCCCTCCCTCAGTGCTTGGTGGGCCCCTCAGCACAGCCAGCTCTCCAGAGTTACCATTATATGCTCATGTGTCTTCCTCTCCAGAGCCTTGGTGGCACAGTGGTAAAAGAATTCAACTGCTAGCCTAAAGGTCTGCAGTTCAAACCCACCAGCCACTCAGCAGGAGAAAAGATGTAGCAGTCTGCTTCTGTAAAGAATTACAACCTTAGCAATCCTATGGGAACGTTCTACTTTGTCCTGTGGGTAGCTAGGAGTCGAACCAACCCAATGGCAGTGTGACTTGATTTGGGTATTCTTCCTTCACATCTTCCTATGAGAATGAGAATGAATCCCTCATTTCTCACCTTGGTGCCTTTCTTCCTTCCTTTCTAGCACATAACACAGTGCTTGACCATAGTGGATATTTAGGAAATGTTGGATGCATGAGAGGATAATGGATTAAGGCTGGATATTTTGGTGGTTTGGGGGGGGGGGAGGAAGATCTAGATTTAAGCAGCCATCTTAAGAATAGAGCAGTAGTTAGATATAAATTTTTGCTTTTGACTATAGAACAATTTATTTGACTTGGGTCATGAAGACAGAATTCAGAAAAATAATAGTTCAGACAAGATGTGGTACAAGGGACATCATTGTTGACATCAGGTGGATCTTGCTGAAAGCAAAGAATACAAGGAAGATGACTACCTGTGTTTTATTGACTATGCAAAGACTTTCAGCTATGTGGATCATGACAAACTACGGACAACATAGCAGAGAATGAGTATTCTATTCCGGAACACTTCATTGTGCCCATGAGGAACCTGTACATAGGCTATCAGGCTGTTGTTCGACCTGAACAAGGAGACTCTGAATGGTTTAAAATCAGAAAAGGTGTTCGCCAGGGTTGTATTCTTTCAAAATACATATTCAATCTGAACTCTGTGCAAATTATCCAAGAAACTGGTTTGTATGAAGAACATGGCATCAGGATTGGAAGGAGATACATTAACAGCCTGTGATATACAAATGATACAACGTTGCTTGGTGAAAATGAAGATGACTTAAAATATTTACAGATGAAAATCAAATATCACAGTCTTCAGTATGAGTTGCAATGTAAAGAAAACAAAAATCCTCACCATTGGACAAATAAATAACTTCATGATTATTAAAGAAAAGATTAAAGTTGTCAAACACTTCATTCTACTTGGATCTACACTCATGGAGGCAGCAGTCAAGAAATCAAATGACGTATTACATTAAGCATATCAGCTGCACAAGACATATTCAAAGTGTTTAAGAGCAAAGATGTCAGTGTGAGGACTAAGGTGCACCTGACCCAAACCATTATATTTTCAATAGCTTCATATACATGTGAAAGTTGGACAATGAATAAAGAAGACTGTAGAAGAATTGATGCATTTGAGCTATGGTGTTGGAGAAGAATTAAAAGTACCATGGACTGCTAGAAGAACAAACAAATCTGTGTTGGAAGAGGTACAGTCAGAATGCTCCTTAGAACCAGAATGGCCCGATTTTGTCTCTCATACTTTGAACATGTTATCAGGAGAGATCAGTCCCTGGAGAAGGGCATCATGCTTGGTAAAGGGAAGTGATAGCAAAAAGGAGTAAGACCCCAATGAGATGGACTGGCACAGTGGCAGCAGCAATGGGCTCAAGCTTAATAATGATTGTGACTGACAGAGAACCAAGCAGTATTTTGTTCTGTTGGGCATAAGGTCACTATGGGTCAGAACCAACTCGACAGCACCTACAACAAAAACATACAGGTACACCTCACAATATGGAATACACAGGAATCAAATTAGCTACAACTGTGGGAAGAGATGATGGAGAAGCTTAATGTCATCAGCCAAATCAAGGACAGGGGTCAACTGTGGAACAGACCATCAATTGCTCATATGCAGGGTTAGGCTGAAGGTGAAGAAAATAAAACAAGCTCACAAGAACCAAAATATGACCTTGAGTATATCCCACCTGAATTGAAAGACTGTCTCAAAAAGAGATGAGATGTATTAAACACTAATGATTGAAAACCAGAAGGTATCTGACATCAAGAACATCATACCAGAAGAAAGCAAAGGGTTATTAAAAAGACAGGAAAAAGAGAAAAGATCAAAATGGATGTCAGTAGAAACTCCGAAAGCTGCTCATGAGTGTAGAGAATCTAAAACGACTGGAAGAAATGAGGAAGCAAAAGAGCTGAACAGAACTCAATGGGAATACACGCTCTGATTGGTGACCACGCTCATCACCGATAAGGGGAAGTGAGGAAAAAACAGCAATGAAGTGGCAAGCTAAGCCCTACAATGTGGAGAGTGAAGCGTGCAGCTGATAGAAAGAGAGGGCATGTGCAAAAGAACACCCACACTTGCAGATAATACCCACTTGACCTGACTTCAATGACTGGATGATCAGAGCTCAACCAGAAGAAGAAAGAAGAGGTAAAAAGAGTAATCTGATACAATTTAATGAACTTGACCTACACCTATGGATGTAGTAACTCAAAAGAGGGAACAAATCCTTACAGCAAGAATCATTTCCACCCCCTCCAAACACAGAGTAGACAAGGATGGGCAACTTGGACATTGGCTACCCAAAATGGGGGTGGGAGGGTTTACAAAGGCAAGAAGTGACTGGCTTCCAAGCTTCCAAGAGGGAACCTAGAGCCAGGGGGCCTGGAGGAAGGCAGAATCTCAGTGAGTAGTATCAAATCTGTATAGGCAGAGCTGATGAAATGAAATGCAGATGGGTCTCTTGTGATACAATAGTGAATAATTGTTATCAGGACTGATTGTGAGGGTTGGAAATGTAAAGGTAGATGTTTTATAGCAAGGAGAGGAGTGATAAACTTTTCAGTCTAGGAGCGGAGGTCCCTAGGACCATCAAGGAAGAAGAGCTGAGAGCAGGACCCTACCCAGAGAAGCAGTGATGCCTGAGATAGAGGCAGAGAAGATGACGTGGAGTGATGGAGCAGTTGGAGACTTTAGATCCAGAGAGGGAGAGCGACTGTGTGCTGAAGACTGGGTGTGGGTGTGGGTGTGGGTGGAGTGTAGGGGGCAGGCTTTCAGTGTATACCCTTTGGTTGGTTGATGATGCATGGAGGGGATTGTAACCATGGCAATGAAATGATATACAATAGAATGAATGTAAAACTAATGTTCTCCCATGTAAACTATCATATAATTCACAATAAAACATTAAAAAAAAAAAAAAAAAAAAGAGCTGAACAGAAAATTTCCACGGGCAGCTTGAGAAGACACAATAAAGTATAATAATGAAATGTGCCAAGACCTGGAGTTTGAAACCAAAAGGGAAGAACATGTTCAGCATGTCTCAAGCTAAAAGAACTAAAGACAAAAATTGAAGCCTCAAGCTGCAATATTAAAGGATTCTATGGGCAAAATATGGAATGATTCAGGAAGCATCAAAACAACACGGAATCACTGTAGACAAAAAGAAGTGGTCAATGTTCAACCATTTCAAGAGGTAGCATATAACCAAGAACCAATGTTATTGGAGGGAGAACCAACCTGCCCTGAAGGCATTAGAGAAAAACAAGCCTGCAGGTATTGATGAAATACCAACTGAAATGTTTCAACAAACTGATGTAGTGCTAGAGGCACTCACTTATTTATGCCAAGAAATTTGGAAGACAGCTTACCTGGCTAATTGATGGGAAAGACCTGAATTTGTGCCTATTTCAAACAACGGTAACCCCACAGAAGGTGGAAATCATTGAACAGAATCATTAATAGCATATGCAAGTAAAGTTTTGCTGAAGATAATGAAAAAACAGTGCAGCTGTACATAGACTGGGAGCTGCTAGAAATTCAAGCTGGATGTAGAATATGATGTGAAATGAGGGATATCATTACTGAAGTCAGATGGATCTTAGCTAAAAGCAGAAAATATCAGAAAGATATTTACTTGTGCTTTATTGACTAAGCAAAAGCATTCAATTGTGTGGATCATAACAAACTACAGATAACATTGTGAAGAACAGAAATTCCAGAACACTTAATTGTGCTCATGAGGAACCTGTACATAGACCAAGAGGCAGTTGTTAGAACATATCAAGGGCATATGTGCATGATTCAAAATCAGGAAAGGTGTGCACCAGCGTTGTATCCTTTCACAAAATTTATTCAATCTGTATGCTGAGCAAATAATTCAAGTTTTTGTGGTTGTTGTTAAGTGCCATCAAGTCAGTTCCAACTCATAGCGACCCCATACAAGGTTTCCGAGGAGCAAGGTTGGGGAGGCTGAAACTTGTGGTTGAAACTGGCCTTGCAGTCCAGCAGATTAACATGAAGCACCACACCAGACTCCAAATAATCCAAGACACTGGATCATATAAAGAATATGACATCCAGATTGGAGAAAGACTCATTAACAACCTGCAATCTGCAGACGATACAACCTTGCTTGCTGAAAGTGAAGACTTCAGATGAAAACCAAAGACTACAGCCTTCAGGATGGATTACACCTTCATGTAAAGAAAATGAAAATCCTCACAACTGGACCAATACATGACATCATGATAAATGGAGAAAAGATTGAAGGCTTGGATCCACAATCAATGCTCATGGAAGCTGGCAGTCAAGAAATCAAATGACTTATTGCATTAGGCAAATTTGCTGCAAAAGACCTCTTTTAGAGTGTTAAGGTGCAAAGATGTCACTTTGAGAACTAAGGTGTACCTGACCCAAGCCATGGTATTTTCAGTTGTCTCATATGCATGTGAAAAAGAGCTCTGGTAGCACAGTGGTAGTGGGTACAAAACGGGCTGCTAACCTCAAGGTCGGCAGTTCGAATTTACCAGCTGTTCCACAGGAGAAAGATGAGGTTTTCTACTCCCGTAAAGATCTGCAGCCTCGGAAACCCTGTACAGGGTCGCTGTGAGTCAGAACCGACTCCACAGCACATAACCACCACCATCACTACTCTCCTCCTCATGTACTCTGTCGTAGCCATACCGGTTCCTTGTTTTCCTTGACTGCTGGCCATGCTGCCTCACCTCGCTGTCCTTGTGGTAGAAGTCTTTTCCTCAAGTATCTGCACGGGAATTCACTCAAATGCCAGCTTCTCCATGACAGTCACTCTAAACACCATGTTTTTTCATCCACACAGCCAGCATTATGTCCCTGCTGCTCAGTTTCTATAGTATTTACCACCTTCTAATATATTACGGAGCTCTGGTAGCGTAGTGGTTACAAATCCGGCTGCTAACCTCAAGTTCGGCAGTTCGAAACTACCAGCTGTTCTGTAGGAGAAAGATAAGGCTTTCTGCTCCCGTAAAGATTTACGGTCTCGGAAACCCTGTACAGGGTTGCTATGAGTCGGAACCGACTCCCCGGCACATAACAACAAAAACAATATATTAAGGGGAGTCCAGGTGTGGCACTGCGGGTTAATGCGCCAGATTGCAAAGCCGTTTGAACTGCAAGGTCGGTGGTTCAAGCTCACCAGCTGCTCCTTGGAAACCCTATACAGGGTCGCTATGGGTCGAAATCAACTCGACGGCACTTAACAGCAACAATATATTAAGGAGCCCTGCTGTGGTGCTGTGGGATAATACATTGAGCCACAAGGTAGGTTTGAACTGCAGGTCCAGTGCTTTAACCCACAGCACCACACCGGGACTCCATTATGGGATGTACAATTGATTAGGGTTATTGTCCACATCCCCAACAAAAACTTATAATCCAAACTGAAGATGCTCAATAAATATTTCTGAACTAGGGAGGAGAAACAGAAAAAAACAAAACAAAACAAAAAAACCCCAACAAAATAAAACCCACCTACTGTCCAAAATGGGCCGTGTGGTTTCTAATAGCAGTACCTACATAATGTATCTCATTTTATTTTTCTGATAATGCCTGTAGCATTTTAAAGACACATGACAGAGTAGGACTGACACTGAGAAGAGGCTGCTGTCTGCCCAGGAAAGACCTTAAAAGTGGCATTTCTGGGGAGGGACAGATGGCCACATTCGAAGCTCTAAACTTCATCATGTTGTTGTTGTTGTTTCAGTGCCATCGAGATGGTTCTGACTCATAGTGACTCTGTATAGGGTTTCTGAGGAACAGCTGATGGATTTGAATCACCGACATTGCAGTTCAAACCAATCTTGCTTATTTTACAGTGCCACACCCTAAAATGTCCCATCTACCTGGGACTCAGCAGTGATCAGACTAAGAATGAATGACCCATATTTCAAACTCACAAAAATGGCACCCAGGAAACTGAGTTAGTATCTTGGTTAAGGTTGGGTAAACCTCTTGAAGATGGCTTAATCCAGGCCACAGTGAGCCCTAATCTTTGCCCAGACTTCACAATAAAAATTCCTCTCAATCCATATTCATGTCCACATGAATCAATGTCTCTCCCCTGACCAGTCCTGAGCAGCCCCTCCTCTCTGAGCTGTCTCCTCTTTTTTACTCCCTAAGACCATCACCAATTACCGCACAGAAACCTTCTCTAGGTAGGGTGGGTTAGGTTTCTACTTACAAAATTATGACTACTTTTCAGTACCATCTCCCAGAAATTGAGGAGAAGTCACTTTTCCTGGCTGTCTCTTGGTTTATTCCCATTCGACATGGATCTGATCACTTGGATCCCAGAGGTGGCATCCCTCAGTATTGTTCCCTCCTGTGGTAACTGGTGGCTTTGTCGGGAAGCCTTGCTCTATGCCTAGTACCATCACTGATTAATTACTTTGAACTAAGACAAATCACCTAACCCTTCGGGGCCTCAGTTTCCAAATCTAAAAATGGAGGGACTGAACTCTCTAAATTCAATTCTAATTTCCTTCTGGTTCTAAAACCCCAGGAGTCTCTTCTTTACCTATTGCTGTAAGTTTTACGTAATGACAGTAACAGCTGGAAGTCTCTTCCCTAAACCTTTCCCAAGGCCAGATGTTCCTGGCACTGAAATAGAGGAAAAAAACTGTTTTTGACTAACCTAACATTTTTAACTTTTCAAACAATTTATTCTCTGGCTATTTCAATTCCCTTTCTCCAATTGCTAGCTCCTTATGAGTCTTTAAAGAAGTTTTAAAAGCGTAAACTATTCACTCTTCCTGATTTGTCCACCTAATACAAAGGTTATTTTTTCCCCATGTTATTGACCTATATAAAATCTCTCAAACATTTTTATTCTGGAAATGCCTCTCCCAGCCATGATGTACTTCTATTCTACAGGAGGACTATGAAAGGTTCTGGGGGAAGAGGAATGAAATGCTTAGCGACAGGGCTGGAAGGTCAGTTTGGGGTTGAATTTTTCAGATGGTGATGAGTAACTGCAGGTGGAAGCCGGGAGCAGAAAGAAGAGGAAAAGCAGAGGGAAGGCAAAGAAGGGCAAAGGAGTTTGCTATTTGCTTTGAGAGAGGTTTTAGGCAACGTCCTGGTGGCAGTTCATCAAGAGTGTCTATTTAGTTAAATGACTTCTAGAACTGGGAATTTCCTCAGAAGTCACGCCTCAGTGAGAAGGCGGACTTGCAACACCGGTTTTTTTTCTCCTTTGACAGCTCCTGTGCAGCCTTCTTATAGAACAGGCTGGTGAGGCATTGGGCAGTGCCATCTATTGGTCCCACACCCAGCTCTCAGGAATCAGGATCATTCTACAGGTCTCTAAATCCTGTAAGGATGATCAAATCTTTCCATCAAAAACCACCATTCAATAAATTAGTGATTCATTGAAACAGCAATCAACCGCTATTTAACAAACTCTCCAAATGAATCTATAAATAGAATATATGTATGACCTCCTACTCTGAAATGAGTGTTGTTGTTAAGTGCCGTTGAGTTGGTTCCAACCCATGGTGACCCTGTATAGGGTTCTGAGGAGTGGCTGGTGAACTTGAACTGCCAACCTTGCAATGCAAGCTGACTTCCAGTTCAACGCATTAAGCCACAGCGCCACAGCACATTACAAATAGTTGAAAGCTTCAACCTGTCATCTGATGACTTTTAACTGAGGAGACACATGACCTAAAGAGTCGTCCTCAATTAAAGTATATGTGTGTGTGTGTGTGTGTGTGTGTGTTGGGGGCAAGGGGTACATGCATACATACACATATCCTACAGTGAAAAAAAAAAGCACACTACTATTACACACCAATACAACATGTGAGTTTAAAATATGACATTAAAATCCAGGCAAAAACACAAGTAGAAAGGCCTAATTCATACCCGAAAATAGAAAAATAGGCACTAGTTCGGCAGTCTCAAACAGTAACCTCTAATTAGTACTGAGAAATTACAGTTACTGGTGGAATTAGCATAAACCAAAGCCAAGCCAGTCACTGTGCAATTGATTCCAACTCACGGTGATCCCACTGCAGAAGAGGAGGGCTGTGCTCCATTGGGTGTTCAGAGCTCTGATCTTCTGTCAACAGACTGTCAGTCCTCTCTTCTGTGGTACCTCACGCAGGGTGAGTTCAAATTTCCAACCTCTCAGTTAATAGTCTAGCACTCACTGACTGCCCCACCCAGATACTTCAGGCCTAGGCATAAAATCCAAGCCAAACCCACTGCCACTGAACTGATTTGGACTCGTAGTGCCCCTATACAGAACAGTGTAGAAAGAACTGCTTCACAGGGTTTCCAAGACTGTGCAACTTTACAGGAACAGACAGTCTCATCGTTTTCATGAAGAGAGGATGGTAGACTTGCACTGCTGACCTTGGGATTAGCAACCCAAAGCTTTACCCTCTGCATCACTAGGGCCCCTGGAATAAGCATTTGTTGTTGTTAAGTACAGTGGAGTCGGTGCCGACTCATAGAGACCTTGTATAGGGTTTCCCAGGAATGACTGGTGGGTTTAAACTGCCACCCTTGTGGTTAGCAGTCCAGAACTTATCCTAAAGCACCATACTAGGTATGTTGTTGTTAAGTACCATGGAGTTGGTTCCAACTCATAGTGACCCTGCACAGAGTTTCCAAGGCTGTAAGTCTTCACGGGAGCAGAAAGCCTCATCTTTCTCCTGCAGAACGGCTGGTAGTTTCGAGCTGCCAACCTTGAGGTTACAGCCTGATTCGTAACCACTACGCTACCAGAGCTCCTTATGTTGTTTTTAAGTGCCATCGAATCGATTCCAACCCATAGCAACGCTGTACAGGGTTCCCAAGGCTGTAAATCTTGACGGGAGTAGAAAGCCTCATTTTTCTCCCGCAAAGTGGCTGGTAGTTTCGAACTGCTGACCTTAAGGTTCACAGCCCGATTCGTAACCACTACGCTACCAGAGTTCCTAAGAGCTCCTTATGTCGTTTTCGTTAAGTACTTTGGAGTCAGTTCTGACTCATAGAGACACTGCACAGGGTTTCTGAGGCTGTAAATCTTTACGGGAATAGAAAGCATCATTTTTCTCCCGCAGAACAGCTGGTAGCTTCGAACTGCTGACCTTGTGGTTCGCAGCCCAATTAAGCGCTCCTTATAGTTGCCTCTTAAATTCAATTTATTATATCAGAACATGGTTTCACTTCAAAGACCCTTTTATTTTTTAACTTTTTATTGTGAATTGAGTGAAGGTTTAGAGAGCATATCATCAATTTTATATACAACATAGCAAGCATTTTGTTTCATCTCAATGATTGCAGTCTCCTCCATGTATCTATCAGCAGCTATCCCACTTCCTCCCTGTGGTTCTTATTTGCATTCCACCCACTTCCCAGCCCTTCTGAACCTTGTCCCCAGGTAAATGTTGCCCTTTTGATCTTGAGTGGTTGACCACTGCCTGGTGAACATACCTCACTGGTATTGTGCCCCTCCCCCACCCCGACCTCCCTCTCCTGCCATCCCAATATACCTATCCACCACTTGGTTGAAAGTTGGGCCATGATAGTGAGTTCTGTTCCAGACCTGAACGATAGCCAAGGGTCCTAGTCTCAGTAATCCCAGCCTTTTTAATAATTTTGAGTTTTGTTTCACATTGTCTACACACTGTATCTGGGCCCTTCTAATGTGATCCCTGTCAGAGCCAGATACCATCTAGTTCTTCTTCAAGGACCCATCTTTTCCAGGAAAAGTTTTCTCTGCCTGTGAGTGAGTGAGTGAGGAAATACATAAATAAATGCAACTCTTGTCATTTTATGATGCTTGGAAGAAGAGCACTTAGAGGCTTTTTAAAACAAACAAACAAACAAAGAAAAAGCAACAAAAGCCATCCATCTGGTTAGGGAAGGAGGGGAAATGGAAAATGGTGGGGTTACAACACAAATCTCTTCCCAAGAAGTGTGCAAGAGTATACAACAGTACTACTGCTATCTCATTTAGAAGAGCAGCATCTCCAGCAATTGAATCATCCAAGCACTGTGTCAGGCTGGCCTTCACATCTTTCCTAACATGTCCTTCCAGAAAATCTGTAATCAAATTCCTGCCATAGCCATGTCCCCAGAACAGCTCCAAGGGTCTTGCTTGACTTTTCTGGGACAACAGCCTAAATCCTTTTGGGTTTTTATTACCCAGAGGTGGAGTATAAACAGTTTGAGGCATTCCTGAAGCAAAATGATAATGACTCTAATCTGGGACATCATCAAGTCTGTGGGTTTGGAGGGAGGGTGTTATGAGAAGACATAATTTCTAGATGCTTCTCAGAAGGTAAGTTTCTTCCTGCATAGAGTCTGGCTTTCGTCAACAGAACAACAAATACAGCTTTTCCTGAAGTTTATGTGACCCAAAAATTATAAATCAGAGAAGGAATAAAAAGTATTACCCAAAATGATTCCTTCTCTTCCCTTTTTCTTATCCTCTGATTCCCATCACTTCTCCCAAACTAAGCTGCTTATAAACACAGAATGACTGTGATTTCGTGTAGTGCTTCAAAATCAAGATAAAAATCATATTGTGAAACACATGCTATTTCCTAAGGATATAGGCCACAGAGAAAATTGGCTTAGAGCAGCTGATCTGGACGGTAGAGGCTCCATATACAATCCTTTTTTTGAAAAAGCCTATGGTTTTTTGACGATGCCAATTCAAAAGATGGCCAAGGATAAATTTAGTTGGAAAGGTTGCGCTCACCTCTGAAAACCAGGCCGCCCAACCATCTGTGGATACAGAGCCTGGAGTTACTCTACTAGATGAATGGCTGGGATTCTGGGGAGATGAATGCCTATATGTCAAGGCCTGGGGGACAAGATGAATTTGTAGTCAGCCCCATTCCTCTCCTTAGCCAGTAAATTCAATAACATGCCCCTATATATAGTCAGTCCACATAAATACACTATTTTCTCTCCAAATAAAACATGTCCATTTGTTTCTTCATCTCTTTCCATTTCTGACCTTCAAACTGAACTGAAGAGTTCAACTTTAGGAGTAATTCCTGTCTGAAAAGTTACATGAAAGATTAATACTCCAGTATCTACCACCATCTATTCTGTGCCCTCCTCTTTTTTTTTTTTTTCTTTAGAACCACTTTTAGACTTGGGGATCAGAGGTGTTGCATAATGTTGACACCTCATAAACTTGTCCTTGCATCTCAAACCCAAAGAAATATAGTGGAGAAAGAAGGCCAGAGAAAAGGATGAGAAATGGCTAGGGAGAATGATGAAACTCCTAGAAGAAATGGAAACAACTTTTAGAAGAACACATTTACAGAAAAAAAGACAGAGGGTCCATCTGTAAAGTATTTTATAAAAGCCCTTTTCTACTACCAGCATTTAATTAACAGAATGAAACAATCCCTCAAGAGCAGAGTTCTATGACCAAATGGAAAAGCCAAAGAGAACAGTGAGACGACCTCCTCTTAAGGATGTCTGTTGTTAAGTACTGTGGAGTCGATTTCTAGTCACTGCTAAATTGTAAGTCTCTTCCTGATGCTGGAGGCAGGGCAGGCGCAATGTACAAGAGTTTTCCTTCCACTGCAGTTCCTCTTTGTCCTTCTCCAGAGCTTTGGCTACCAACAAAATCCAGTCCTTCCTTCACCGGCCCCCATGAAAACATAGGCTACCCTGTCAGAGTCAGTACAAGGTTTCTGAAAACACTTGAAATGAAATCTCCAGCTTAGATTCCTCCCTTATTCGGTCAGCTTCCTCTCCATTTTCTTGCACAACAGGGTAGTAAGAAACAATAAAAATGTGGCAATCCGAGGACACAATCAACAATGAGTTTTCTCTTTCATCACTGCCCCGGTTATTCTGCATTACTAGAATAGCAATGACACGTGAGTCTCCTCACCCCTCAACCCTCACCCCTTTGTTATTTTGTTTTTCAGAACAGACATAATTTAGTGCACTCTGGGTGGAAATGGAGAGATTACACAAAATGCCTCACTGCTGACTCCGAGCTCTGCCCTCCCCACTTGCCTCCCAGCCTTCATGAACACACTCACATGTTAGTTTAAAGAAGAAATAGTATGTTTCCAAAAACACACAGAAAAAACTCATCAATCTTGCTGGATGGCCTTTTCTAGTGCTTGACAACGGTCCAAGAATGTAGCAACTTCCTTTTTCTCATTACTTAGATTTGAAACATTTTCTGTTTTCATACAGGTCTGAAAGCAGCTGGCCCTGGGCACTGTCCCTTTAATTGGCTCCTGTCGTTGTTGTTATGTGCCATGGACAGGGTTTCCGAGGCTGTAAATCTTTACGGGAGCAGAAAGCCTCATCTTTCTCCCACAGAACAGCTGGTAGTTTCGAACTGTTGACCTTGTGGCTCACAGCCCGATTCGTAACCACTACGCTACCAGAGCTCCTTAGATCTATATTAAATGATCCTTCATTGGCCATAGGATGAATAATCTTGGGCCCTTTAGATGCTTCTGAGATCAAATTGTCCCAATTTAAACCATCTCTGTGTCTCTTCTCTGGACTTTTCAAATCTTCCTTTCAGTAGGAAGCACAAGGCTGATGTCAGAGAGCTCTAGTAACAGACCTGAGAGCTTCTGCAAAGCCTGCTCTTTAGATAGCTTGCTTCTGCAACTCTGGGTCAGGCAGGGGACTTCCGCATCTGCCCACCCCCAATCCCATTTATGTTAGGATGAGAAGCAAGGAAAAAAAAAAAAAGTTACAAAGGGGGGAGGGGGAAAAATAAAAGGAAATTTAAGAACTCATACAAACATAAGAAATTATTTTAACACGGAATACACAAGATTCATTTTACCAGATGAGAAGTGCATAAAATAACCAACTTTTTTTTGCATACAACACTGTAGCGCATGTTTTTACACACAGTATCGTCTGTATTTTCTAAGGCCCTTTGAACACCAGCATATATGCCTGCAAACACAAGATGAGTTTTGCCCTTTTTTCAGATTTATGCTAATAAGTAAAAATAAGAAGAGGCTTAGCTGAACTCCATAAAACAGGTTATTTAATGCATATCTGAAGTTTCAAAGGACGGGTAAGCAAGAGAGTCTGAGAACTTCATTTTCACAATAGCTCAATGTTTGTTCCTCTAACAGCTATGCATAGTTCTTTACATTAGAGAAATAGTTTGACAGTTTAAGTTAAGAGAATCAGTTAGATCTTTCAGAGTGGCTATGAAAGATTTTTCAGGGGGCAGGAGGGAAGAGGGGGCAAGAAGAAAAAGCACTAACCTGTATCGTTTTAAATCCGCTGAAAAAAACGAGCAAGTTCTCAAGTTCCCCTGCTATCTTCTAGCTTGTTTCCTGTCACTGTTGCATGTGACATTACACTTCCTCACTGCACCTTCTTCGATTTGCCTCTCTAATCTGCCAAAGGCATGTGATAAGATCCTGTCTCAGCTTAGTTCATACTGAGGTGACCCTGAGTCTAAAGAAATGGCTGTTGTCCTGCAGGGGCCCCCAGGTGGTTTCAGGTGTCCCTCATGCACAGATAAAGAGGAGAGAGGAGACAAGCTTGAGAGGGACTAGTGGCACTTCTGGGCCCACCAGGAGAAAGAGAAGGAAAGGAAGAAAGGGATTCTGAGCCCCCAGGCTTGCCCCTCCAGGAGCACACCCATGTGGCTCACTGCAGAACCTGGGGCTTGGACGCTCCTGTGGCCTGAGCAATCCCAGGTGCTTGAATGGTGCAGGTCCCCCAAGGTTCCCAACAGTGATCTCCTTTGTGGCTCCTTTCAGGAAGGCACCACCATCAAATGAACACACTCAGGTCTTGGCTCACATTTCTGCATCCTGCAGCGACAAGAGCCACTCATCCTGAACTCCCTAGAATCCACTCTATTGAAGCATGCTGTCAGATGGTGGTGTGCCCTCATTCTTGGTTCAGAAAACAAAGCTACTGTACTCACTGCCCCCCTGCCGGCCTCCAAAATATGCCAGCCTCTTGGTTTGCCCTTAACAAGTCGGTGCTGTTTTCCTGTGGTGGGTGGTAGGTTCCTGGCTTGGCAGGAACACCATAGAGCATGCCCCAGAGTGTCTCCCTGTGCCCACCGGTAGGTGGGAAGACAGAAGAGAGCTGGGACAGACATCACTTCTAGCTTTTCTGTTCCTGTAGTCAATGCCTTGCTCTTCCCTTCATACTTCTCCTAGCTCTCAGGGGGGTCCAATATACTGGAATGAGTGTGGGTGTGAGAAATGGTGTCTGGGAGTAACCAAGGGGGACTCAGGGCAGAAACCCCAATGTTATTTCTATTCAGCCACACTGGCATAGTCTTTTTTTTTTTTTTAATGAAGGGAATTTTGTGAGTATTTTTTACAAAGGTAACTGTAAAGAAGCTCTCTGTTCCAAATCTTAAAGATGTTACCCTATAATTAGTGTAGTGGTTATGAGTCGGGGTGCTAACCTCAAGCTCTGCAGTTCGAAACTACTAGCGGTTCCGCGAGAGAAAGATGAGGCTTTCTGCTCCCGTAAAGATTTACAGCCTCGGAAACCCTGTGCAGGGTCGCTATGAGTCGGAACCGACTCCACGGCACTTAACAACAACAATTTCCCAGTGAAGTTCTCCATGTGAGAACAGTGTTGGGAAACAAGTCCTGAGCATCAGAACTTTTGGACAAAGAAAGTAAAACTCTGAAATCTCACCACTCAGCTGCCTTCCTTTGAAAACATGAATAACCATTTCACCATTTGGGCAGTTGATGACTGGTTTTCTGATTGAAGTGAACACTCTGATTAGTTAGTTGAGTCAAGGTGGCTGTCCAAGCTATCGGCCTGGCATTAGCTTATAATAGAAATAATGGTAAGGCTTTGCCATCTTAGAAGAAGGAATTGCAAAGAACTTTGGAAAAACAAACTACTACACAGATGATAAATAATAATGACACCATTTGAACATACTTAGAAATGTCACATTCTGGGCTAAGCTGCCAGTTGTGTTTTCAACTAAGCTGTTGCATATGTTCTGCTTAAACCCTGCTCTGTGGGGAATTTTTAAAAAGTCTTAACAAAAGACCTTATAATTTTTCTTTAAAATCTATCTAGCCCTCCATCCATGTATGTATTTTTCTGTTTAGGGATTTAAAATTTTTTTAATAGACCTTGATTTAGATTTATAAAAATATTGAGAAGAGATTATAAAAGTTCTATTATATCCCATATCCAGTCTCAGTATTTTACCATATAGTATGTTATGTTACAATTAATCAACGAATACTGATATTTTATGATCAGCCTGAGTCTGTAGTTTACCTAGATTCCCTTAGCTTTTACCTAATGTATTTTGGATCCTATCGAGCACACCACATTATACTGAATCATGTCTACTTTGTGGCACTGTGGGATAAAACACTGAACCGCAAGGTTGGTTTGAACCACAAAGTCAACGGTTCAAACTTACCAACCGCTCCTTGGAAACCCTATACAAGGTCACTATGAATCAGAACTGATTTGACGGCACTTAACAACAACCGTGGAAGGAGCCCTGGTGGCATTGTGGGTTAGGCTTTGGGCTGCTAACTACAAAGTCAGTGGTTCAAACCCACCAGCTGATAGATCCATGGGTTTACTGCCTTGGGAACTCTATGGCTTTGTTCTGCTCAGTCCTGTATGGTCACTGAGTCTGATTCGACTTGCTGGCAGTGAGTGTTGTTGTTACCGCTGATGTTAAGTGCCATGGAGTCGGTTCCGACTTGTAGCGACCCTGCTGAGTGTTTCTGAGGAGCAGCTGGTGGGTTTAAACCACCAACCTTGCGGTCCAGTTCTTATCCTAGAACACCATACCAAGACTTGCTGGCAAGGGGTGGTAGACAATTCTTACTTGCCCTTTGTTGTTGTTGTTAAGTACCAGTCAAGTCTATTCTGACTCATAGTGACCCTGTATAGGATTTCCAAGGAGCGGCTGGTGGGTTTGAACCACAGATCTTTCGGTTAGCAGTCCAGTGCTTGTCTTACAGCACTGCGCCAGGACTGAAAACAAATTCATTATCATTACCTTCACTTGTTGCACATACAGCTCTTAAATCATTTATATATAATGTATAATAGTATGGCCTCACGAGTATGTCAGATTATAATCTAACTTTACATTATAATCTAATACCACTTCGTTTATTTTGTTGCTCAGATTACTCTAGCTGGGACCACTGAGCGTTCTTTCAGGGGTCCCTGACAGTGTGCAGGCCTGGTTTTGAGCACTTCCTTACTGTCTGGCATTATAAGATGCTCCCAGCTCATCTTGCATGTTACCTGCCCCAACTACCCATAGTTTTTTTTTTCTGTTTTTACAATAAGAAAGTAAATCTCTACACCTGAGAAAACTTATATTACCTTCAGTGTTCATTCGTTCCATGAGTATTAGTGAAAATCTCTTTAAAAAAAAAAAATGCTTTCAGAGAATTAATTCTAACCTTTACCAGCAGCAAAACACCAACTGAGTGAAATATTGCATTTCCTTAATTTCAAGAAGCATGTTTGTGTTTGTGAGTTTTTTCCTTCACATTAAAAAATTTCTTGAATCCAAGTATACATTTAATATCACGTCTTTTTTTTTTTTACTCTTTACTATGTGGTTAATTTGATGGTACACATTACAACTGGTGCTGTCTTGGGAATGGAGAAAGTAAGCAGTCAGTTGATTCTTGTTTGGACTATCAGTCATCATTCAATGACTTTAAGTGATTTTTTTCCACCTACTGAACAAATATTTTGATTAAAGTGGTTTGATGTGCAGCATCTACAGACATTAGAAACCCCAAGATTTTTACCTACTCCGACACATAACTTTACCTCAAACCACAAATTCTCATGAGACCTAAATATAGATAAAAGAGTTGTTGTTACGTGCCGTGGAGTCGGTTCCGACTCATAGCGACCCTGCACAGGGGAGGAGAATCAATTCTTCTGTGGGTATACTATCTGACTTCATTTATGTTTACTGGATCACTTTTTCAAAATCTCATGAATCCACTGCCACGCCAGGGGAGGCTAATGTTGAAGCTGAGGGTTCTGAGAACGGTGTTGGTTTCCTATTGAGGAGAAGTAAAAGTGTTTACTGGTTGACAAGCCTATTAGAAAGAACTCCTAACTTCTGTCTTTCCTACTCGAAGAAGCCAAGCAACCTCAGAACCAAACCATTCTTTCCACCGTAGCCAGCTTCTTCTCTCCAACTAATGAGTGCGGTTGCTTTAGGCAAATCATGTCATACACATTTTTCTTTTAATGGACAGACACTGATTCAACTATTCAACATCAGCATCTCTCACAAAGAGCCAAGATCACAGAGGAAAGTCCCAACTTTGTCATCCAGGTAGGTAAAACTTGACTACTCCAAGTCCTGATTTCTGTTCCATTCTAGGGTAAAATATAAGAAGATACTGATAGTGCCCTAGTCAGCCTTCTAGCATCCAGAAGGGGCTGGAAGAGATGATGCCCTGAATTTTAATCAACCATCTACCAAGCTCTTCCTATGTGCCAGGTACTGAGTTAAACTGAGTTAAGTGCACCACAGACATAGTTTCATTTAATTCTCAAAACAACTAACCCTGTGAACTAGGGACTGTGATGGCCACTTTACAGATAAAATAAGCAAGATTCAAAATAACTATCATGTCTACGGTCCCTTGGTAAGTATGAAATCAGAATGCCAAGTCCAGCTGTGTCTGACACCAGACCCTCAGATCCTAATATTCTTTGCTTGGAAACCCTGTACAGGGTCGCTATGAGTCGGTTCCGACTCCACGGCACATAACAACAACAACAACATACAATAAGCACTGGACTTTGAACCACAAAGTCAGCAGTTCACGCCACCTAGTCATTCCACATGAGAAAGATTACGTTTTCTGCTTCCTCAAAGATTTAAAAGACCCTAAACAGGATCTCTATGAGTTGGAACCAACTTCAAGGCACTTAACAATAACAACATAGAATTGGAGTTTGGAGTCCTGGTGTGGTTCTGTAAAATAAGCACTGGACTGCTAGCCTCAAGGTCAGCATTTGAAACCTACCAATCACTCCTTGGAAACTCTGTACACAAGTAGAATTATCATCTATAACCTATAAATGATATACTTATAAATATAGTGCACATACCTTCACTCCAACCAAATCTTAAGCTGCACTGAGGACAGGGGCAGTTTTTAAATTCTCTTGTCTCAGTAATGAATTCAGCTTTCCAGTCTCTTTCCAACCGCTTTCCTGTGAACTGTGAACATTTGCTTCACTACTGGTTCTAATTTTTTTTTTTTTTCTAATTCAAGAGTTCTATTTGACCTTCATTATATTCCTCTTATTTACTGTTTTACTTTGGTTCTCTTTTTTATTCGTCTCTAGAGTTACAAGCTTAGTTCATTTATTTCTAGTACTTTAAAATAAAGGCCCAAACCAAAACCCGACTGCCATCAAGTCAATACGACACTTCGTGACACACAAAGACGGAGGAGAAAATTGCCTCATGGGGTTTCCAAGGCTGTACCTCTTTACCGAAGCAAGCAACCACATCTCTCTTCCTCAGACAGACTGGTGAGCTTGAACCACTAACCTTTTTGCTAGCAGCTGAGTGTTTAAAACACTAGGCTACCAAGGCTCTCTAAATAAAGGGGATACTAGTGTGGAGTCCTGGTGTGGCGCTGTGGGTTAGTGCGCTAGACTGCATGGTTGATTTGAACTGCAAGGTCGGTAGTTCAAGCTCACCAGCCGCACCTTGAAAACCCTATACAGGGTCACTATGAGTCGGAACTAATTCTATGGCACTTAACAACAACAACAGTGTAGCACTGTAGGATAAGCACTTAACTGCGAACCATAAAGTCGACAGTTCAAACCCATCAGATGCTCCTCAGAAACCCTATACAGGACTGCTATGAGTCGTAACTGACTCAACGGCACTTAACAACAACATGGACTCCTAGTGTGGCGCTGTAGGATAACTGCCAGACCATGGACCACAAAGCCAGCAGTTCAAACCCACCAGCTGCTCCTCAGAAACTGTACAGGGTCGCGATGAGTTGTAATCAACTTGACAGCACTTAATAACAACATATTTTGAGACCCATCCTATTCTATCGATATATACTCTTATGTTTTTTGTGTGGGGGGGGGGTTTGTGTCTAAAAAATGTTTGGTTAATAATCTGACATTTGTATGTATGTGTGTGGTCTTCTATTGAATTATTATTTTTTTTTTTTAATGCTCCATGGTCTTTCAAAAATGATGTGAATTTTCTGTGTTAGATTAGGGTCAATCATGATAATGTTATTCAAATCTTTGGCCTCTGCTATACATGATCAAATTCTGAAAGCCCTGTGTTAGTCTTCCACTAAGACTAACTATGGGAGACTTTGTATTTTTTAATTTTCTACTTACTTGTATTATTTCATTCTCATTGTTAACAACTTTTAACTTATCTAATTCAGTGCTGGATTGCTCAGTGCATGAAGGTTCATTATTTTTAAATCCTGTTGGATTTGTATATGTTCTTTCTTGTGTCTGTAAGAGATGTGTATGTGAGGCTCTCTGCTCCTCCCCATTCGACAGGCAGTCACAGCTTCTCTTGCAGTACCAGCCGCATCCCTGAGACAAGATGGTGAAGGTCGGAGTCAACGAATTTGGCCGTATTGGGCGCCTGGTCACCAGGGCTGCTGTTAACTCTGGCAAAGTAGAGGTTGTCATCAACGACCCCTTCATTGACCTCAACTACTCAACTACATGGTATATATTTTCCAGTATGATTCCACCCATGGCAAGTTCAATGGCACTGTCAAGGCTGAGAACGGGAAACTTATCATCAATGGGAAGCCCATCTCTATCTTCCAGGAGCGAGATCCTGCCAACATCAAGTGGGGTGATGCTGGTGCTGAATGTGTTGTAGAGTCCACCGGTGTCTTCACAACCTTGGAAAAGGCTGGGGCTCACTTGAAAGGTGGTGTCAAAAGGGTAATCATCTCTGCCCCTTCTGCTGATGCCCCCATGTTTGTGATGGGTGTGAACCATTAGAAGTATGACAACTCGCTCAAGATTGTCAGCAATGCCTCCTGCACCACCAACTGTTTGGCCCCCCTGGCCAAGGTCATCCATGACAATTCTGGCATCATGGAGGGACTCATGACCACAGTCCATGCCATCACTGCCACCCAGAAGACTGTGGATGGCCCCTCTGGGAAACTGTGGCGTGATGGCGGTGGGGCTGCCCAGAACATCATCCCTGCATCTACTGGTGGTGCCAAGGCTGTGGGCAAGGTCATCCCTGAACTGAATGGGAAACTCACTGGCATGGCCTTCCGTGTCCCCACTCCTAATGTGTCTGTTGTGGACCTGACCTGCCGCCTGGAGAAAGCTGCCAAATATGATGACATCAAGAAGGTGGTGAAGCAGGCATCAGATGGACCCCTAAAAGGCATCCTGGGTTACACTGAAGACCAGGTCGTCTCTTGTGACTTTAACAGTGACACCCACTCTTCCACCTTTGATGCTGGGGCTGGCATTGCCCTCAACGACCACTTTGTCAAACTTATTTCCTGGTATGACAATGAATTCAGCTACAGCAACAGGGTGTCAGACCTTATGGTCCACATGGCCTCCAAAGAATAAGAGCCCCCTGGACCACCAGCCCCAGCAACAGTACTAGAGGAAGAGAGAGGCCCTCAGCTGCTAGGAGTCCTTACCCCAACTGTAATCCCCCTACACACTGAGAAACTCCCATCCTCAGTTTCCATCCAGACCCCCTGGAGAAGGGGAGGGGCTTTAGAGAGCCCAGTCTTGTCATGTACCATCAATAAAGTACACTATCCAGCCAAGAAAAAAAGAGATGTGTATGTGAAAAAAAGGTAAGCATTAAACTTCCGTATTTGATTTTTGCGCAGAAAATCCCAAGGAAGGGGGAAGTTAGGGATAAACATGTAGCAATTGTTTGAAGGTCTCCCCGTTTACTGATTAAGATCCTGGTTTGGGTCACAAAGAAATGGTACAATATCTTAAATAAGAGTTTCTGTCCTAACATATACATTCAAATTCATTTAGTATCACAAACACACTGTAAGTTAAACATTATTATTATTAATCATTATTGGATCAGTACTGGACTACAAACCACAAGATCAGCAGTTCAAACCCACCAGCTGCTCCTCGGAAACCCTATACAGGGTCACTACCAGTCAGAATCTACTCTGCAAATGGCAGGGGGAGGGCGCTAAGCCTTCAAATTGAAAGGATTTGCTCAAGCAAGTACTTAAGCGATAGAACTGAGATGTAAACGCAAACCTTTGACTACAAGTCCAGTGTTATTTCCAGTACTCACCCAAACTTCCTTCTTATTGTTCCATCTCGGAGAGAAACTTAAACCCAAGCACACTACACACGTGTTGTGCAGGGAGGAACCGTAGTGAGGCACGCCCTTGGCGTACAGTGCTCATAATGTAGGTCAAGCAGTCCAGTCAGATCCTGAAGCAATTGTTTCTACACCAACTCTGGAGATATTTGGAGCATTATGTCATGCCAAAGGTTTTCCTCATTAGCAATTATGCAAAAAGATAGCATACACTGTGCTTTTGAGTTCTTCAATCTGCTATGGAGAAGTTCAAAGTCAAGAAAGTTTTCTTGCTGATGTACCACACACCAGCCCATTGCCTATTCCACTGTGATGTAATCTAGGACAGAATTATGGAGTCTCCGGCCAGGAGTCCTCCAAGCCAATGCTCTTCTTTGACATACCACAGAGCCTGATGCTATCAAACTGGCTCTTTGCAACACTATGCCGTTGAATTCCAAATTACCAGATCCCTTGCTCTCATTTTTGTTGTTCATCAGAACATTGAAATGGAGAGGCAGATTCGCATGTTTACAAAACTTATAAAGGACTTATCAGAACATGTACGAGTGCCTTGCCATTCACCCAAGGTAAGTTCTAAGAAGTCTTGCAAATACAGAAGTCCAAAGGGAACAGACAATGTTAAGAACCAAGACCCTTCTGCTGCACCTTTCTCTTAGTTTGAATAGAATAATCCAAGGCAATGCAAACTATTCAAAAGTATGCCGAGGGTGCTGGAAGAGATAATGAATGGGTAAGGTGTCCCTCAGGCAGCTAAATCTGTGACTAGGATCCAGGATTTGTGTTTCCTCTCACACATACATGACATGGGATTAAGTCTCTTTCACATTTAAGAGCACAAATAGGGCTGAATTGGTAAATAATTTCATGTCACACCTAAAAGTAAGGCTTCCAGAATCTAACTGCCTTGATTAAAATTCCAGTTAATCGCTTTATTCTTTTGGGCTCATCTATAACCTGGACATGGGGATCATTTTATGAGTATTAAATATGACATTTCATACAAAGAGCCTAGTCAATGCCATGTAGAGACGGTGGCTGCTGCTAATTCTGGTAGTAGGTGGAGAATTTTATTCTCAAGACATGCTATCTTAGAATTTCTCACAAGGAAAGCAGTCAATCAGACAAAGAACTTCATTTCTGAAGGTAGTCTGTATGCAGGGAAGTCAGGAGAGTCAGAAATCGCTTCTCCAGCCATCTCAAAGCAGCACAGGCCCCAAGAGCAGGAGGGCAGATCTATGCAAGACCTGAAGCCTTTGAGTAGTAGCTCAGTGGTGAAACGCTCCCATTTCATGCAGGGGACATGAGCTCAGCTCCCAACCAGTGTACCTCATGCAGTAACCACCCTGATTCAGCAGATACTTAATAGGTT
Source organism: Chrysochloris asiatica (assembly GCF_000296735.1). Lineage (NCBI taxonomy): Eukaryota > Metazoa > Chordata > Mammalia > Afrosoricida > Chrysochloridae > Chrysochloris > Chrysochloris asiatica. Next base: position 5,651,992 of record NW_006408612.1, read on the forward strand.
TCAGGAGAGCTTCCAGGCTAAGACAGAATAGGAAAAAAGGCCTGGTGATCTACTTCTGAAAATCAGCCCAGGAAAATCCTCTGGATCACAAAGGTCGCAGCCACAACCAGCCATGGGGCTAGTGCATGACCAGGAAGCATTTCATTCTGTTGTGCATGGGGCACCAGGAGTTGTGGACGTCAGCTAACAGCAACACCGGAGTCTGGAGGCGGTGCTGCATTTATGTTTCTCAGTTTGCAAGATTTGGGTGTATCTGTTTCCGATCAAAAGTAAGGAGGAAAGTGGTATGTGAATTATACCTCAATATATTTTTTAAAGCCTCATGACTACTGATAAATTATGTGGATGAGATACAGGTAGGGGCTTAGTAGCTCTCATGTGTGTAGCCAGGGCATACAAAATTTTGGAGATGCTCTTTAAGTGATGTGACGTGTAATACACTTGAGCCATGCCTTTTAGAAGAGCCTAGAGTACAGATAGATGGTATTAGAATGGGTTTTCTTTGAATGAAGCTCCAAGACTAAGTGAGGCCACAAGATTTATTCCGGTTACAAATAAAATGATATAAAAGCCATATCCAGCTGGGCAACCTCAAACCCAACTACATGTACACCCATTTGTTGTTGTTTTTATGTGCTGTGGAGTCGATTCCGACTCATAGCAACCCTGTAAAGGGTTTCCGAGGCTGTAAATCTTTACAGGAGCAGAAAGCCTCATCTTTCTCCCGCGGAACAGCTGGTAGTTTCGAACTGCTGACCTTGCGGTTCGCAGCCCGACTCGTAACCACTACGCTACCAGTTATTTATCACAGTTTTTTTCTGGATTGTGATTTGGATTTTGAAGTGGTCACAGTTGGATGAATTACAGAATTCTGGAAATGAAGTAAGCTGTCAAAACAAAAACATCTCTCAAGATTCTATTTATATAATTAGTGATTTAGTCATAATGAATGGGAAACACAACATTTCGTATACCTATTGAGTTGTCTTTCAATAAATTTGTATACCAAATTATCTAGATGTTGTCTTCAAGCAATGTCTAGAAATAAAGTTGAAGGTGGTAAATAGAACAGTGGTGCTATTTACAAAATTACTGTTTTAAACTTGTCAAAGGTATACGAAAAATACTGAGAGAGTCCGCATAATAGGATTAATTAACTTCTAATTAACTCTCAAGGACAAATTCACATTAAAAAATGATCAAACATCTCTGTCAAATAACAAGTGTGTTTATTGAAATATGATTCAGGAACATTTTATATGAACTGCACTTTAACCTTAGGAGTGTTGTGGGTCATTAGCAGCATCAATTGAAGTAGAGGCAGAAGAGATGCTAACGAAGCTGATTCTGGTTTGTTGTTGTTGTTAAGTGCCATCAAGTCGGGTTTCCGAGGAGCAGCTGGTGAGCTTGAACTGCCGACCTTGCTGTTCAAACGGCTTTAGAGTCTGGCGCATTAACCCACAGCACCACACCAGGACTCGATTCTGGTTTCATTTTTAATAAACTCTACTTTTCTTATTGGAGTTTAGGTGTGGCATTATAGGATAAGCACAGGACTGCTAACCACAAGGTTGGCGGTTCAAACCCACCTTGGAAGTCCTATACAGACTCGACAGCACTTAATAGCAATAACACTTTCCTTATTATTGGGAAATTATCACCATGAACTGTAATATTTATTAAAACATGATGAGATATTTTTAGCAACCAGATTTTTTTAAAAATGTTTTATTGTGAATTATGTGATAGTTTACATGGGAGAGCATTAGCTTTACATTCATCCTATTGTATATCGTTTTATTGTCGTGGTTACAATCCCCTCCATGCATCATCAACCAACCAAAGGGTATACCCTGCAAGCCTGCCTCCCGGTGATCAGCACACAGCCCCTCTCCCTCTCTGGGTCTAAAGTCCCCAGCCACTCCAGCTCTCCACGTCATCGTCTCTGCCTCCATCTCTGGGATCACTGCTTCTCTGGATAGGGTCCCGCTCTCCACTCTTCTCCATTGATGGTTCCAGGGACGACTGCATGGTTAATCACTTCCCTTCTTTTGCTACAAAACGTCTACCTATACATTTCCAACCCTCACAGTCAGTCCTGATAACAATTATTCACTATTGTACCACAAGGGACCTATCCACATCTCCTTTCATCAGCCCTGCCTAGACAGATTGGATACTACTCAGTGGAGATTCTAACTTCCTCCGTGCCCTCTGGATCTAGGTTCCCACTTGAAAGCTTGTAAGCCAGTCACTTCTTGCCTTTATAGCCTCCCCCCCCCCGCCCCCGACTTTGGGTAGTCAATGTCCAAGTTGCCCATCCTTGTCTACTCTGTGTATGGAGGGGATGGGAATGACTCTCGCTGTAAAGATTTGTTCCCTCTTTTGAGCTACTGCATCCATAGGTGTAAATCAGGTTCATCAAATTGTATCAGATTACTCTTTTTTTCCCTCTTCTTTCCTCTTCTAGTTGAGCTCTTAGCAACTAGATTTTATAGGAGCCCTCCCAAGCAGATAATTCGTGACCAAGTACTATTAAATGTACAGCTAAATGTGTACATTCAACTTAAAAATAATTAATCTAAAATAAAGAAATGGATTTAAGGTTACAAAAACAAACAAGCAGAGCAAAACAACAATAACAACAAACCGCCAAGCTAGCATTTATGACAAACTATCCAAAAATAAAATCCAGAAACCGCCAACCAAAATGTAGACTTGAGATCGTGCGTTTCACTGTATAGTTGAGAAACATGCAGTTAGCTTATATCACTCTAATGTTTCATGCTTGAGGGAGAAAAAAAGATGTAAAATAATTTAGCCAGTAATGGCCATTCCATACAGTGAGTGTGACCAATGTGTCACACTGAAAACTCTTTAAAAACTCTTATTTTTCACATAAAAGGGCCCATAAATGGCAGCCAGCCACTTCATCTGGTGATCGACTAGGGATAAAACGAAATTCTAAACAAATGCAATTCGTATCTTAGCCACAACTGTAAACCTTCATAGACTTACCCATGAGTGTGAATTTGGGATAATGAACAATCACAGATAAACAATCAGCCAGAAGTAGCACTGCAGGGAAGAAGAGGAAGGCCCCTTGTGGTTCCAAGTCAAAGGGCAGTGTTAAGGTGACAAGGTCAACCGTGGGAATGAAAAGATCTGGTCTGCTGAGTGTTAGGAGAAAAGCCCCTCCCAAAGCTTCTGCCAGCCCCCAAGTGCCTAAGAAAGCTAAAGGGCCAACCCTATATGGTCATTGTTGTTGTTAAGTGCCATGGAGTCAGTTCTGACTCTTAGCAACCCTTCAGACTCAGTTCTCCAAGGAACAGCTGGTGGGATTGAGCTGCCGACTACAGTTGAGTGCTTATCCTACAGTGCCATACCAGGCCATTATCGCTGGCTTCATAAGTGGAGCAAAATGATTCGTGTGCGAGCCCAGAAGTCCCTGCAGAGGTCCACACCTCAAGTAATGTCGTGCCAGTAATGTCAGAGCAAACCAGAGACCTCAAAACTCTCTGCCGAATTGCCAGAGGTCTGGATGCTGAGAAGTTACTACCTGAAGTTAGACTGAAGCTTATGTCACCAGGGCACACAAACACTGATGATTCAGATAAAACAACAACTTGTGAAAAATAAATGAATAAGTAAGTAAGACCACTACACTGATTCCAAATAGCAGTATCAAAACAGTTTCTAAAGCAATACCTCGCTCAAGTCCTAATTTTCTTCTCTTCCTGTATGTGTTCAGATTACTTTGCAAATGCTCTTAATAGCACAAACTATTAGCATTATCCATTAACCTAAAATAATTCTTACAATAAAGGTTAATGTGCATAAACAGTATCATCCTAATAAACAAAACCCTAAGTGCTTTTTTATGCATTGTCTAATCCATCCTCATAATTGAAGAAAGTTATTTCCACTTCAGAGGTGGTGACACTGGGCTGAGGTTGAATGATAAACAATAAAACACCCATCCAAGCAAGCTAGAAAACTGTTGCTTTCTACCAAGGGTCCTGAGACAATAAACACCTGTAATTGATTAGCTAACTCTCGCATGTTTCAAAAAGCAAACAGTGATATGGCACATTTTGATGGGATAAGGTGATTTTTACAGTCAAGATCTTACAAACACAAGATATAAAGTCAGATAGCCTTGTTGAGTGAACGATCTAGTTTTCTACTGCTACCAAAGAAACCACCTAAAACATAGCATAAAGCAACAAATATTTCATTATCTTCATGGAGTCGGAAGGCTAGGAATTTGGAAACGCACAATGGAGACAGTATTCTCTGTTCCATAACATGTGTCTTAGCTGAGATCCCTTGATAAGCTGGGAACTAGACTACCTGGGTGTGGGGATCCACTTCCAAGATGGCTTCTTCACTTACACAATGAACCAAGTCTTGGCTGACTAACGATGACTCAACCAAGCTAGTCAGTCAGAGCACCTTTATGTGGCCTTTCCAGCATGGGAGGTTTAGTGTACTTGGATTTCTTACATGGTGAACTGAGGGCTTCAAAAGTAAGTGTTCTCAATGAACTGTGACTTAGTTTTGGAGGTCACATAGTCACTTCTGCCGTACTCTACTGTTCAAAGCAGTCAAACTCCCGACTCTACTACCCTCAAGATTCAAGGGGAAGGGACACAGACCCACCTCTTAGGGGAGAAGTGTGTGCAACCATGTTTTAAAATACCCACAGTGAGTCTTCAGTTTCCTGTTGCCTATAGCACCAACAGCTTGAACTTCACCTTTTGTTATTTGATTTATTGATATGCAGCTGCGCTTACAGAACACCAATCACACACAGTTGCAGTTACAGATCTAGATAACCTGCTTATGAACTGTGTGAGGTCAATGTCCCAGGGCAATAGAAAGTCTACATGAGTGTTAGGTAAATATTAATTTAGAATAATGACAAAGGCAGTCACTGGTGGGAAATCTATGGGAATCGTTGGTGCTTTGATGTTATAAAAACTAATCAGGGGTAAAACAGGGCTTTATTTTATCTATCATCATTAAAGCTACATAGCAATCAGATGCTTCAAGTTAAATTAAAACATTAATGAGCTAGGAAACATAGGGGGAAATTATTTAACTTCATAGAACTATTTAGCTTGAATTGACAAGTCAAACTCCTATCACTAGCTAGGCACTTTCTTACCACTAGCTAGGCAGGTTGCTGTTGTTAAGTGCCGTCGAGTTGGTTCCGACTCATAGTGACTCTGTGTAGGGTTTCCAAGGAGCAGCTCAGACGGACATTGCAGTCCAGCTCATTAACCCACAGTGCCACACCAAGACTCCAATGGGAATATTGGATATTAACTAAGGTTAATTGGAGAACACGTGCCCTTCCTTGCTTTTAAGTAGTTGAGCTCAATTCCTGTGAAATTACTGCACCTTCCAAATTTGGTCCTTGGACCACATCTTATGATCTTTTGATTTAGGTTAGACTGTGGGTATTGCCCAAGTCTATGGTATTTTGCTGTAGCTCTACTGGACAATTTTGCATTTTTCTATGAAATTATAAAGTAAACACTCAATATAGAATTCTTTAGCTGATAATAAACATTTATTGAGCATGTTTATTTAAACTTGGGAGTATTTAATTAACCTGACAAAGGTCACAAAGTTAGTAAGAGGCTGAAATGTCTGACCCCCCAATATCTACGCTGTTACTCACTATATGTTACAATATGGTACTTGTCAGAAACATGGGTCCTAGCTAGCCTACAAAAAGGAGGCAGACCTTTGCCAACACCTCTTTGATTTTAACCCCTCGAGTCACTCTAAGCTTGGAATCGAAATGCAAGTTTAACGGAAGCAGTGACTGCACATGGACAGTACCTGTTACCCAGGAATCCTGGCAGCCTAAGACACAGCATTAACATCACTCCTGACCTCTGATAAAGTTTATCCGTATGCCTGAAAAGCAGTCTTGAGTCTCAGCCGTGTGGAGCAAGGGCGCAAGTGCCTCCACCACCAATCACCTCCTGGAATACTGTCCACCAACAGCTTCCTACTTCTGAGGCAAGGAGAAAGAGGTCCAGAAATCAGGACTAAACATGAACACTAAAACCCTGAGGCATGTTGAGACCTGAGTCCCTCCTGGCTTGAACGATTGTTAAGATGTGATGGACGTGCTCAGGGCCACAGCTGAGCAGCCACATGCTGGGACATGCATTAAGAAAGACCATCCATAAAAACTCTGTATTTTACTCCCTTGTAAGAGAAGACACGTCATTAAGAAGGACCACCCATAAAAAAATCCATATTTTACTCCTGGTGTGGTGCTGCGGGTTAATGCACTGGATTGTAAGGTTGGTTTGAACCGAAACGTCAGCGATTCAAGTTCACCAGCCACTCCTTGGAAACCCTATACCAGGTTGCTATGAGTCAGAACCAACTCAAGGCACTTAACAATAAGCTGGGACATGCCATTAAGAAAGACCATCCATAAGAAGTCTGTATTTTACTTCCTTGTCAGATGTTTTGTAGGTTGGACTGTTTGACCCAGTGTCCTAGGCATAACTTCTGCTGGGGCAGAGAACATTAGCTCCTGAGAGGGGTTTGAACTGGAATCCCAAATAAGTTTAGGCAGCCTCTACTAGAGGCCTTTGTGATAGATTCCAACTTGAAGAAATGCGGTACATGCAGCCACTTAGCATAGCCTCTCCTGATAGGGCCATTTCCTGTAAAGCCTCACCTATCCTTATGAATAAACAATGAGGCCTTTTCCCACTTTTGTTGTTGTTGTTAAATGCCATGGAGTTGATTCCAACTGATTATACCCCTGTACAGGTTTTCCGAGGAGCAGTTGGTAGATTTGAACCGTTAACCTTCTGGTTTGCAGTCCAGTGTTTACCCTACATCGCCCCACCAGGAGTTCTTTGTTGTTGTTGTTATTGTTGTTGTTGTGAGGTATCATCTAGTGGGTTCCGCCACATAGTTACCCGATGTACAGCAGAACAAAACACAGCCTGGTCCTGAACCATCCTCACAATTGCTGCTACGCTTGAGTCCACTGTTGCTGCTACTGTCCCAATCTATCTTGTTGGGAGTCTCCCTCTTTTTCATTGTCCCTCCACTTTACCAAGCATGATGTTCTTCCCGAGGGACTGGTCCCTCCAAAATATGTCCAAAGTATGGAAGATGTAGTCTGGACATCTTGGCTTCCAAAGAGAATTCTGGCTGTACTTCTTCCAACACAGATTTGTTTGTTCTTCTGGCAGTCCATAGTACTTTTAATATTCTTCTCCAACACCATAACTCAAATTCTACTATGGTCTTCCTTGTTCATTGTCCAAATTTCACATGCATATGAGGCTATTGAAAATGCCATGGCTTAGGTCAGGCACACTTTAGTCCTTAAACTGACATCTTTGCTCTTGAATACTTTCATATTGTGCAGCAGATCTGCCCAATGCATTATGTCGTTTAATTTCTTGAAAGCTGTTTCCATAAGTGTTGATGGCTGATTCAAGTAAAATGAAATCTTTGACAACTTCAATCATTTCTCCATCTATCATGATGTTATTTATTTGTTTTCTTTACACTGAGGTGCAAACCATACAGAAGGCTATGGTCTTCGATCTTAATCAGTCATCTTCACTTTCAGCAAGCAAGGCCGTATCATCTGCATATCCTAGGTTGTTAATGAGTCTTCCTCCAATCCTTATACCATGTTCTTCTTCATATAATCCAGTTTCTCAGATAATTTCCTCAGCATACAGATTGAGTAAGTATGGGGAAATAATGCAATCCTGGCGTACACCTTTTCTGGTTTTAAGCCATTCAGTGTCCCCTTGTTCTCTTCGCATGACTGCCTCTTGGTCATGTACAGGTTCCTCATGAGCACAGTTAAGTGTTCTGGAATACTCCACAATGTTGCCCATCGCTTGTCATTATCCACAGAGTCAAAAGCCTCTGCATAGTCAATGAGCACAGGTAAACATCTTTCTGATATTCTGCTTGCAGCCAAGATCCATCTGATGTCAGCAATGATACCCCTCGTTCTACATGCTAGTCTGAATCCAGCTTTACACACCTAAAAACCTTTTAAATCCTAACAAAACCTGTGTTCAGGGAGGTGGGAGTAGCGTTGCATTAGAACGCCAGGAATCTGAGGAGACCTTCTTTGTCTCCTCTGGACAGATCCTTCCCTCTCAATAAATCTTCAAATCTTTTGCTCATGTGAACCTCTTTCTGTCTAACCTCATCATTCTTGGTCAGCAAAGACAAGGATTCTCCATTGAAGGGTCGAGGTCCCCTTACACCCTAATGAACCTGCGTATTTATCAGAGTCAGCACAAAGTATGAGACCAGGAAAGGCAAGTGCTTCTGTGTCCACCACTCTTGGCAGGCACATAATTCTTCTTTTAAAACAAAATCCACCTAGATTAGTGGTTGTCAGAGGTGGAAGGAAGGGGGAAAGGGAAGTTAATGGTGATGGAAAAATCACATTATGAGTAGGGTTGCACAGTTGATTATCGTAATTGCTGTCAATAAATTGTGCACATGTAAAAAACTGAACCGGAAACAGTTGTGTGGTAGATATATTTACAACAATGACAAAAAAGAAAAGAAAGAAAAAAAAAACTTAAAAAAATTATCCTCTAATTCCTTGAAGAGAAAATTCAAACAGTTCTCATACATCATACATATGACAGAGGCGGTTTTTAATCATTTAAATTATTTATCTTTCATTGTTTAATGCTTTATACCATCCCTCCATGCATAATTTATTAGACCATTTATGTTTATTAAAAATTGATAATGGGGACATGTTGCCTCCCCATTCTCTCGGGTTACCAATACGTCTCTGTCAGATCACTTGTGAACAGACAGCAAGGCATTCTACTTAATTTTTGTTAAATTCACTTTAGCTGTTTTGTATGTCCCTTTCCTTCCTAGGGTTCCTTCTCTTCCAAAAAAGAACAAGATTCTAGAGCTTTCCAAGACTGCGGCTATAGCCTATGGAGCCATCTTTGTCTTTCCTGGTCTAGTTTTTTCCCTTGGCACTTGGAATATTCTTTTCCTTGCCTTAATTATGTTTTCTGTCACTTTTTAATTTTCTTCTTCTTCTTTTTTTCTTCACCCCTTCTTTCCAAATTTGCTGCAACCCATCAACCCCAAATCCTATAACTCTCTGTCACCAGTGTCTACAACCCACTGCCCTGGGGAAGGTTCAGGACCATGACATTCCTGAACACTCCTGCTTTAGACCTGGTCATTGCATCTTCTCTCTGGAAGGGCAGGGGAGAAGCAAAAGGGCACAAAATGTATGAGAGAAGTATGGAAATCACAAGCAGAAGTTAAGAAGGGTCTCATAGCATAGTAAGCGGAAAAAGGTTTGTAGTGTACTCAGAATATCCAAGTTTTCTCTTCTCAGTATGTCCACACTACCCTATGAGTCCCCACCCCACCCATTCTCCAGGGTTTCCTGCTGAAGGGAAACTCAAGCCAGGAATCTGAGGGTGACCTTTGCCTCTTCCCTCTCACTCACCCCCACAACCAATCTATCAATCACTAAGTCTACTGGAGTCTACTTCCTAGTTAGTGTCTTTGAGACTCATCCCCTGAGCTTCACATCCATGGGTTATCCACCACCTTCTCTTGCCTAGGCTTCTGCAACAGCCTCCTGGAAGTCTCCAGGACCAGTCCCTCCATTCTCTAACTGCTGTGGCCTGGATGATTTCTTTGAAAGGCAGATCTTCTTAAAATCCTCTTCTCATCATGATTGGACTCAAGTTCAATATTCTTAACATGGCTTACCAGTGGTTTCACAGAGTTTACACTGGTAAACTTAACATGTGATAAGGCCTTTTACTTTGCAAGCCCTATATATGACCTCTATCTCCCCAACAAACATTCATACAATTCTTACACTCTCCTCTCCAATCACGCAGAACTTCTTTCAGGTTCATGAAACAGCTGTGTTGTCTTTTAGCGCTTGGCCTACAATCAAAAACAATATGGCTCTCTTGCCATCAACCTTCTTCCTCCATCTCCACAGAGATGACTCATCTATCCTTCCATGAACACTTGGGTTCTACACTTCTCCCAACATGTTTCCAGGCACCTGGCATTCCCCAACCCAGCACTCATCACCCGGTATGGTTAATTTCCTGATTACTCAATTGTGCTCCCCACAGACTCTAAGCTCCAGAAGGGTAGGAGGCATGCTTCGTTTGTTCACCATTGTAGTGCTCAGTGCCTGGCACACTGATAGACAGTAAATATCAGATTGAAGAATGATTGTGTAGGAGTCTAGCCATTGGTAGCGCCAATGAACCATGCCTCCTGGTACAATCATATCTTGTACAGTGTCTGCTCCTTGAATTTGGGCTGCAATTGTGGCTTGCTTTAAAAAACAGAATGCTGTAGAAGTGATGTCAACTAGTTTTGGGCCTGAGCCTTAAGGAGACCTAGCAGCATCTACTTTTGTAATGTTAGCTATCATGTAAGAAGTCCAGCAACCCTGCTAAAGTGACCACATGGGAGGCACCTCACGTAGAGAGAATGAGGCCCTCAGACTGTTGGAGAAAGATAGAAGCCCAGCCATCACTGCTCCCCCATAGAGTGCTGCTTCAGCTAACCTGCCATCTGAGCACAGTCACAACACTGACCACAGGCAAGAGCAGCAGTGTTGTTTTGCTAAGCCCAGCCAAGACTGTAGGATTATGTCAAAGGCTTCATTTTGCTTGGATCAACAGTCAATGTTCATGGAAGCAGCAGTAGAAAAAAAAAAAAAAATCAAACGACATACTATTTTCAGCAAATCTGCCACAAAAGACCTCTTTAAAGTGTTAATGAGCAAAGATGTCATTTTGAGGACTAAGGTGCACCTGACCCAAGCCATTGTAGTTTCAATCAATTTATATGCATGTAAAAGTTGGACAATGAATAAGGAAGACCAGAGAAAAATCCATGCATTTGAATTGTGGTGTTGGCAAAGAATATTGAGTAGTGTGGACTGCCAGAAGAACAAACAACTATGTCTTGAAAGAAGTACAGACAGAATGTTCCTTAGAAGCTAGGATGGCCAGATTTCATCTCTTGCACTTTGGACATATTGTCAGAAGGGACCAGTCACTGGAGAAGAACATCATGCCTTCTAAGGTGGAGTGGCATCGAAAGAGAGGAAGACACCCAAGGAGGTGGACTGACACCCAGTGGCAGCAACAATGGGCTCAAACACAATGATTATGGACCAGATAGTGTTTCTTTCTGTTGTGCATACAGTCACTAGGAGTCAACGCCAACACAAGGGCACCTAACAACAAACAAGTACTAAATTGCTGTTGAAGCCATTACATTTTAAGATTGTTTGTTACATAGCAATATATAAATATAATAAGTAAGAATATATAATGCAATTCCAATTAAGCTTCCAACAACATTCTTTAAAGAGATAGAAAAACGAATCACAAACTATATGGAAAGGAGAAAGACCCTAGATAAGCAGAGCAGTCCTAGTGTGGCACTGTAGGATAAGCACTGGACTGCTAATCAAAAGGTTGGCAATTCAAACCCATCAGTTGCTACTTGGAAAACCTATACAGGGTAAGTCACTATGAGCCAAACTAACTAGACAGCACTTAACAACAACACTGAAAAAGAACATAGGAGGCCTCTCACTTCCCAATTCTCAAAACCTACTACACAGTCAAAGTAATCAAAGCAGCCTGTTACTGGTACAAATGAAAGACACATAGGTCAATGGAACAGAATTGAGAACCCAGAAGTAAATCCACCCACATATAGTCAGCTGAACTTTGATAAAGGGCCAAGGCACACTAAACAAGGAAGAAAAAGTCTCTGGCAAAATTGGAAATCCATTTGCAGAAAAATGAAACAAGTTCTGCGTCTTGCACCATATACAAAAACAAGCTCAACATGGATTAAAGGCCTAAATGTAAAACCTAGAATTTAAAAATCATCAATGAAAAAATAGGGACAAATTTAGATTAGAGGCTCCGATACATGGCATAAATATACTACCAAACGTAAGTGAAAATGCACATATAGCAGAAGACAAAATAGATGACTGGGGCCTCCTGAAATGAATCAGGCTGCTAACCTCAAGGTCAGCAGTTTGAAACTACCTGGTGTTTCACAGGAGAAAGATGAGGCTTTCTGCTCCCAAAGATTTACAGCCACAGAAACCCTATTCAAGGTTGCTATGAGTCAGAATTGACTCCATGGCACACCACCACCACCATGTGCTCAAATTCACCAAGATTTCACCAAGAAGTAAAAAGAGAATCCACAGACCTGGGGGTGGGGGTGAGGTGACACTGGCAATGACATATCTGACAAGGGGCTACTGTCTAAATTTTACAGAACACTTCAGAACCTCAACAACAAGAAGACGAATAGTCCAATTAGAAAATGGGCAGAGAACGTGAACAGAGACTTCACCAAAGAAGACATTCAGGTGGGCAACAAACATATGAAGAAATATTCATGATCACTAGTCATTGTTTTTGTTTTTGTTAAGCGTAGTCTTTCAGACTCATAGTGACCCTGTACAGGGTTTTCGAGGAGCGGCTGAGCCTGAATCACCGCCAACCTTGGCAGTCCAGCGCATTAAGCCACAGTGCCAGACCAGGACTCTTCACTAGCCATTGGGGAGATGCAAATTAAAGCAACAATTGAGAGATCATCGGATCTCAGCATTAGTAGCAAAGTTCAATAAAACCAAAAACAACAAATGTTGGAGGGCGTGTGGAGAACACGGTGGGACTGTAAAATGGTGTAATCGATGTGGAAAAGTTTGGCACTTCCTCAGAAGGTTGGAAATAGAAATACCGTATAACCCAGCAATCTCTCTACTTGGTATGTATCCTTGAGAAAGATGAGCCGTGACACAAATAGATATTCATTGCAGTGTTGTTCACAATAGCAAAAAGATGGAGAAAGCCTAGATGCCCATCAGAAGAGGAACGGATGAACAAACTCTGGTACAAACACACAATGGAATATTATGCAACATTGAAGAATAACTGTGAATCTGCAAAACACCGCATCACATGGAAGTTACATAACATGCTGAGTGAAATTAGTCAGTCTCCAAGGGATAGATATTATATGAGAGCAGTACCTTAAACATCGAAAAAAGGTTTACGTTCTGTAATAAAACATTCTATGATGGTTACATGGGAGAGGGGAAAGGGAAAAATATTCACTGGGTAGAGTGTAGGCACATGCTAACTTGAGTGATGGGGAAGGCAGTTAAAAAGAAAGGGAGGAGAAAAAGGAAATTGCTTTCTTCTTTTTTTTCTCTTTCTTTTCTTTCTTATACTGGAAGAGAAACAATGCATCTATACTTTCCCACAAGTGAAAAAAGGGGAAAAAAAAAAAAGCAAGGAGAGCTTATTTGGACTGGATAGTGGCAATGGTTGAGCAACATGGGGAGTGTGGTTGTGGTTGGATTGTACATGCAAAAACGACTAAAATGGCACGTATTTTTGTTGTATATATATTGCTACAATTAAAAAAACTAAAAATATGAATAAGAAGGATTATAAGGCATTGCTGCACTGAATAAATTTCATGCAAAATAAGCTGCTTCTAACCGGCAGATGCAATATAATAGCAACAAAACTAAAAGGAAATAGAGAAACACATACCATCAGCTCCATTTAAATCACATTTTTTCCTCAGGCATCTGCTTTGGTTTTAATATATTTTCCAATGAAAAGATTTTCCTTCTTTTTTAAAATAAGTGATTTCAGGTCTGACAGTGAAGTTAGAGTCTACCCAAAGGAGAACAGTGTCCATTAACATACGAATGGAAACTAGCCCATGGCCAACCCTGCAATTCAGATTCCTTTCACTCACTAACGTGGAGTCCTGGTGTGGCACTCTAGGATAAGCACTGAACTACAAGGCTGACCGTTCAAACACACCAGCCCCTCCTCAGAAACTCTAGACAAGGTCATTATGAACTGGCACAAAACAACAACAGCCGGCAGTGTAGATCAGCAGTTATGGATGAGGGCAATGGGGCTGTTGTGGCCAGGGAGAACTAGGACACTGGAGACGTGGGTGCTCTGCCTGAGGTGGAATGAACATCAAATGTTCCATTCAGCTCGAAAAATCTGTCCAAAGAATAGAATGGCCAACTTTTACTGCCTATGATTTGCCGCCAATTGTTGTCAAATGCCATTGTGTTGGTTCCAACTCATAGTGACCCTTTATATAGAATTTCCGAGGAGGGGCTGGTGGATTTGAACCATCTGCCTTGCGGTTAGCAGTCCAGTCCTTATCCTACAGCCCCAAACAGCTACGCATCTTTTTAACCCAGATATCCAATCAGTTACACACATTAATATTAACGCACCATGGCTCCACAAAGACAGCTGATAAGGTTACATAATCCAGGATATGCTAGAACATTTTTAAAAGCCTCAAATATCAGATACTTGCATTAGAGTCTGCATCTGCAGAATAAAAAGAAAGACTGCTGCATTCATCCTGGTAGAACGTTGGGTTGCTACTTCTAATAATTGCTGCTCTTTTAGAAAGAAAGAAAAAAAAAAAAAAGATCGCTAATACAAATATAAAAACTATGCCCTCAGCAAAGAATCTGTCTTCTGTAAAAAAAAAAAAAACACGCACAAAATAATGCTTTGACTTTTCTGAATGCTCTTTTATAAGAACAAATACCAATACAATTTTGGGGGGCTATATCATGTCTCATTTAAAAACTAGCTCTGATTAATACATTTTCAGCGATACAGATTTAAAGCAAAGTAGTGTGTTTAGGAAAGATCTGACAGCTCAAATGTTGCATGATGAGAAATAGAAGGATCCATTCCCAGTGTTTGCAAAGCTCCATATACCAGGCAAGAGAAACCGAACCTTAAGCACAAATGTCAATGGTCTGTCAGTTGGTGAGACTACACATGAATGCTTTAAAACATTGCTGAGAAAGCAAAAGTCTAGACTTGAAAAAAATGGGAACTATTTTCCTTTTTTTCCTCCCCCTCTCTAGATAAGGTGTTCTTTGAACAGATGCCACTTTCATGCTTCCCTGGTACCCAGAAGCCTCCAAGAATGGAAAACTTTCTCTCTATAGGCATTAGGGTGTGGAGAAAAGATACACAGGCAGTAAAATAGGCCAAGCACCCATGTTTGGTAAGGGGATCTTGCTAGCACTCTAAAAATCTACCACTAGGGTTTGCCAAATAATTCTGGGTAGAAGAGAATTGACAAAAAATGAATTGGAAGCTCCAAATCCCATGTCAGTGACTCCCAAGTGAAAACACAGATCATCGCTTGTGTAAGAAGGCTGGCACTGGGTCTGTTTTAGAACATTAAGGGGCTTCCGGACTACCAACCTTTCATTTTACAGATGAGGAAACTGAGAACACAGGGTGGAAGGTGACTCATCCAACATCACACCAACAATTGTTGGGAGTCCTGGTGTGATGCTATGGGATAATACACTAGACCACAAGGTCAGTTTGAACCACAAGGCACTCAGCAGCCACTCCTCAGAAATCTCATACAGGATCGCTGTGAGTCGGAACAGACTCAATGGCACTTAACAACCACCACTACCTTTCCCCTGCACGAAGCCTGGTTAATGCCAGACTCCTAAAACCCAATGGTTTTCTATCATTAATGTATCTGTATATAGTTAACTCAACTTTCTCAGACTACACAGGGATGTAGTCTTCAGAAGGCATTCCAAGGGGTACCATTTTTACTGTGGCCTGATGAACCACCTTTGCCCAGGACGATGCCCATTTATGCCTGCTATCCCAGCATAATTATTAATAGTGTCCCTTGGTCTGGATTTGAAAGGTACATTATAAAGTCCTCTTTGAACTTCACTGGGAAAGGGGGCTCCTATTCCCCAAGAGCTCAGTATGGTAGTTAAAGACCATGAGATGTGATAATTGCCTTAAAGTATTTCCAGATCTGACCTGGAATAATTGAATCAAATCATTCTTTGTCTATAAGGATTAAAACATGAACCAACACATGGAAACCGCAGGGGTGGAATTCTTCAATAAACAGAAGTGTGCTCTAAATCTTCTCCAAGCTGCACTGCCTGGATTCAAATCCTTGTTCTGCCACTTACTAGCTTTTTGTGTTAGGGTTTATACTTTTTCTTCTTCACCTATTAACATAGTGAACACTCTTGGGTATCTGCTATACTATTATTACTACTACTCAACAGGTAGTGAATGGGTTCCCACAGTGGAGACTTTCACAGAGGCTCATCTCCTCGGCCACAGTTTCTTTTTTCTGGAATTTACCCAGCTTGCTCCCACCTCATGCAGGACCTTGCACTGGACATCCTCTCTGGTGGATGTAAGCTTTCCCCAGGTTATCATGTGTAGGGCTCCTTGCCATTCACATTTCAGCTCCCACATCACTTCCTCAGATGAGCTTTCCTTGACAGCTGTGTCTTAAGTAGTATCTTCCGGCATTCTTTACTCCATCATTCTGTCCCGTTTTTTTTTTTTTTTAAATCTAACTTAGCTAGGTAATTCTTTGTTTACTTGCCTACTGTCTGTTTCTTTCTAAGAAAAAGAAAACAAATCCATTGTCACTGAGTCAATTCTGACTCATAGCAAGCCCACAGAACAGAGCCGAGCTGCCCCATGGGGTTCCCAGGCTGTCATCTTTATGGAAACATCTTGCTCCCTCTGAGTGGCTAATGGGTTCCAGCCACTGACCTTTAAGTTATCAATTGAACAGTTAACCACTGAACCACCAGGGTTCCTTGTTTTTCCCTAACAGAATGTAAATTCCATGGAGACAGGGCCCTTGGTTTAAGCAAGCATTTACTAAATGTTTGTTAAGTCAATAGATGAGGCAGAAACATGTAGCAAGAGACATGACGAGGAGCAAGGGTGACTGCCTAGGAGTGCTGGGTTCGACTCTGAGTCTCTGGGTGTGAGGTGTCCGGGTGAACGGGGCGGCCTTAGAGGCCAATGACAGGATGTACTGCTTGCCCTGGAGGAAAGGAGCAGGTGAAGAGAATGGTCTTCCCTCATCTTCTTAGGAGAGCCCGCAGCAGAGCACCTAACCACGTCCCACTTTAGTACCCGGCCTCTCTGTCACTGGCAGGAACACACTTGAATTCAGTCATGCTCCCAAGCTGGTGTTTCAGACAGTTGGCATTTACAGGCAGAATGAACTTTCTTTGACTAGTGGTGAAGAGAATCTAGCAGAGATGGGACTTAAACATTTCTGATAATGGTTCTATAGAGTGGCAAGAAACCCAAAGGGCGAAACCTCTCTGTAGAATTCCACTGTATTTGCAGCCAAACAGAGTGATTGTACAGCAGCAACCCCAGATGAAGTCACCCTGAGTCATAAACATACTCTCTCTGAAGAGGATGTAAATAAAGGCTGCTTAAACCAGAAGGCTCTGCGCTGGAGACCTAGGAGCAAAACTAAAAAAGAATGTGGTTTCTGCTCAGACTCAACATGGATTAGCTGACTGTCTTGATTTTGAGAGACTTTTCCAGAAAGTATTAGGAAGGAAACCCATATCTTCATAAGAAGATTAATACAATACCATTAACAAATGCTGGTTATTTTTCTAGATTTCTCCGCGGGAGAAAGATGAGGCTTTCTACTCCTGTAAAGATTTACACCCTCGGAAACCCTATACAGGGTCGCTATGGGTCGGAACCGACTCGATGG
>NW_006408612.1:5669770-5691962 GCF_000296735.1 Chrysochloris asiatica
TTCTACTCCCGTAAAGATTTACACCCTCGGAAACCCTGTACAGGGTCGCTATGGGTCGGAACCGACTCGACAGCACATAACAACAACAACAACAAACCAGAAGGCTCTGCGCTGGAGACCTAAGAGCAAAACTAAAAAAGAATGTGGTTTCTGCTCAGACTCAACATGGATTAGCTGACTGTCTTGATTTTGAGAGACTTTTCCAGAAAGTATTGGGAAGGGAAACCCATATCTTCATAAGAAGATTAATACAATACCATTAACAAATGCTGGTTATTTTTCTAGATTCCCTCTTTACTCGGATTTCATTTCCAGGAAAAGTATCTCTGTTTTACAAAATTAATGCTTTTCTTTTTTAAGTCAGTGAGGGAGTAGCCCTTAGCAAAGTTAGAGATTGAAAAAGGAACAAAAAAGCATTTTTATATAAACATATCATTTTCAGTAATCTTCCCCCATAGTTAGGGTCAGAGGTGAAGAGAGAAAATGAGGTCCTTAGGACATTTATAGGGGACCAGGGCTGTGCTCTGATGCTCTGAACTTAAGAGAAAATGCTCTCGTGCACTCAGCTCACTAGTTAGTGGACAACCACTACCAAAGCCACCTCTGAGCTCAGAAGAGGGATATTAGTAAAGGGTTAGTGTGACCGAGAAGGAACTCATAAAACATTCTCCGTTTCAGAGCTCTGGGCTGAAGGTTCCCAGTTGATCCTTACAAAGAAAGATCTTTGCTGGCAGCTGTTGAGTCCTCATTTTATCAGACCAGAAAAATCACAACAAATGTAGGACCAAAGCCCAGGAATCCATGCTCCTCCCTCTTCAGTCCCCTGCCCTTTGGTGGATGGAAGGCAGAGTGGCCTTTGGCCTCAGGGGAGACGCAGTTAGCTAAAACACTACTTCTATCAGGATTTCATATGTGAAAGACCCAAGCCCATCGGAGAGAGAAATCACAGAGCGATTCCAGGTATGCACATTCATGGTGACAGGAAATGCTTGTAGGTTTTCTTTTTCAACTTTGCACCGCCCAGCTACTCTGTTTCGGTTGAGCTGAGCAGCACAAGTGCCTTGGATAATCTAGAAATTACTTCCATATGCGGGCACAGGAAAGAATGTGCTCACTGGGTGCCTGAGAAAGGCTCTGGCAGCCTCTCTTTCTGCCAGAAAACGTCTGTTAGGCCCAAGAAAGCCACGGGCCGTTTGGCTAAAGGAGTGCAAAGGGAGCATTGCCAACTCCCCAATTTATGGATGAGGAAACAGAGGCCCACGGGGCTTTGAGAGTGGCTGAGAGTCACACAGTGACCGAGCTGCAGTTAGAAGCCCAGACTCCAGGCCCTGCCTTTCTTCATTGAATGCGCTTTACATTTAGCTTTGATCTTATTTAACTGCATTATCTTAATTAGGTATAAATAACTAACCAAAATACCAGAGGGAACCAAGTCCAACTCATGGCAACTCCAAGTGATTCAGAGTAGCACTATGCCCCGCACCGTTTTCAATGACCACGATTCTGGGGAAGCAGTTTGCCAGACCGCACTTCCAAGGTGCCTCTTGTTATTCAGTACCAGAGTCAGCTCCAACTCAAAGTGACCCTGTATCAGGTTTCCAAGGAGCAGCTGGTGAGTTTGAACTGCCGAACTTGTTGTTCAAACTGACCTTGTGGCCCAGTGCTTTAGATCACAGCACCACACCAGGTGCCTCTGTTGTGGTTAAGTGCCTTTGAGTAGGTTTTGACCCATAGAGACCCTGTATAGGGTTTCCAAGTAGCAGCTGGTGAGCTTGAACTGCCTACCTTGCAGTTCAAACAGCTTTGCAGTCCAGCGCATTAATCTGCAGCGCCACATCAAGTGCCTCTAGGTGGATTCAAACCACTTTTTTGTTAGTAGCCAAGTGCTTTGTGCCATGCAAGAGTATCATTAACTAAGCACACGCTTTAAACACAAAGCGTCGCTAGGTGGGCCCAGCCCCTGTCAAGCTGCTCATAGGCCCATGGTCCCCACACCCACTCCCTTCCCTAAGAGCCACCTGTTGTTTGTGGCTGGATCCCAGGGGATCTTTTGAGGAATGTTCATTACCCTAATTTCCCAGTTGTCACCAGCTGTTTTCTCTGGGACTGGGTTGTGTAAAACTTGAATGAGTGTCTATAATATACAGCAATCCATTTGAGATAAAATTTGCACATTTTTAGGGGTGTCTCCTTGGTATAGATCTTTGGTGACCTGACCTACTGGGAGGGAAACCATCCCACACTGGTATTTTTCTCATTTATTATCTTCCTCCCTCAAATATGCTCTCCCCACCACCCCACTGTCCCCCGCACCCACCCCCACCCCCACCCCTACCCCAGACCTGCTAGACCCAAGAATCTGTAGCTAATTTAAGGCAGCAGGACAGGCAGCTGGGGTCTGAACTGACAAGCCAGCCACCAAAGGCCAGCATTTGGGGCCCGGACGGCTCAGAGGGCACTGAGGAGCCTTTTACTCTGCATTGGGATCCAAGCCAGGGCTTCCATGGCTCCAGACCCTTCCACAGCCTCAATGACCCCGTCAGTGCTGGGGTGGTTCAGGTCATGAAACAAAGACTTCATTTAGGATCCAACAGAGAGTCTACAAGCACCCTCTTGCTACAGAAGCACGCCATACAGAAATTTGGGGTGATTTCAGTCAGAGTCAGTGTCTCGAACTGCCTGAACCAAGCAGAAAAACCCAGCTCAGTCTCCTATGAAACGTGGTGGCAAATCAGAATGCACTGATCCATGTTCTGTGGGCACCCAGAGTTGCTCACTCCCATCTCCTAATGGAGAACCAAAGTGAGCTGCGCCAAGGATGATTTTTAGGTGGACTTGTAAAGGTGTTATAACTCAAGTCAGACAGAACTCAACTAATAAAGGCTTACTATGCAAGGACCTGAAGTCCACATGGGGTTCGGCAGTTCTAATTTGAACTTCCCTGGGTCTTTATTTATTTGTTCTGTCCCACCTTCTGTGAAAGGGCCAAGTGTTTTAAAGGACCTTTGAAATAATATTTTATAAAGAATACTCCCATATATAATTAGGATCATTGCTAATCGAACTGCATACATTAACTAGGTAATACGGTTTCTCGGCAAGCGTTTACTGAGCACTTCTTACCCGTGAGACACCACACCCAGGCTCTAACAGTGACTAAATTCCTATAACATGGATTCTCCTCTTAGGGAGTTCAGAATGAAGGGGACTGGGGTTTCCTGTATCATTCTGTTTACAGCTCCATTTCCCTATAAATCATATTGTTGTTGTTAACTGCTGTTGAGTTGGTACTGACTCATAATGACTCTGTGTAGGGTTTCCAAAGAGCAGCTGGTGACCTTGAACCTCCAACTTGTAGTTCAAAGTGACTTTGTAGTCCAGTGCATTAACCCACAGCACCACACCAGGACTCCATAAATAAATCCTATTGGATGGTACTTATTATACACTCTTGGACTAGCAGGGCCTGTGTCTTATTTGTGTCAGGACAATGCATCACAGGCTGCCAGATGTTTCCTGGAAGAGTAGAATCCAAATTCAACCTCCTACAGCCTCCGTCCACTATCACCTCCCTCCCCTTTCCAAGGATCTGGGTCACTATCACAGCCTCAACTTTCAATGCTGGGAGGAGAGAGACCAGGACCACAGCACCTGTGAGACTGCATCTCCTTCTGCAGGAATCTTCCAGAGCCACAATGAGGCCGGCCGCACATGCTGGACACAATTCCACTGAAATCAATGTTTTCCAAACCGCAGGTTACTACG
The DNA here is from genome assembly GCF_000296735.1 of Chrysochloris asiatica. Taxonomy (NCBI): domain Eukaryota; kingdom Metazoa; phylum Chordata; class Mammalia; order Afrosoricida; family Chrysochloridae; genus Chrysochloris; species Chrysochloris asiatica. Next base: position 5,673,536 of record NW_006408612.1, read on the forward strand.
CATCCTCTGTTCATCGAAATCAATTAAGTAGGTTGTAGCCAGATTTTCCTTTTTAATCAAATGGAATGAATAGAAAATAGAGTGCATTTAGAAAGAATAACAATTGTTTTACAAAACATTTGTTCTGTGTGTGCCTCTGTGGTGCATACTTGGTCTCGATGAAAACATTTACTTCTTATTTTGGGTCAAGGTCAAAAACAACTTCAAAACACTGGTTACGCGATACTTCTTTATATGGTATATTCTCCACTCAAAGAGATGGACATTAATCAGACATCACCCCCCTTCACGTCTGTCATTCAAGTGTAGGAACGGGGGTCTACTGTGAATATGCTTCTTATTATTGTGGTTTAAATTCTAGGCCACTTGAAGCCGCTTATTTCGGGTCTCGGAAATGTTCTCTCCTAAAAATATTTTGACTCTGGAAAAAAATAAAAGGATTCACCATCCTCTGTTTTCAGGTCCCTGGAGTCTACATAGTGTAAGTGTCCTCACCTGTGCCCTTTAAAGGCGCACCGGTGGTGCACTGGGTTAAACATGGAAGAAAGGTGACAGGTGTGAAAGCTGTGGCTCTCTCTGTCCTACAGGGTCGTCGCTATGAGTTGGAATCAACTCAACTTCAGTGGGCTTGGTTTCATTTACAGTTTTCCTGCCATGGCCCTTTTCAATATATCTCATGGAGGGGGAAAGAAAGGAGAAACTCACCCGGTCATCTTATGCAACAGAGTCAGTTACAGCATAACCTGCCTTCTAGTTCCTCAAAGTAAACAAGTCATTGCAGGTTCCGTGAGAATTCACTAATTTACCCTGGAGCTGGGACGGTAAGTTCAGGAGAAGGTGGGGCCTACAGCAGGCCCCTCCAAACCCATTCCTGCTCAGCAAGAGCACCCCAAGCCACTTTTCCATACCATCTAGGTTCCAGGAGGGAGAGGGCTGGCAATGAGCCTTTGAGTCCTTGAGGACTCTGGCATCCAGACGCTGGTTGACATTGGCATAGTGCACACCAAGACAGGTCATGTCACCAAAATGGTCATTGTAGACAACGACAAGGCAGGGAGACCATGGGCACAGCAACTAGAAATTCCTAACTCTGATCCCAGTCTGCTTCTGGTTTCTTGCTTCATTCTAGAAGCTTTCTGGGTCACAATAGAAAAACGAAAGCAATCTTATTGCCCTCTGACCAAGAATGACATTCCACAGATTTGAGGTTGGAAACCCCCCACGGGGTCTGTGAACACTGCACCTCCCCAAAATCTCCGGCATCAGATCTTTCTTAAACAAGTGGAGCTGGTTTTGTTTTACCTTCTGCTTTCCCTGAGCTTTTTTACTTTGTCCTTCTCTAAGCTAGACAAGATGACCAAACAGCAGCAGAGAGCTCCCCACGGGGGCTGACAGCCTGTGGGCCTGCAGAGGGGAAGGAAGAAAGCATTTCCCACCTATACCAGCCCATGGACCGTAAAAAGGCAGAGACTGTATGACTGGGGACAGCTCGTGGAGAATTCCCCTTAAGTTCTTCTCTGTCCTGACAGTTTCAGTTCCCCTAAGTGCTCTTCCTGTAGGTGGGATCAGACAAGACCAGGGCAACAATCAGCCCCAGGTCAATTACATTTTACAGCCCTCTCTGGGTTTTGTGGAAGCACAGTGGCTCCACATGAGAAGCACTGGACTGCAGACCATGAGGTCCATGGTTCAAGCATGCCAGCTGCTCCACATTAGAAAGATGAAGTTTTCTGCTGCCACAAAGATTTAAAGTCTTAGAAACCCTATACAGTGTCATTACAAGTCAGAACCAACTCAACAGCACTTTACAACAACCCAGATCCTTTGCAACCGAGGCAGCAGAGCCTCGTGACTCAGGGTGCCACACAGCCTGGCATGGGATGAATCCTAACTTGCCACATGTCAACCGCAAGAGCGTCAACAAGTTGATTAGCACCAAATTATTCATTTGTAAAATAGGGACTATGATAATGCTTGCCTTATATGGTTGTTAAGTGGATTAAAAAAATTAATTTAGAGCATTCAGAATGTGGCTTGGCACACAGTCCACCAGCCATCTCTCAGATTGTTAAGTACAGTAGTCTTGACTTTCATGTTGCTATGGCTCCTGGTGTCGCACAAACAAACCCACAAAACAGGCAGAGGACATTAACCAACACTTTAACTAAGAAGACATTCAGGCGGCCAACCAACATATGAAGAAATGTTCTCAATCATTAGCCATTGTTGTTGTTATGTGCTGTTGAGTCACTTCCAATCAGTAGCACCTCTATATCCAACAGGACAAAATACTGCCCGGGCCTGTGCCATCTCACAATTGCTGCTGTGTTTGAACCCACTGCTGCTGCCACTATGTCAGTCCATCTCATTTGGGGTCGCCCTCTTTTTCACTGGCCCTCCACTGTACCAAGCATGATGTCCTTTTCCAGGGACTTGTCCCTCCTGAAAATATGACCAAAGTATGAGAGGCAAAGTCTCTCCATCCTGGCTTCCAAGGAGCATTCTGGCTGAACTTCTTCCAAGATAGATTTGTTTGTTCTTCTGGCAGCCCATCGTACTTTAAATATTTTTCTCCAACACCATAACGCAAATGCATCAATTCTTCTACTACAGTCTTCCTTATTCGTTGTCCAATTTTCACATGTATATGAGGCTATTGGAAATACCATGGCTTGGGTCAGGCCCACCTTACTCCTCAAACTGACATCTTTGCTCTTGAGCGCTTTAAAGAGGTCTTGTGCAGCTTATTTTCCTAATGTAATACGTTGTTTGATTTTTTTGACTGCTGCTCCATGAGTGTTGACAGTGGATCCAAGCAAAATGAAGTCTTTCACAAGTTCAACCTTTCCTCCATTTATCGTGATGTTATTTATTGATCTAGTGGTGATGATTTTTGTTTTCTTTATATTGAGGTGCAACCATCAGTAAGTATTATAAGTCCTTTTCACTTCCAGCAAGCAAGATTGTGTTAACTGCATATCACACACTGGCTGTTAATGAGTCTTCCTCCAATCCAGATGCCATGTTCTTCTTCATATAATTCAGGTTCTCAGATTATTTGCTCAGCATACAGATCGAATAAGTATGGTAAAAGAATATATCTTGATCGCATGTTTGGTCAATCTCAGACTGAAGAAGTTGGTGGTGGTGTTGTGAAGTAGCTTCGAGTCAGTTCTGATTCATAGCAACCTGCCTAGGATTTCCAAGGAGCAGCTGGTGGGTTTTTGCTGGCGACCTTGTGGCTCACAGTCCAGAAGAAATTGGAAGAAATCTACAATTTCATCATCATTGGCCTTAATGGTTGGTGCATAAATTTGAATAATAGGGATATTAACTGGTCTTCCTTGTAGGCATATGGATATTATCCTATTACAGACAACATTATACTTAAAGATGCATCTTAAAATGTTCTTTTTGATGATGAATGCGACACCATTCCTCTTCAATTTGTCGTTACTGGCATAGCAAACCATTGTTGTTGTTGTTAAGTGCCATCGAGTCAGTTCCGACCCATAGCGACCCTGTACAGGGTTTCCGAGGGTGTAAATCCTTACGGGAGTAGAAAGCCTCATCTTTCTCCCACGGAGCGGCTGGCAGTTTCGAACCGCTGACCTTAAGGTTCGCAGCCTGATTCATAACCACTACGCTACCAGAGTATATCCAAAAGCAGTCCATTTCAACTCACCAATGTCTAGGATATTAATCTTTATGCTTTCCATCTTAGTTTTTACAATTTTCCTAGATTCATACTTCGTACATTTCATATTCTGATTATTAATGGATTTCTACAGCTGATTCTCCTCATTTTGAGTTGCGCCCATCAGCAAATGAAGATCCTGAAAGCTTTATTCCATTTGCGTCATCATGGTGAACTTTACTTTGAAGAGGCAGTTCTTCTCCCGTCGTATTTTGAGTACCTTCCAACCTGAGGGGCTCATCTTCTGGCACTATATCCGACAATATTCTGGTGCTATTCATTATATTTCAATATTCAATATTCTGGTACTATCTGATAGTGTTTCACTGCTATTCATAAGGTTTTTAGTTGCTAAACATTCAGAAGCTGTCCGCCTCTCCTTCCTAATCTCTTAGCCTGGAAGCTCAGCTGAAAACCCATCCACTATGGGTGACCCTGCTGGTATTTAAAATACCGGTGGCATAGCTTCCAGAATCACAGCAACGCACAAGCCACCACAGTATGACAAACTGGCAGATGAGTAGTGACACTAACTATGCTGTCGATGCATTTCTAAGAAATGTTTTTTTAATTGGTATTTTAATTTCTTAATTCTACCATCTTCAATATCATTAAAGAAGTGCTCTGTTTCTTGACTTATTTCCCTGGGGTCAACAATTTCTAACACTTCAGTTTCCCAGCGTTCTTAGTCAAGCAGTTAATAAACTATTAAGACAAAACAAAATAAATTCCTGATAAAGTCTCTAAAAGAATATACAAATCCATTCAACCAATATTGGGTACTTTCTATAAGCCAATCTTGCATTTGGTGCTGGGAATAAAGTAGATCACGATCTACTAGAGAGGCAGATACACTGAAGGAATTAACTGCTGAGCTGGAATGCAGTAGCGATGGGTTTCTAAGGAGGTGACATGGGAACTATGAAGGAGAGATGATGGGAAGAAGCTTCAAGCACAAAAAACTAAGGCAAGAGTGAGCATGATAATGAAACGGAATATGATAGGATAAGTGCAAAACCGATGTTCTCCCATGTAAACTATCACTCAATTCACAATAAAAGCTTTTAAAAAAAAGAGAGAGAGAGACAGGATAGTATGAAGGCATCCTCTTACTTAAGTTTACAAATGAGTACATCCTAAAGGTAGACCACAGCTTAGTCCAGCTCACCAGGTTTCTGGACTCTCCCAGAACTCCCCCCTTCAGCACCACACCTACCACACCCCATACCTCCTGTAGCCTCATTAGCACAGGGGCTGCTCACTCCTGAGGAGGGGAGAATTCCAGGCTTTTAACCCCTTGGTTTCTGGTCCCGCTGCTAGATCCTCTCCCTGCATCTCGGAACCACCAGGATAGCTCCTCTGCTTGCCTCCACATCCTCCACATCACCAGGAGCCTCCTCCCTTTCCTTTTTCTTTCCATATTGCTGGGGCTAGAAAAGAAAGGGAGTAAAGGGAGAAGTTTCATCCTCTTGGATGAAGATACTCCATCTCTTAGGCATTGGTTTAGTATTTGTTGTTGTTGTTAAGTGCCATAGAATCGGTACCGACTCATAGCGACCCTAGGCACAGCAGAACGAAACACTGCCCGATCCTGCGCCAACCTCAGTATTGTTGCCACGCTTGAGTCCATCGATGCTGCTACTTAGCCAATCCATCTCGTTGGGGGTCTTCCTCTTTTTCTCTGACACTCCACCTTACCAAACATGATATCCTCCAGCAACTGGTCCCTCCTGACAAGATGTCCAAAGTATGAGAGATAAAGTTTGACCATCCTGGCCTCCAAAGAGAACTTTGGCTGCACTTTTCCAACATGGATCTGTTTGTTCTTTTGGCAGTCCATGACACGTTCAATATTCTCCTCCAACACCATAACAAAATGCGTCAATTCTTCCATGGTCTTCCTTATTTACTGTCCAGCTTTCACATGCATATGAGGTTATTGAAAATACCATGGCTTGGGTCAGGCGCACCTTAGTCCTCAAGCTGACATCTTTGTTCTTCAACACTTTAAAAAGGTCTTATGCAGCAGATTTGCCTAATGCAATATGTAGTTTGATTTTTTGACTGCTGCTTCCGTGAGTGTTGATAGTTGATCGAAGAAGAATGAAGTCCTTGACAACTTCAATCTTTTCTCCACTGATAAGAATGTTGTTTATTGGTCCAGTGGTGAGGATTTTTGTTTTCTTTACATTGAAATTTAATCCATGCTGAAAGCTGTGCTCTTTGATCTTCATGAGTAAATGTTTTAAGTTCTCTTCACTTTCAGCAAGCAAAGTTGTATCATCTGTACAGCGTAGGTTGTTAATGAGTCTTCCTCCAATCCTGATGACACATTTTTCTTCCTATAACCCAGCTTCTCCGATTATTTGCTCAGTGTACAGGTTGAATAAGTATGGTGAAAGAATACAACCTTGTCGCACACCTTTCTTAATTTTAAACCATTCAGTGTTCTGTTTGAACAACTGCCTCTTGGTCCAGGTACAGATTCCTCATGAGCACAATTAAGTGTTCTGGAATACTCATACTTCGCAATGTTGTCCAGAGCTTGTCATGATCCACACAATCAAAAGCCTTTGTGTAGTCAATAAAGCATACGTAAACATGTTTCTGATATTGTCTGCTTTCAGCCAAGATCCATCGGACATCAGCAGTGATATCCCTTGTTTCACAGCCTCTCTGAATCCAGCTTGAACCTCTGGAAGTTCTCTGTCAATGTATGCTTGCAGCCATTTCTGGAATACCTTTAGTAAAACTTTACTCACATGGGATATCAGAGATTGTCCGATGATTTCCGCATTCCGTTAGGTCACCTCTCTTTGGAATGGGCACAAATACAGATCTCTTCCAATCAGTTGGCGGGCCAGATAGTTGTCTTCCAAATTTCTTGGCATAGATGAGTGAGTGCCTCCTGTGCTGCCTCATTTTCTTAAAAGAATTCAATTTTTATTCCATCAATTCCTGGTGCCTTGTTCTTTGCCAATTCCTTCAATGCACCTTGGACTTGCTCCTTCAGTATAACTGGCTCTGGATCATATGCTATCTCTTGAAAATGGGTGAACATTAACCATTTCCTTTTGATACAGTGACTCTGTGTATTTCTTCCATCTTCTTTTGATGCTTTCTGCATCATTCAATAATTTGCCCAGAGAATCTTTCAATAATGAAAGTCGAGGCTTGAATTTTTTCTTCAGTTCCCCGAGGCTTGAGAAATGTTGAGCGTGTTCTTCCTTTTGGGTTTTCAGACTCCAGATCTTTGTATATTTTGTTTTAATATTTGGCTTTATCTTCTCAAGCTGATCTTTGAAATTTTCTGTTCAGCTCTTGGACCTCCTCATTTCTTCCATTTGCTTTAGCATCTCTATGCTGGAGAGCAAGTTTCAGTGTCTCTTCTGACAGCCATTTTGACCTTTTCCTTCCTTCTTTCTTGTCTTCTTAATGACTTTTTGCTTTCTTCATGTATGATGTTCTTGGTGTCATCCCACAACTCTTCTGGTCTTTGGTCTTTAGTGTTTAATGTATCAAATCTGTTCTTCAGATGATCTCTAAACTCAGGTGGGATATATAGCGTAGTGGTTACGAATTGGGCGCTAACTTCAGTGTTAGCTGTTCGAAACTACCAGCTATTTTCCAGGAGAAAGATGAGGCTTTCTGCTCCCATAGAGACTTACAGCCTCAGAAACCCTGTACAGGGTTGTTGTGAGTCAGAACTGACTCCACGGCACATAACAACAACAACAACAACATTCAAGGTAACTCCTAGTCAGAACTCTATCTACAAATGGTGACTAGGTTCTTTAGGACACCAGTCCTAAGGTTCAGCTTCCCACAATGACAAGTTTTCTAACCTCTCTGTAAGGCAGAAAGACCACAAGGCACCATGTGCCAGTCCATGGGTCCAGGTCTTTCCACACGCAGCTGGAGGTAAAGTTAGCCTCAATCTTGAGAAGCATGAGCAATGCACAGTTCCTGCTGGCTGGCCACCATCCAAGATGGGCTGCCTCTAATCTGAAACAGGAATGTGCTGTTCTTCAGAGCAAGAATAAGAATTACAAACAAGAAACTCAACATTCAGTGGCCACAACCACCAGCCAAAGGTCAGACCTGATGTCCCAGTGGCGAAGTTCTACATGGTTATTTTTATCTGCTCCCAGGAATCACTGCCATCGTAGTGAACAAAGTACTTACTTCCAGCCACCTGCACATGGTGTTTAGTCTGATGTACAAAGAGCTTGTTACTGAGCCATGAAGCTGCAAAGGCTGAAACACATGAAACTACAGCAACACAAGGACTTTTCCAGTGAAGTTCGGAATTGGTTCTTCTTGGTTCTATCTGAAGTGTTCCTTCATAGGAATAAGCCAATGGTGTGTATGTCTGTATGTGTGTGAGCACAGGCACTTATGCATGCTGGATGGTGAGGGTGAATATAATGACTGCGTGCTTGTATATAGTGAGGTAATGTGGATTTTATTGGCTACACACACAGAAACAAATCTTCCAGGCATACATGGACAACATCTAGCTTAAATCCCATTCCCACAAATAATAGTACTCAGAAAATCTCAGTAATACAATGTGTTCAACGTTTCAGTAATTCTCTCTTTCTTCATCAGGTACATAATGATATTCAAGTACAAATGAAGTTTGCTGAGATGGAATTTGCTCTTTATAAAGTACATACCTGGGCAGCACAAATGGTTAAACACTCCACTACTAGCTGAAAGGTTGGTGGTTGGAACCCACCCCGAGGTGCTTCACAAGAAAGTACTGGAGTCAAGAGAAACTTATGAACTCCACAGACAGGGTTGTCATGAATCAGTCGACTGGACCCCAACTAACAGCAATAACATACATATATACTTTTTTAAGGAACCCTGGTAGTATAGTGGGTTATGAGCTGGGCTGCAAACCACAAGGTCAACAGTTTGACTGTACCAGATGCTCTGTGGGAGAAAGATAATGCTGTCTGCTCCTATAAAGATTTATAGCATCAGAAACGCTATACAGGGTGGCTATGAGTCAGAACTGACTCCACGGCACACCATCACCACTACCACACTCTTTTAGCTAAATAAGAAATGTGATGGACATAGACTTCTTCTCTCGTTTCCTTATTTAATACTTAATCAAAAGCATGTGAAATAAAGTAAAACTTGATGTCCGTCAGATCTCTGTTACAATACTAGCAGTTGTATTGCTTAGACAGCACCTTATCTGGCATGTTAGCACCCTGTCCCATCGCAGCTATCAGACACATCCTAGCCATAAGTCACCTCCTCTTCTTTCGGCAATTGCTTTACACTTTTTTTGCATAATGTTTTATTGTTCTCAATATTATATAGTTACTAGGCAACAAAAGTGGGATTGGAACACAAGCAGTGAGCTCCTAGCCCACTTTCACTTTACTGTTGTACCATCAGAGGAAGATGTGACACAAAAGCCATTAAGTCAATGATTTCACGCTTATAATTTTGATAACATAAAGGCTGGTCTTAACCTCAAAGTACCTTTAGTTTTCAAGAGTCTGTACTATCTCTGGGAGTCCTGGAATGGCACTGTAAGATAAGCACTGAACCACAAGGTCAGTTTGAGCAGAAAGGTTAGCAGTTCAAACTCACCAGTCACTCCTTGGAAACCCTATACAGGGTAAGTATGAGTCAGAACCAACCTGACGGCACTTTACAACAACAGCAACATACTATCTCTGAGGACTGATGGCCATCCACAACCAGAGGCAGAGTAGGCACATGCTCTCAGGCACCAGCAGATAGGGGTCCCAAGAAGATGCAAGGTTTTGCCAATTCCATCATCAAAAGTTAGCAGGGGTATAGGTGCCCACCCTACCTGTAGTCATTTTCCTTCTCACTATAGCCGGTCTTCGTGGAGTCCGTTTCCAAGGCTATTGCAGAATGCCCTATCGTTTTTTCATGGAGCAGCTGGTGGGTCTGAAGCACTAACCTTCCAGTTAGCAGCAAGCACTTAGGCACTGAGCCACCAGAATGCTTTCTTCATTATGCCTTTGGCTAAAAACTCATATATACAACTACCGACCAAGGCTGGGTCCACATCAGAGTCCATCAGAAATTCGGAACCCAATCCAGGCTGAAGACTATGGCTAGCCAAGGAGGCTGTACACTTCTTGTCTTAAAGAGTAACTCATGTTTTGAGGTGGTGATGAGGAGAGTTAAGCATCCCTTAGGACTAAACAAAGAGACTCAAAGTCTAGAAATTTCTATAGACTAGTCAGACCACCTGTCTTCACTGTACTGAAGTCTCCGTTAAGACTAACACAGGGTTAGAGTCTCTGAGAGGTCCTAGTGTGGTACTGGACTGTTAACCACAAGGTTGGTGGTTCAAACCCATCTACGGCTCCTTGGAAACTCTATACAGGGTCACTGTGAGTCAGAGCGACTTGACAACACTTAACAACAATAGCAAGGGTCTGTGAAATCACTCAGCACTCTGAACCTTCGGTTCTGGGGTTCTGCACAAGGACACGTCATTCTGAGGAATTCCTCTGACTACGCTATGTCAGGACATCAACACTAGTCTGGGCTGGGGACTAGTGTCTTCTCCCTAATGTAGCATGGCTCCCTCTTATCAGACATGTCTGCCTGTCTGGTCTGTGGAGTTTTTCCCAGTGTGAGGCCCTGAGCTTACTGTAGCTCTGAGAGTTAGGTAGAATGTAGAATGTACCAACTTACCTTTCAGGGCACACTGGGCCAGACAATTCAACTTCATTCAGAGACCCAACCCTTAAAGTGCACAACTCTGATAGGTTCTTTTTTAAACAGGATGTTTCTTCAATTAGCTTCCTAAACCTTTTAAATGCGTGAAAAATACAGTGTGTTTTTTTTTTTTTTTTCAATTTCTGCTGCCCAAGTACAATCCTTTTGCCATCTGTGTCAGGTTAGTTACAAGCACTGTTATTATTCTGGGCTACATAATGTTGGCCCGACCTACTCGAATCCAAGAAATTCTGCTGATTGATTTCGTTATTCTGTTCATATAAACAAATCCAGTTGTACAGCTGCTTCTGATTAGCCAATGTACTGCTGAAATTATATACAAATAATTTTCTAATGAACTCAACAACTACAAGGACATGAAAAGTGGAATCCAGTCTCACCTCCCAGAGAAACAAGCAGGAGCAACAAGGGCAGAGGCTTTCAACAGCACTCCAGGTTGGAATTCCTATCTGCTGTGATTCACTTTTTCCCCTTTATGTAAGTCAGCATAATTTACAGCAAATCTCAGAGAACCTTTGTCTGCAGAGTTGTGGATTCAAGATGGAAACTCGGTTCATTCTGCAAGGCCTCAACATCCTTTTAAATTCCCCATCTTTGTATTTTTTAAGTTTCTGTCTATTTCTACTGAAACATACATACTTCCTAACACAATTCCTTATGTAATATTCTTTTAGAAGAGAAAATTGGGATTGAAAGGTCTCTATTTACTTTATTATAAATAGAAATCAAGTGTTTTGTTTCATTTCAATACAGTGCAATTAAGCTCTGTGAGTTTAGGTACAAGTTTTTCTCTTCTAGTTCTAGAAGACAAACCACATGCACATTGGAAAATGACAGGATATGAATAATTCAAACGGGGGGATTTTTTTTTAAGGTAAAGATAGTGGCAGGTGCTCCCTAAAGAAATCATTTGAAGCAAAACAGGCAAAGAGATTAGAAAGTTTATGCTTATAAAATTTATTATGCTGACAAGGATGCAGGAAAACAGATACTTTCAAATAGTGTTAGTTGGAACAGTGAGTTACTATAGCATTTGGAAAGTAATACCACTTTGGGGAGCTTCAGATAGAAATAATAACTTCTGGAAATTACCATGCTCACACACACACACATACACACACAAACATACACACGATGTTGAGAGCCAAACCGTTGTGGTGGTACAAAACTTGAAATAATTGAAACGGCTAGATAAATTATGGAGACTTTATTAAACATTCATTTGGAACTCTGGTTGTCTGGTGGATTCAGCATTGGGCTACTCATTGTAAGGTCAACAGCTCAAGCCTACCAGCTACTAGTCAGGAGAAAGCTAAAACTGTCCACACCTATAAAGATTTACAGTCTTTTAAATCCTATGGAACAGTTCTGCTGTGTCCTATAGGGTCACCCTGAGTCAGAATGAACTTGATGGTATTAGGGTATTAGGTTTTAAAGGGGGCATGACAATAAAAGGGTTTTTTAACCTGGAGAGATGTCCATGATGTTTTATGTTAAAAACGAAAAAACAAAACAAAAACACCTTGTAACCTAACATGCATAATATGGCCTTATTTGTAGCAGAAAAAACAATACATGTTCACAGATATTTTTATATCATATTGTTGTATGTTGTTATTGTTACACACCTTCAAGTTGGTTCCCACTCATCATGACCCTTTGGAGGGTTTCTGAAGCTTTGCATTTTTGTGGGAGCAGAAAGCCTCATGTTTCCCAGAGGAGCAGCTGGTGAGCTCAAACTGCAAGTGTGTGGTCTGAGGTGCAGTGTTTACGCACAGAGCCACTGCACTCCCTATTGTTGTATAAGTAAAGAGGAAGTCAGAAACTCTCATACTGATGACCTCAAGGGATTAGAGTTTGAGGAAGAAAGGGAAAAAATTAAACTTTTGCTTTATTTTTTTTATTTATGGTAAGCACATAATACTTTTATAATTTGAACAAATTAAAAACTATAGTTTAATTTTTTTTAATGATATAGTCACATTTTCATTAAATATAAGGAAGCAAGGGCTATGAATTAGAGAGACTAGTGCTTGGCCTGGTAATGAATAAAACCCAAGTCCTGGAGAAATGTCTGTTTCATCACAGCAAACCAGAGCTGCTGTATGCAAGAATTCTGTACAAAAAGGAATTTTATGGCTAAAATCCTATCTTCCTCACAGTCATTTTACCAAGAGAAATGCTTTTTTTCCTTTCATCCTTCTACAACCAAACCAAACCCACTGCCGTCGAGTGGACTCTAACTCACAGTGACCCCATAAGACAGAGTAGAACTGCCCTCATAGAGTTTCCAAAACTGTAAATCCTTCCAGAAGCAGACTGTCATATTTTTCTCCCACGGAACAGCTGATGAATTCGAACTGCTAGCCTTTCCATTAGCAGCTGAATTCTCAATCACTAAGCCACCAAGGCTCCTTCTACTTTTCCCAGTTCCCCACCAAAAAGAGGAGACCGGGGAGAGGAAGTAGTTGTTTCAATAATGAGGTTTCAGCTCCAAGATCTTATAAAAGATCACTCAACATAAGCCCTAATTTTAATAGACATTTAGTTTTTGGATTTGTCTCAAACAAAATGTGAAGCTTTGTTGTTTTTGTCTTTTTGAAAACAGTATTAAAACTCGAGGAAAAAGTGACATTTTATTCACAACACCTGAGAATATTTAAACAAGCACTTGGGTTATTTCTTAAACGATGCATAGCAATCCCATTCTGATTCTAGCAGACAAAAATGTTGTTGTTTGCCATTGAGTCAGTTGGGACTCATAGCAACCCTATGTGACAGAGTAGAACTGGCCCAAAGGGTTTCCTCATCCTGGTGTGGTAAGGGAGGATAAGCACTGGACTGCTAACCACAAGGCTCGTGGTTCAAATCCACTAGCTGCTCCTTGGAAACCGTACACAGGGTCGCAGTTCCAGCAGTTCTAACGGCTGACCTTACAGCTACCAGCCGAGTGCTTAACTTTTTCTCTTTAAGTTTTATAAAGGCTTTTTTAAAAGACTTTTACATATCTAATTATGAATTTTAGTACTCATCCAGTATGAGTTTAAATGCCCTTTAGTCTGTCTTCTGGGGCATAAGAAAGATAAGTGGCTTAGCCTTGTTTTCTTCCATCTTCTTCCTTTTTCAGTACAACACTGTGGCACTTCCTGACCATCCTCATGTGTGCTCCTGTTGTTAAGTGCCATTGAGTTAGTTCCTGACTCACAGTGACCCTTTATAGGATTTCCAAGGAGTGGCTGGTGGGTTTGAACCGGCAACCTTGAGGTTTGCTGTCCAATGCTTATCCTACAGCACCACATCAGGGCTCCCATGTTATGTTCCTACTGGTGCACAATATGAACACTGTTGATGGAATACAGGCCTGTTTCTGAGCTTCCACTTTATTCTATCTCAGGACTGATCTGAATGTCTCCACAATTTAAATATCCAAGCCCATAAGAAAAGACTATTGTGGTTAAGACACTGATCTCACTGTTTAGATGTTCAGAAAATAAATAGCTCGGATACATGTTTCCTCACTATCTTTTCCAAGGTTCTTCACTTTCAAAATCTATTTGCTGGGGAAGGGGAAAAACTTGTCTCTATAGCATAACACAGGGCTTCCTGGAAATTATTTGATGATATGTTCAGCCTTTCAGCATTGGATTACTCCAAAATATGTTCAGATTGATCACTTGCTTCCTTCCAGGTTCCAATTCGTCAATCAATAGCCATAATCTCCCACGTTTGTTATTGTTGTTAGGTATCATTGAGTCGACTGACTCAATAGATGGAAACACTGCCTGGTCCTTCTTCACCATTCTCACAACTGTTGTGTTTGAGTCCATTGCTGCTGCCACTGTTAACCTATCTCATGGGGGGGGGGGGGCGCACGAGTGAGGTCTTCCTCTTTGGTATTGACCCTCTACTAATAACATTTCTAAAGTATGTGTAATGAAGTCTCACCAGCGTCACTTCTAAGGGGCATGCTGGTATCACTTCTTCTAAGACCGATTTATTTGTTCTTCCGGCAGTCCATGGTACTTTCAACACCACAACTCAAAGGCATCAATTCTTCTCAGAACTTCCTTATTTCCCTGTTCTACTTTCACACGCATAAGTGACCTTAGTCCTCAAAATGGCTCTTTAACACTTTAAAAGAGGTCTTCTGCAGCCTAATGCAATACATCCTTGATTTGACTGTTGCTTCCATTAGTGTTGATAGTGGTAACATGGACTTTTTGATAACGTCAATCTTTTCCACGTTTATCATGATGTTATTTATTGCATCAGTTGTGAGGATTTTTATTTTCTTTACATAGAGATGCAATTCATACTGAAGGCTGTAGTCTTTGATCTTTATCAGCAAGTACCTTCAAATCCTCTTGACTCCCAGTAAGCAAAGTTGTATCATCTGCATATCGCAGGTTATTATTGAGTCCTCCTCCAATCCTGATGCCACGTTCTTCATACAACCCAGCTTCTCAGATGATTTGCTCAGTATAACATACAAATCCTTTTGTTCTGTTCTAATGACTGCCTCATCGTCTATGTATAGGTTCGTCATGAGCACAAGTAAGTGTTCTGGAATTCCCACTCTTCATATCATTATCCATAGCTAGTTATGATCCACACAGTCGAATGCTTTTGAATCATCAATAAAGCACAAGTAAACATCTCTCTGGTGTTTTCTACTTTCAGCCATGATCCATCTGACATCAGCAATGATATCCTTAATTCCATGTCCTCTTTTGGATCTGACTTCAATTTCTGACAGACATACTACTGCAACTGTTTCTGAATAATCTTCAGCAAAATTTTACTTGCATGTGATATTGATAATATTGTTATATGATTTCCTCATCCTATTGGGTCACCTTTCTTTGGAATGGACACGAATATGGATCTCTTCTCATTGGCTGGCCGAGTAGCTGCCTTCCAATTTTTGGGGCCTAAGAGTAAGTGCCAACCTCCAGCACTACATCAGTTTGTTGAAGCATTTCAATTTGCAGTCTTCAATTCCTGAAGCCTTGTTTTTCGCCATTCCTTTCTCTTAGTTCTGCAGAAAAATACTTGAAAGTTTCAGAGATGGCTTAGAGTGACATACAAGTGGCTGAAAAACAAGCAATAAATTAATCCAACTGGCCCAATTCATGGCTATCGAGCTGATTCGGACTCACAATAACCCTCCAGGGCAAACTAGAACTGCTCCTTAAGGCTTCTGAGACTATGAAGCTTTATGGGAGCAGCAGCCTCATCTTCCTCCCTTGGAGTGACTGGTGGGTTTGAACCTCCCTACCTTGCCATTAGCAGTCTAACACTTAACCCCCTGCACCACCAGTACCAATTAAATGCCTGTATTTATTTTGTCTGGAATCGGTTGTTCGTTTGAACTAAATGGAGTGTTTGTTTAGGCATCATTATTAGCGCGAGTTAACAGGTGATCTTAAGGTCATAAAACTAACAACATAAATGCTAAAGGATGACTATGAACAACCAGTGGTGGTGACAGTGGTGTGCCCTGGAGTGGGTTCTGACTAACAGCAACCCAGCATAGGGTTTCTGAGGCTGTAAATCTTTATGAAATCAGAAAACCTCATCTTTCTCCCGTGGAACAGCTGGTAGTTTCAAACTGCTGACCTTGAGGTTAACAGCCTGACTCATAACCACTATGCTATCAGAGTTTCTATGGACCACAGTACTGAGTGGCCAGTTAAATACATTCCTGCAGCAGAATGCTATACTGCTGTAAAAACTAATACAGTAGCAGTTTATGCAGGATGAGCTAAGGGGGTGGGGGAATTATGCTGATAGGATTTTATGATTCAATTGTGAGTAACTGTTTAGATTAATTGTGACTGTCAAAACTGAAATTGTATACGATGGGCCTAGTGGTTAGGAATCCAGTGTTTATGCTAGAGTGCCACACCAGGACTCATTATTTAACCTTTAGTTAACCTTTCATTACTGGAACAGATGATCCCAGGACCATCAAGAAGGAAAAGTGAGTGAAACATGCGACCCTTTCAAGAAAAGCAGTAACAGCAAAGATGGTGGCAGAGGTGGTGGCATGGAGAGACAGAGAAAGGCCGGCTCCAGGTCCATGGACTGTGTACCTATGGGCAGGAGGCTGGCCTGCGGAATGTACCCTTTGGACATTTAAAAGAATATATAGTTTTTATTTTGTCAGTGTGCATTAAATATTGTTGCTTTGTTCATTTGTGGGATGTAAGATGTAAATGGGGAACATTTATGGGAAGAAGTAGAATAAGTATTGTTGCAGGGAAAGGATTATAATCATTGAGCTGAAATCAACTGTATGATCTGTTTAATGTAAAGCTGATGAATCTTGTCCATAAACTTTCACTTAATTCACAATAAAATGTTGTTTTTTTGTTGTTTTGTTTTGTTTTAAGATAAACTAAAAAGTAAAGCAAACAAAATGAAAAATGTACCCATATACCACAACCACAAATATGAGTACACAGGGTGGGAGAATAGAAGGAATGTAAGCTAACCGTTTAGCTATTATACTAAGGTAAAGTATGTTGTTGTTGCTCTTGTTAAGTGCTGCAGAATTGGCTTCGACCCATAGTGACTCTATACAGGGTTTCCGCCAACCATGTGGTTCAAACCAACTTTGCAGTCCAGCGCATTAACCCACAGCGCCACACCAGGACTCCAAGGTAAAGTATATACTGCATATGTGTAAAATGAGCAAGTATTGCCTGTGAAAGAAAAAATAAATATTTAACTAACCTAATGCAGTTTAGAGTGTTGGTAGCAATACTTTTAGACTTCTCCTATTTAAAAACTAAACTGCTATTGTAAATTGTTTCCATGCATCTTTGATGTCCTTCTGGACAAGGGAGATCCACAGTTGCACTTCAGATGGTCATTTATGAGCTTTTAAGACTGCAGGGGCTACTCACCACAGTAAGAAATACAACACCATCTTTGTAGGCTAACAAAGTCTATTATTTTTTACTTTTCAACAAGTATTTATAACCAATTGGAAGTTTCTACAAAACTGAGCATGCTTCCCAATAATCAAAGTTCTTTGGCCCTTGGTCACTAGAAGCAACAAAAGTAGTGTCAATAGCCTGGCACTCAGCCCCTGGGCTCAGCTGTTACACCCATGGCCAAAGCAGTTTGACCTAGGGCAGGTAAACAAATTCACTGGTCCCCACACGCTGCGTGACTGGCCACAATGTTAACCTGGCACTTCCTTGGGCCAAAAGGCCAGAAAACTGGTAGTTCTTGTCTTTGTATTCTGCTTTCTGTTCAAAGCCATTGAGTCTGTTCTGACCCATAGTGACCCTGTATAGGGTTTCCAAGGAGCGACTGGTGAGCTTGAACCACCAACACTGTGATTCAAAAGACCTTGCAGAGGACTTCTGGCTCTTCCCTGACCAGACAGCTCAGGTAGGGCAGTCTCGGGGAAAAGGGGCAGAACCGCACATAGGAAACCTCTGTCTAGCAGACAGACAGCCTTTGAACAAACACAAGATCTTATATTTCAACATTCTGAACTCGTTTTTTTAAAAGATCAAATTACTGAGGAATTACAGGCATTTTGAGCTTTTGCCTGCCTGCACATGGCTCCCGCTTCTGTGCCTGAGCCAGCAAGTGCCTCTGCCCCCTGCAGACCTTGGAATGCAGGGCTAGAGCAACCCCACTTAGAAGGCTGCATTTCCAGAGAAAAGAAAGCATAAACTAACAAAGCCAAACAAATAGAGAAGGATATCAGAACAGATATAAGGAAATTCAGGGTACCCACGGTACAGAGACTGAGAGAGGCATCTTCTCCGTCATCAAATACAGACACTACGTCCCTGCAGCCATTACCCCCAGCACTACTGCCCCGGCCTAGACCAGCCCTCTGCCAAGCCGCCGAGGTCCAGGGCCCCCAAGGCCCAATCCACCGCGTAGCCCAGTCACCAAGGCCCAGTGCCCCTGAGACCCAACCCACCCTCAGCCTGGTCCCGGAGGCCCAATCTGCCC
>NW_006408612.1:5699667-5707653 GCF_000296735.1 Chrysochloris asiatica
GCATTAACCCACAGCGCCACACGCAGGCTAGCAGTCCTCAAATACTATTTCTTCTCTGTGAGGTTTTTCCTTGAGGCTGTGGTGAATAAATGAAGTGATTCATGTGAAAACTAAGGGATTATTAAACGTTAATTTACAGAAAAGGCAGTTCTTAAGTTTAGGCTTTTTTTGTAATTCCAAGTAAAGAGAGAAATAACAGTATTTTGTATATATTGACATTGATAATGCTAATAATAATAATAGCCCATAAACACAAGGCAGCAAGTCAGTCCCAGACAACCTGCTAAGTGATCCTTAATACATACATGACCTCATCCGCTCCTCATCATGACCCTTGGAGGTGGAGGTTTTACTCCTGTTTTAAAGATGAAGTGACAGAGACTTCTGGAACTTACTCTAGGGTTGGAACCAAGATCTACCGACTGCCCATCTATTGTGGCCCATCATGATGTACCGGATATCACATCAGCACCACCTGGGGGGAGGGGGGAACTCCTGGGCCTCACCAAAGCTTTACAGAATCAAGCCTTTATAAACTTCAAGTCTAACAACCAAATTACCATAATAGTTAAGACATGTTGAGTTTTAAGCAGTGAAGGTATTATGGGGGCTTTTGGTGAGCCTAAAGCTTTTATTTTTCCAACATATACCTTCAGGACTAAGGTGCACCTAACCCAAACCAAGGCATTTTCAATCACCTCATATGCATATGGAAGCTGGACAATGGATAACGAAGACCAAAAAAGATTTAATGCCTTGGAATATAATGTTGGAGAAGAATGCTGAATAGATCATAGACTGCCAGAAACACAAACAAATCTGTCTTAGAGGAAGTACAGCTCCTTAGAAGTGAGGCTGGAGAGACTTCACTTTAATTACTCTGAATGTGTTATCAGGAAAGAAGAGTCCTTGAAAAAGGACATCATGCTAGGTAAATTAGAAGATCATTGAAAAAGAGAAAGACTCTCGAGGAGACGGACTGGTACAGTGACTGCAACAGTGGGTTCAAACACATCAACAATTGTGAGGTTGGCACAGGACTAGGCAGGGTTTCCTTCTGTTGTACACTGGGTCACTCTAAGTCAGAACTGACTCAACATGTAACAACAACCAAGTTCACAAAAGACAGAGTTAATTACTGGCCACAATGCCTACAGGGTGAAGAACAATTAATAAATGTTAGGGCTGGGCCATACAGGGAGGCTGAGTGAGGAAGTAGGTGTTTGTCAACAGGGATGTGAAACCTGAGTTCTTTCTCAATTTGAGCAGAGAAGGTGTAACACAGTGCCTGTGTCATTACATTTCTCTATGTCTGGCACATAGTAAACAGCAAATGTTTGTTCAATGGACAAATGAATGACGAACTGACTCCCTTCACCCAGATGTAATTTCACTTTCTTCCAAATTTCCCTGTATTTGAACTGTACTTTTGTTGTTTAATGTTATTTGCCACATTGTCTTGGCACTTCTGCTGTTTGAACCAGAGTCCCCTGTCAGAAGTAAGAACCAAGGGCAAGCACCAGCTCTTTCTGAGCTAGGTCTTCCCTTCCACCCCTAGCTCAGCGCCTAGCAGGGACCCTCAATGCTGACTGGCTATCTGGCTTGATTCCTACTGTGGCCTGATTCGCATTATGTAGGTCTGGGCTAAGAGTGATTCACAAAGCAGAAATCTACCAAACCTTTGAACACCATGGCACTATTGTGCGTTGTTGGCACAGTGTCAGGAGACCCCAATGAGGTAATCATTAGGAATTTGGGAGACTGTGAAACATCAGGATAAGCTTTGGAATGCTAACTGCAAACTCTACACAGAGTCACTGTGAGTCGGAACCAACTCCAAGGCACATAATAATAACAACCTTGGAAGGAGGTTTCAAGGAAACCTTTGGTTTTGGTTGAAACCAAAACCAAACCCACTGCCATAGATTCGATTCTGACTCTCAGAAACCCTACGGAACAGAGTAACAATGCTCCTTACAATTTCTAAAACTATAAATCTATATGGGAACCGACAGCCTGGCTTTTCTTCCCTGGAACAGTTGGTGGGTTTGAATTGTACCACCAGGGCTCCTTTCCCCAATATCAGACGCTTTAAAACAAAGGGCTTTCACAACAAAGGGAGGCAGTGGTGACCCAGTGGTAGGATCCCTGCCTTCCATGAAGGAACCCTGAGCTTGATTCCCAGCAAATGCATCTCAGTAGCAGTCACTAGCCAGCACCTGTCAGTGAACGATGCTAAACAGGTTTGGGCAGATATTCCAGAGTAAGATGGACAACGAAGAAACATCCGACAATCTACTTCTACAAATCAGACAATGAAAACCCTATGGATCATAGTGGTCCATAACTAGCTACCCAACACGGCAATGGGGCAGGACTGGACAGCATTTCATTCCAAGGTACATGGACCGTGAGTCAGAGCTGACTAATGGCAACTAGTAATAACAGCGTCACAATAAAAGGCAACTTTTGTTTAGCTTTGTCTTTCTGGTGTGTTTTGTGGACGTCACATATATCCCTAAAATAAACCCACCGCCAGGAACACCTTGAAACACTAACGCCAGTGAGTGACACAGACCCAGTATGGTACACTGCTGATTATCGCAGGCCAGAGCCCCTGAGACAATACAATGCAAACGTAAGCACATACCATGTTCTCTTTACCCCCACTTCCTTTTAGCTCATCAGCTCTCTTGTGTCTCGGTGCCACATGCTGTATGGTGCCCAATGTCTTATGCTGATTCACCCCCATTATCTAACTTGTTTCTCAAATCCTTTAATGGAAAAACAGCAAAGGTTATCAACCCCATTTCTTGAAGGAGATGCATGAGGCTCTGCATCACCCTAAAGGCACCAGAGAGAGGGTGAGTACACAGTAGACACTTAATTTGTGAAGTGAACAAACAAGTAAAACAAGACATCCACCTCACCCTCTCTACCAGACCCCCAGTTGGAAGTGATTTCATTCTTTCTAAATGTTCCAGGATTTGATCTGTACCTGGTTTACCAGTCTTTTTGTCTACTTCACATGGGTTGACAGTTTATGTGCTTCTCTGCTAGCCAAACCTATGCAGGAGTTGGGTAGATCCAAGGGAGAAAGATGATGTTTTAGTAACATCTGAAGACTCTACTCTTGCACACTTCCATTCCCCAGATACTTAGCTCCTATAGGTAGCTAGTGATTTGGAGAATAAAACACTCCACTGCTCCTGAGACTCAATCTTGTGGAGATGACAGGCAGGTAAATATTGTGTTAGCACAGTGAGAAGGGATTCAAATGCCAGGTACAGATGGCCTGCTCAGGGTTCTCTGACCTAGAAAGCCAAAAGGTGATTTCCATGGTGCCCCCACAACATTGTCAATGTATTCAATGCCCTGAACTGTACATTTTAAAATAGTTAACTTCATGTTAAGTAAAATTCACCTTAATTTTAAAAATCGGCTTAAAAACAAAACAAAACAAAAAAAGCTTTACAAACTGAAATAGAAAATTTCTTAGGAGTCACATGTTATCTGTTATACAAATGGGCATTTTTCGAAGAGGGCAAAATATGCCAATGACTGGAAAGGAGGCTACAGTAGAGTTTGGATTTTGTTTGGGGAAGCTAGTCGATGAAAACCCAGTCAGGGTGGGAATCTGCCTGGGATCTGCATCTGCATGAGCCTGAATTTGAGACGACCCTAGCTAGCAATGGGGACTGGTCGGGGTGATTTATTGTGACGATGGGGGCTGAAAGCAGAACTGACACGCGCTTTTCAGAAAGAGGGATCAAGTCCACTCAGTCACTGCTGACAACTCAAGACACCTCCCAGGGAACTCAGGAGTCAGTGGTCCCCAAGGGACTATACCCTGAATTGTTATTTTTAAGTGCCCTGAATTCCGACCCATAGCGACCCTGTGTTTCCAAGGAGTTCCAAGGAGAAGCTGGTGAGCTTGAACCACCGACTTTGCAGTCCGACTCATTAGCCCACAGCTCCATACCAAGGCTCCATTAAATTAAATAGGATCAAAAAACCCTCTCACAGACACGCCCTTTGTTAATCTCCAGGAGTTCAAAGTCAGCCACCAGTCAAGGTTTGCTGATCTTCCTTGCACTTGCAACTTTCTTGTTAAGAAAGTAAAGTACGTTTAACATTAAAATGTAGTGGTGAAGCTATGCGGAGAGTTCACGAGAGGCCTCACGAAAGGCAATGCCAAGAACTTGACGCGCCTCCAAAGTCCACGGGCACGGAGAACGCGCGCGTCCACGCCTACCCGCAACTGAGCACCCACAGGAGGCCACTCGGGGAAGGACACAGTTTCAGGGCGTAGACTGGCCGCAGAGAAAGCCCCGAGCCGCCCGGGCGGGAACGGATGCGGGTCTAGCGCATCTCGGTGAAGTAACCACAGCGGCCGGGTGAGAGCGCCGCCGGATGACTCGGGACCGCAGAGCTCAGGGGCGCGCCCGGCCCGCGCCCCTCCTCCCGGACCGTCTGCCGGCCCGGCAGCAGGACGCGGGTCCCGGAGTCGCGCCCTTCCCTCCCTCTTCCCTTCCTCCCTCCCGAGGCCGCGGGACAGTGCCGGCCTCGAAGGCCTGCGCCCCGGCCCGTGCCCATCGCGTGCCCAAGGCGCTGCACAGCCCGCCGTCGAGCCAGCCCCTCCGGACGTCCTAGCGGCTCGGTGTGTCCGCAAGCGCTGCGCGAGACCCCGGAACCCCGCCCCGTGTGGTCCCTCGGCGGCGGCGGAGTGTCCTTACCGCGCTGCGGCTCCGGGCGGCTCCCCTGCCCCGCGGCGCACCGGGCATTTTTTCCGGGAAACTTCTCCCTCGGTCAGCAAGGGCTGAGCCGGGCGGCAGGAAAAGCGCTCGGCGCCCGGAGGCTGCGACCATCCGGGAACTTCGCCGTGATGTAAACCCTCCCCCTCGGCTCCCCGCCACCCCCCGGCGGCCCCGCCACATGTGGACGCGCGCGAGGCCGCCGCAGCCGCGGGCCTTCGTGCTGGGCTGGGCGGGCCGCGCTCCCTGTCTGCGGCCAAGGTTCCGCGCCCACTGCCTCGCTTCGGCAGAGGATGTGGAGGGAACGCGCGGCCAGCTGCTCAGTGGAGGACGAGGCCATGGGGTCCAGGGCAAGTATTTGCAGAGGAGACCCAAACATTGGGCCTCCTTCCTCTACTCGCAGGGAAAGCCTTACCCATTACCTCCCTTCTGTTCACAAAAAAGGGACCAGTTTTGAGACAAACTCAAATACAGTTTTTAAATTGTTTAAAAGTTGATTCTTTCCCACCCGCCCCCTCCGGTGGGTCACAGATGTGGCAGTCACAGAGACCCAAGGTCCACACGCATCTCTTACTGCCAACTCTGTGGGAATTGTGTTACCCTTTCCATGGAAAGATACTCCGTTTGGCAAGATAGTCTTTAAGTCGTTTGGCTATTAGTGGGGATGGATTTAATCAACAGCCACTCACATCCTCAAATACGGTCTTCCTTGTGATCAGCAGGAAGCAGTACCTCACCAACCCGTATGCACAAGACTTTGACTGGTCACCCACCTGTTGGGCTGCTAACCCTAAGGTCAGCAGTTTCTCCTCCCGTAAACGTTTACCACCTCAGAAACACTACATAGAGTGACTATGAGTGGGAATCAACTTGATGGCAGCAGGCCTAAAGTGGGGACCGGTTTTGAAGGCCGCCATCTCCATGCTCCAAAGAAAAGCTAACTCTTGAGTTTGGCCCAGGATCGGGCAGTGTTTCGTTCTGCTGTGCAGAGAAGGTCGTTATGGGTTGGTACCAACTCGATGGCACCTAACAACAACAACAATACAACACAGATGTTAGAATGCATACATTTGAAAAGAACAACTAAATTATATTACGGTCAATATAATAATCATTTAATCGTATTATTAAAATACCAAAGATACATAGCTCCTTAGGAGTCCTGGTGTGGCACTGTCGGTTAATGTGCTGTACTGCAAAATCGGTTTGAACAGTCAGATCAGTGGTTCAAGCTCACCAGTCGCTCCTCAGAAACCCTATACAGGGTCGCTATGGGTCGCAACCGACTCGATGGCACCTAAAAACAACAACAGAACTCCTTGAATAAAAGCAGATAAGACAGGAATCAATGTACTTCAGAGCTGCTATCTTAGGCTAAGAAGGTTGTTCATCCTTGACGCCATGTTTTGTCTGTTTCTGCAGTATTCCCATGTGCCTATTTGTCTCTGCACATGCTTTTAACAAATACAATAACCCTTCTGGGGAAAAAAAGATTTAATAACATGGGTAAACTCATCCCACTGATAAGTTTTTGTGTCCATCATTTTAATGTTCGTTATATATTTGCCTTTCTTTTAAAACCATTTTTATTGTAATACACTCCTATTGTGTTTTATATAAAATGAAGGTAAGTTATTTCAAATATATCGAGATATCCAGACTTGAAAGCAAGTCAATAGCACTTAACCACAGTGTGACATGGAAGTTAAGTTCAGGAGCTGGCTGGTTTCCTTACTAGCTTGCTAAACCTCAATTTCTGCACCAGTAAAATAGAGATTCAATAGTTCCTAGAAGATGTAAAAATGCAATGGGATAATTCTTCCAAAGATGGACAGGGTAGCGGCAGAGAGGCCTTTGTTTATCTCTGACTTCCCAACATCCAGCCAAACTCCTTTATAAGGGGTTAATTAAATATTTGTTGACTCAAGGACTTTCTTGGATTTATGTTTTTCAAGCATCCTTGTGAATTTTTGGATTCATATACACAGAAGAAAATTAGAAAGGTAAAATGCATGTGCCTCCCCAACAAGTTCATTATTGAAAGCCAAAAATAAATAGTGTTCTGAATTGTCCATTATTTTAGATCACTCATGTAAGGTAGAGAAGTGATTTTTGTCCGTGGTTCCTGGACATTTTCCCAGTGAATTTTCCCAGTGAATACAGTGTCTTTTATCGATAAAATAGATCATGTATGCTAATGAAGTGACTCTCTCCAATGGAGATTGGCCAGGTTAGAGAGACCCACCATGAAGTATCAGCCCAAGTTCAGGGGAGGTAGACTGATACAATCCATTGTATCTACATAATAAGACCTCAATAAGAAGTTCCTGACATGAAAGTCCTATGGGATTCCTTGTTGGTAAAAGTGATACATGTGAGAGGGTGGCCTGTCCCCTTTTGGGTCATGGAAAACCTGTGATTCTATGCTTCAGAGATAACCACTGGTGTGGCACTGCAGGCTAATGCGCCAGCCTGTAAGGTCGGTAGTTCAAGCTCACCAGTTACTTGTCAGAAACCCTATACAGGGTCACTGTGAGTCAGAACCAATGCTATGGCACTTAACATCAACAATACTGTTATTAAATGCTGTTGAGTCAGTTCCAACTCATAGTGACCCTGTTAGAGTTTCCATGGATCGCCTGGGTTTTAACCACCAGCTTTTTGGCTTGAGCTCTGGTAGCGTAATGGTTACGAATAGGGCTGCTAATCTCATGGTCAGCAGTTCGAAACTACCAGCTGTTCTGCAGAAGAAAGATGAGACTTTCTGCTCCCGTAAAGATTTACAGCCTTGGAAACCCTGTACAGGGTCACTATGAGTCGGAACCAACTCCACGGCACATAACAACAACAACAGTGCCACACCAGGACTCCACCACTGTTAATTGTAGGGTATGGACTCCTGGTGTGGCACTTTAGGATCAGCACTGACTGCGAACCACAAGGTTGACAGTTCAAACTCACCAGCTGCTCCTTGGAAACCCCATACAGGGTCACTGTAAGTTGGAACTGACTTGATGGCACTGAACAACTTATCTTTCCTGATGCTTTCTTCTATTTATCCTTTTTTTTTTTTTTTTAATTTCAACAAATACTTATTGAAAGCCTACTTCTGCCAGGCCAATAGCTTCATAATATACACCTCATCGTGTACCTTTCTTTTTCCCTGGGTTGTTGTTGTTGTCAGGTGCCATCAAGTAGGAGCCGACTCATAGCGACCCCATGCACAGCAGAA
>NW_006408612.1:5709899-5722638 GCF_000296735.1 Chrysochloris asiatica
GCTACAAAACAAAGACAGACTAGGAAGAAAGAGTGACAAACTACTTCCGAATCGCTAGTCACTGAAAACTCTATGAATAGCAGAGAAACATTTTCCCTGGGTAGTGTATTAAATTCGTATTCTACTGCTGCATAACAAATTTCCATCCATTTAGTGGCTTCAAATACTACCCGTTTATTACCTCACAGTCCTTTCACTCAGAAGTCTGGGTTCTCAGCAGCTGGTATCACAAGACTAACTTGAGGGAGTCACTGAGGCAGGGGGAGATATTCACTTTCAGAGTTCATTTCTTATCACATTATTGGATTGGTGTACCAATTTGCTTATTAGCAAAGGGCTGCTTCCAACTAGTAGAAACCACATGTATTCTTTATCCCATGACCTCTTACATCTTCAAAGTCAGCAACAGAGACTCTCTCTCAATTTAAATCCCTGTCATATTTTGAATTTCTTTTTCCAGAAAGAACTCAGACACTTTTAAGGGCTCAGCTGGTTATGTTAGGCCCACTGAGGATAGTCTTCATATACTGAAGTCAGCTTTTGTGGTAACTTAATTGTTGCTGTTGTTAGCTGTGGTCCAGTCGATTCTGACTCATGGTGAATGCATGGTGCACAGCAGAAAGACTCTGGGTGTTCAAGGCCCTTTAGAAGTACATCAAGGCTCTGGGTGCGTTCCAACCACCCTTTTGGGTGGTGGTCAACTGCTTCATTGTTTGCACCATGTAGACACTCCTTGGGGACTTAATTATAGCTGCAAAATCCCTTCATTTTACCTACAAAACCTACGTGAGTGTTTGAGTGAGCACATGACAGTGTAGATAACCCAGGGGTCAAGAATCTTGGGACCATCTTAGACTTCTACCTCTCACAGATACCAAGGTTTACTCACCAGCTGCTCTTTGGAATCCTTTCACAGGGTCAGTATGAGTTGGAACTGACTCAATCAACAGCACTTAACAACACAACAACAGCCTAAATGTAGACCTATTTCACTCTTTTTAATAAAGCCCACTGCCATTGGGTCATAGGGTTTCCAATACTGTAAATCTTTACAGGAGCAGATAACCTCATCTTTCTTCCAAGGATCAGCTGGTGGATTTGAACTGCCGATCTTGCAATTAGCAGCCAAATGGGTAACCCACAGTGCCACCATGGCTTCTTATTCTTTTATAATAGACGCAGAATATTCCACTGCATGATGGATTATAATTTCACCAAATCCCCTGTTGTTGTTGTTGTTAAGTGCCATAGAGTCGGTTCTGACCCATAGCAACCCTGAACAGAGTTTCCAAGGCTGTAAATCTTTACGGGAGCAGAAAGCCTCATCTTTCTCCTGGGGAGCAGCTAGTAATTTCGAAATGTGACCTTGTGGTTTACAGCCCGATTCGTAACCACTACACTACCAGAGCTCCTTCCAAATCCCCTACTAGTGGATATATTGTTACTTCCTGATATTTGCCTTTAAAACATGCACAATCATCCTTCATGTTTATAAATCTCCCTGCATCTACGTACTTCTGTAAATCAGTATTCTAGAAGTAGAATTCCAGGATAAAAGGGTTTGCTCCTTTTGATTGTTGTATCATTAGGTTCTGTAGAGTCAGCTCCAAACTCATAGTGACCATGTATACCAATAAGGGGACACGCCTGGTTCTGAGTCATCTTCATAATTGTTGTTATGTTTGAGCCCACTGTAGCTGCCATTGTGTCAATCCGTCTCCTTGGGAGTCTTCCTCATCTACTTTGCTAAGTGTGATGTTCTTCTCTAGGAACTGGTACCTCCTGATAGCATATCCAAAGTATATGAAACAAAGTCTCCCCACCCTCGCTTCTATGAAGCATTCCGCTGTACTTTTTCCAAGATAGATTTGTTTGTTCTTCTGGCAGTCCATGGCACTTTCAATATTCTTCACCAACATCTTCTTCTAAGGTCTTCCTTATCCATTGTCCAATGTTCATATGCATATGAGGTGGTTGAAAATATCATGGCTTCGGTCAGGTGCACCTTAGTCCCCAAAGTGGCATCTTTGCTCTTGAACACTTTAAAGAAGTCTATTGCAGCAGATTTACCCAATGCAGTATGTCATTTGATTTCTTGACTGCTGCTTCCATGAGTATTACTTATGGATCCAAATAAAATGAAATTCTTGACAACTTTAATCTTTTCTTCATTTATCATGGTATTGTTTATTGGCCCAGTTGTGAGGATTTTTCTTTCCTTTACATCCAGTTATAATCCATACTGAAGGCTGAATTCTTTGATCTTCATCAGCAAATGCCTCAAATCCTCTTCACTTTCAGCAAGCAAGGTTGTATCATCTGCATATCAAAGGTTGTTAATGAGTTCTTCCTCCAATCCTAATGCTGCAAGCTTCTTCATATAGCCCAGCTTCTAGGATGATTTGCCCAGCTTCCAGATTCAACAAGTATGGTAAAAAATGATGCAATTCTGATGCACACTTTTCCTGATTTTGCCCTTGTTCTGTTCAAATTTCTCTTGGTTTAAGTACAGGTTCCACATGAGCACAATTCAGTGTACTAGAATTCCCACTCTTTGCAATGTTATCCTTAGTTTGTTATGATCTACACAATCAAATGCCTTTTCATAGTCAATAAAGCACAAGTAAACATTTTTCTAGTATTCTCTGCTTTCAGCCAAGATCCATCTGATGGCCCACATCCTCTTGTAAATCCAGCTTTAATTTCTGGCAGCTCCCTGGGAATGGGCTTCTAGTACCATTTCATCATTATCCTCAGCAAAATTTGACTTGCCTATGATGTGATATTAATGATATTGTTTGATAAATTCTGCTTTTTTTGGTTCATCTTTCTTTGGAATGAGCACAAATACGTATCTCTTCCAGTTGGTTGGCTAGGTAAGTCTTCCAAATTTCTTGGCATAGATGAATGAGCACTTCCAGAGCTGCATCACGTTGTTAAAACATTTCAGTTGGTATTTCATCAATTCCTGGAGCCGTGTTTTTCTCCACTGCCTTCAGTGCAGCTTGGACTTCTTCCTTCAATACTATCAGTTCTTGATCATGTGCTACCTCTTGAAATGGTAGATCATTGACCGATTCTTTTTGGTACAACGATTCTGTGTATTCCTTCCACCTTCTGATGCTTTCTGTATTCTTCAAAATTTTGCCCATAGAATCATTCAATATTGTAAATCGATGCTTGAATTTTTTCTTTAGTTCTTTCAGCTTGTGAATGCTGAGCATGTTCTTTCTTTTGGGTTTTCTAACTCCAAGTCTTTGCACATTTCATTATAACACTTTGTTTTCTGGAGCTGCCCTTTGAAATTTTCTGTTCAGCTCTTCTACCCTCATTTCTTCCATTTCCTTTTAGCATCTCTACACTGGAAAGCAAGTTTCAGAGTCTTTCCTGACAACCACATTGGTCTTTATCGTTCTTTCCTGTCTTTTTAATGACCTTTTGCTTTATGCTCGTGTGATATTGTTGACATCATTCCACAATTCCTCTGGTCTTTGATCATGTTCAATAAATCAAATTTGTTCTTGAGATAGTCTTTAAATATTGACTCTCTTGTTATTTTGACTTCCTTGGACTTGTTTTAATTTTCCTCAGCTGAACTTGTATATGAGCAATTGCTGGTGTGTTCACAGTCAGCCCTTGGCCTTGGTTTGGCTGATGATATTGAGTTTCTCCATTGTCTCTTCCCACAGATGTAGTCAATTTGATTTCTGTGTATTCTATCCAGTGAGGTCCATGTGTATAGTCATCATTTATGATGTTGAAAAAAGGTATTTACAATGAAGAAGTTGCTTATCTTGCAAAATTCGATCATGTGATCACAGACCATATCACTAAGACCATATTTTCCAAATACCCATCCCTCCTTTTTGTTTCAAATTTCAAATTTCAATCCCTTAATTAACAGTGCCTCTTGATGGCATGTTTGATTGATTTCAGACAGAAGTAGTTGTTCTTTTGTTGTTAGGTGATATGCTGGTGAGTTGCACAATAGAATGAAAGATTGTCCAATACTGTGCCATCCTCACAGTTGTTGCTATGTTTGAGCCCATTGCTGTTGCCACTGTGTCAATTCATCTTGTTGGAGGTCTTCCTCTTTTATTGCTGACCCTCTACTTTATCAAGCATGATGTCCTTTGCAAGGGACTGGTCCTTTCTAACAACATGTCCAAGTACATCAGGTGAAGTCTCACTATCCTTCTAAGGAGCATTCTAGCTCCCAAGTCATATTTACTTGTTCTTCTGGCAATCCATGGTGTACTCCATATTCTTCACCAACATCATAATTCAAAGACATTAATTCTTCTCCAGCCTTCCTTATTCATTGTCCAACTTTCACAGGCATATGAAAGGATTGAAAATACCTTGGCTTAGTCTAGGCAGGTGCACCTTAGTGCTCAAAGTGACATCTTCCCTTTAACGCTTGAAAGAGGTCTTTTGCAATAGATTTGTCTAATGCAATAAATTGTTTGATTTCTTGACTACTGCTTCCATGAGTGTTGATTGTCGATTCAAGCAAAATGAAATCTTTAACAATTTCAATCTTTTTTCCATTTATCATGATGTTATTTATTGATTCAGTTGTAAGGAATAATTTTTTTTTTTTTTTTTTTTTACATTGAGTTGTGATCCACACTGTAGGCTGCATTCTTTAATCTTCGTCAGCAAGGCCATAAGTCCTCTATACTGCCAGTAAGCAACGTTGTGCATATGTTGTGCATATCACAGGCTGTTAATGAGTCTTTATTAATGAGTTAATAAATAAGTTGGTAAAATTCTTCAATTTCTTTTCATTGACTTCAGTGTTTAGTGTGTAAATGTAAATTAATAGCTCTTCCTCAGTCGCATTTGGGTGTCTTCCAACCTGAGGAGCTCATCTTCTGGCAGTATATCAGATAATGTTTCACTGTTATTCATAATGTTTTCAAGGGCTACTCCCTCAAAAGTGGACCACCTGTTCCTTCTTCCTAGACTGTTATTAGTCTGGAAGCTCCACCGTGGTGACTCTGCTGGTATTTCACCACAGAAACATGCCAGCCACCACAGCACAACACTCTGACAGACATGTGGGAATCCTTTTGATAGTGTCAAATTGCTCTCCAAAATCTCAGTACTAAGTTATACTTCTAATACAGTATATGAGAATTAAATAGCTAATTCTTATAAACAATTAAGGAGTCCTGGTGTGGCACTGTGGGTTAATGAGCTGGATTGCAAGATCGGTTTGAACCACAAGGTCAGTGGTTCAAGCTTACCAGCCACTCCTTGGAAATCCTATACAAGTGCTGTGAGTCGGTACAGCACTTAACAACAAAAACAACAAATAAACAATTAAATTCCCTTCATAGATTGTCTCATCAAAAGACTGTATGTGTTGGGGATTGGGGAGGGCAATACACAAGAAGGGAGAGGGGGTGGAAGAACAAGGTAGATAGGGGAACACTGAGACAGGTTTGCATGGGCTAAATGGGGCAGACATAAATAGTGATGTATGCTCAACCTTGCAACAACAGGGCTCTGTGATACAGGGATCAAGGCATAGTTTGAAGAGGGGAAATAATAATAAGGTGTTCGACTGTCTTATGAATATTGGTTTCCCATACCTACTATTGTAAAATAGACACTTGAATGGGATAGAAAGGAATGTTGGGAAACATGATTACAGAAAGCTTGTAAGCCCATCTTCAGCCTATAACTAATTGGAATAATAAAAGGGGTTCTAGAACTTGTCCAGTGAAATAGGCCTTCTGCGGAGCCTTTGCAGAGTATAGGACCTTCGGTGGAATCCTGAGTCCCATCCAGAACCTTCTGAGGTGGGACAGTCCCACTAGAAAGGACAAGCAGACCAGCCTGGAATAGCTAGAGTGACGGAAGATACATCTTCAAAGAAAGATCATCAGGAAAAACCCAAAACAAAAATGGCAATATGACTGGCTAGTACAAGAATAAGTAAGTTGTTCACCGGGAAGCCATTAAGGCAAGCAATCAAGTCCCTTCAGGACAACCCCCCCTCCGCCCCAAGACTCAAACTCTAAGGGAACACATGAGCAGGCATATAAGCTTGCTGGTGACTACATTGGTCTACTGGTGAGTGGAAGAGGAGGAAAGGTAGCAATGAAGAAATGGGCTGAGTTCAACCATGTTCCATAGACTCCCATTGACCTGGAGATGAGAGAGAGAAGAGGAAGGACTGGTTGGTCTAAAGTGAGACCAGGAGACACCTGAGCCCATGGAAAAGGACATAACCACAGAGGGCTAGAGCTGAGAGTGAAGCATCCAGCTGATATGAAGTGAGGGGAGATGCACAAGAACACCCAAACTTGCAGATAGTACCCATTTGACCAAGCCTCGATGACTTGAAGATCACAGCTCAACCTAGTGAAAGATAAAAAAAAAAAAATATTTTGATAGAGGAAATGAGGGTAAATTGCTACAATTTGATGAATTTGACTTATATTCATGAAGGTGTTGTTGTTGTTGTTAAGTGCCTTCGAGTTGGTTCCGAGTAGCTCAAAATACCAACAGAGAGGGAAGGAGTCTTCACAACAAGTATCAATGCTATCCCCTCTGTATCTAGGGTATCTAGGGATGAGCAACTTAGATATTGGCTACCTAAAATGGAGGGGCAATAAAGGACTGGCTTACAAGGTTTCAAGAGGGAGTTTAGTTTAAGAGTGTGTGGAGGAAGATAGAGTCTCCAATGAATAGTTTACATCTTGTCTAGATGGGTCTGGTGAAAAGAGATGGGGATAAGATTCTTATGATTCAATAGTGAGTAATTGTTATCATGACTAATTAAGACTGTCACAGCTGTAAAGGTAGAAGTTTTGTAACAAAAAATGGGAGAGTGGTTACTCTTACAGTCCAGAAACAAAGGACCCTAGGACCATCAAGGGAGAAGAACACAAGAGGAATGTGGGACCTTATCCAGAGAAGCAGTGACACCAGAGATGGAAACAGAGATGGGGACATGGAGAAAGGCAGCAGCTGAGGACTCTAGGTTCATGGAAAGAGAGGGACTTAGAGATAGCAGCCAGGAGGCAGACTTGCAGAATGTGCCCTTTGGTGGCTTAAATTATTATATATACCTGAGTGTTTTGTTTTTTTAAAAAAGAGCTAA
Organism: Chrysochloris asiatica; assembly: GCF_000296735.1. Taxonomy (NCBI): domain Eukaryota; kingdom Metazoa; phylum Chordata; class Mammalia; order Afrosoricida; family Chrysochloridae; genus Chrysochloris; species Chrysochloris asiatica. The sequence goes on from NW_006408612.1 coordinate 5,717,017, forward strand.
AGTGAATAGAGAGAAACACTGTTAAGTGATGGTTCACGGAAAGGATTATAAACATTGTAATGAAACAAGATATATGATTTGTTGAATGTAAAACTGATGATCTGCTCTGTAAACTTTCACATAAATCACAATAAAAACTGAAAAGAAAAAACAACAACAACTATATGTGTATGGATAAACACACGGGCTCTCTGTCGTCATCTGGCTATCAATTCTGGCTTTTTCATCTAAATGTTTGACACAAGCAGTTTATGCTCCTCTGAAATAGGGATGGGAGTCCTGGTATGGCGCTGTGGGTTAATATGCTGGACGGCAAGTTCAGTTTGAATGCAAAGTTCAAAGTTGGTGGTTCAAGTTCACCAGCCGGTCCTTGGAAACCCTATACAGGATTGCTATGGGAAGGAACCGACTCAACAACATTTAACAGCAACTAAAAAATAGGAATAATAATAATGGTATCTTTTTTGTGGTAGTCATATAACACAGATTTTGACTTCCCAAAGATTTATTGAAGTCCTAACTCCTGTATCTGTGAATATCTGGAAACAACAGGTTCCTTGGAATAGGGTGGGTGTTAATCCCAATCTCTTTCCAGTGGTACCTTACAAAAAGAACAGAACACAGAGAGATACTGGACGAGTAAATGCAAATCAGAAAGGGAAAAATATGTATGCATAATTTCTCCTGATGAATAAAGGGAAAGAGACCCCGTTTCCCTTTTTCCCCACGCATTTACTTTAGGAGCCTTGTAATTAAGATGTTTTCATTACCTTTTTGAGACATCCTCTTGAAAGATTTAATAAGCTTTCCATTTTACAACCTAGGATATTTCCTCCAAGACCTGAGAACCATCATTTCAAATGTAACCAGTTAGGAAGGAACTTCCCTTTCTCCCAATTTCTGGGAGCGGGCAAGAACCTAACTTCGATTGGCTTCAAGTTGAAAACCTACCTTCTGTCATAGAGATATGAAGAGTTTATTTTTCCTTTGGATAAAGGGAATTAAACTTTGGTAGGCACCCTATAACCAGTTGAATCTAAGAAAAACGTGACAAATGGTGCTGCCAAAGTTCTTATTTGAGGACTAATTATCCTTTGGAGTTCTGGCATGGTGCTGTGAGTTAATGTGCTGGGATGCAAGGTTGCTTTGAGCTGCAAGGGTGGTGGTTCAAGTTCACCAGCCACTCCTAGGAAACCCTACACAGAGTCGCTATGAGTTGGAACCAACTCGATGGCACTTAACAACAGTTACCCTTTACCTGCAGTACATGTATGTAATGGATTACATCTGCTTGGCTATATAAAGAATCAATTTCATTTTGTCTTTGCAATCTCTTTACCCAAATATCTAGGATGCATCACATTTTGGCTTAGTGCTCATGAAACAAGAAAACTGTTTTCATTTTTGTCTAACTTTGTGGAGGGGTTTTCTGGTTTAGGAGCAGATTTTGTTTTTAATTCTGTTTTCCCAACAATACACAGAGAAGGGTGGCCATGTGACAATGGAAGCAAATGAATCCACAAGCCCAGGAACACCAAGCTGCTACACCTGGTGGTGCAGTGGTTAAGCACTCTGCTGCTAACTGAAAGGTCAGTGAGTCAAACCCACCAGCTGCTCCAGTGGAGAAAGATGTACCAGTACTTCCATGAAGAGATGCTGTTCTGAAGCCATTGAATCGGTTCTGACTAACCGCGACCCTGTGTAGGGTTTCCGAGGAACAGCTAGTGAGTTTGAAGCACCAACCTTGTGGATCAAATGACCTTGCTGTATAGTGCTTATCTTACAGCGACACTCCATGACCATCTGTAAAGATATGTTGTTGTTGTTAAGTGCCATTGAGTCGGTTCCAACCCATAGCGACCCTATAGAGGGTTTCCAAGGAGGGACTGGTGATCTTGAACCATCAACCTTGCAGTTCAAACCAACTTTGCAGTCAAGTGCATTAACCCACAACACTGCACCCCAGGACTCCTTCTATAAAGATTTGTTGTTGTTGTTGTTATGTGCGGTCGAGTCAGTTCCGACCAATAGCGACCCCGAACAGGGTTTCCGAGGCTATAAATCTTTACAGGAGCAGAAAGCCTCATCTTTCTCCCGAGGAGCAGCTGGTAGTTTCGAACCACTGACCTTGAGATTTGCAGCCCGATTCGTAACCACTATGCTACCAGAGCCTTGGAAATCCTATGGGGCAGTTACACTCAGGTGTTCTTTACTGTAATTAGATGAGTCAGAATCGACTCGACAGCAATAGCTTTGGTTTGGGGTTTGACGCTTCATGGGCTCAGATCACCAGGTCTTTTCTCCTGAGGAGTGACTGATGAGTTCACACCATGGACCTTTCCGTTAGCAGCCAAGCTCTTAACCACTGCACCACCAGGGCTCCTTGGGCACAGCTTAGCTGCATGCTTTGGCTCAAGGATTTTCTCAAGCTGTAATCAGTGTTGGCTAGGACTTCAGGGCTTGACCAAGAGCAGATCCCCTTCCCACCTGGCTCACACGGCATGGTCAGGCCTCAGGGTCCTCGCTGGCTGTTGGCATGAGACATCCATTTCTTGCCATATAGGTGACTTCTTAGGGCAGCTCACAACGTCGACGCTGCTGTTGAGTCAGCCAGAGAAGCTACCAAAGACAGAAGCCAGTCTTTCCATAACCTGATCTCAGGAGTGGCATCCTATCACTTCTGCTTTATTTTGTTATAAGAAGGAGCTCTGGTAGCATAGTGGTTACGATTTGGGCTGTAAACCTCAAGATCAGCTGTTCGAAACTACCAGCTGTTCCACAGGAGAAAGATGAGGCTTTCTGCTCCCGTAAAGATTTGCAGCCTCGGAAACCCTGTGCAGGGTCACTGTGAGTCGGAACTGACTCCATGGTACTTGACAACAACAACAACAACAACAACAAAGGAGATACTATTTGCAGCCCAAACTCTGTGGTAGGGGGATTACACAAAGGCAAGAATATCGGGGAGACACAGCCATGGGGCATTATCTTAGAGAATGCCTGCCATATGCCTCAAGAAGGTGCTATGGGCTTAAAATGAGTCCAAACCAACAAAACAAATGATTTGCCATCAATATAATTTATAGTTACTTCCATGTGTTACAGAGTAGAACTGTGTTCCATAGGGTTTTCTTGTAATCTTTATAGAAACAGATCACTAGGCCTTTCTTACATGGTACCATTGGGAAGATTTGAACTGTCAACCTTTTGTAGTTGTGCACAAAGACATTAGGAAGTGCTATAGGCACAAGGAGCTCTGGTAGCATAGTGGTTACGAACACTCCTGTGGAAATTTGAGTGCGTCTGAACAGCTACTCAGTTTGCTGAAATGAAGGGCACTAGAGAGAACAGGAAATGAGTTCTCTGGTATCTGTAGGTTGGGCTTATTCACGTTTGAAGAACAAAACAGGTGTTCTGTGTATGTGTGAGCAAACTGATAATGCGTTTTTTAAAATACTTGGTGAGAATGGTGCTAAAATATAATTGATCTGGGAGACAATTCATTAAAAGGTGACGAGGGCACAATGTTCAATAGATTCCTGTGAACCCGGGTGGAGACCTGGTTGGCCAGCAGTGTTGCAAGACCTGAGTACTCTTGGGCACAGAGTCAGTGACATGGCCACAGAGAACTAGAGTGGAGAATGAAGCATCCAGCTGATAAGAAGAGAGGGCATATGCACAAGAACACCCACACTTGCAGATAATACCCACTTGACCTGGCTTTAATGACTGGATGATCAGAGCTCAACCAGAAGAAGAAAGAAGAGGGGAAAAAAGAGTAATCTGATACAATTTGATGAACTTGACCTACACCTATGGATGCAGTAGCTCAAAAGAGGGAACAAATCTTTACAGTGAGGATCATTCCCACGCCCTCCACGCACAGAGTAGACAGAGACGGGCAACTTGGACATTGGCTACCCAAAATGGGGGTACTACAAAGGCAAGAAGTGACTGGCTTACAAGCTTTCAAGAGGGAGCCTAGATCCAGAGGGCGCGGAGGAAGGTAGACTCTCCACTGAGTAGTATCCAATCTGTCTAGGCAGGGCTGATGAAAGGAAATGCAGATAGGTCTCCTTCTGATACAATAGTGAATAATTGTTATCAGGACTGATTGTGAGGGTTGGAAATGTAAAGGTAGATGTTTTGTAGCAAGAAGAGGAGTGAATAACTTTGCAGTCTAGGAGCAGAGGTCCCTGGGACCATCAAGAGAGATAAGCGGACAGCGGGACCTTATCCAGAGAAGCAGTGACGCCAGAGATAGAGGCAGAGATGATGACGTGGAGAGATGGAGCAGCTGGGAACTTTAGACACAGAGAGGGAGAGGGGCTGTGTGCTGACAACCGGGGACAGGCTTGCAGTGTATACCCTGTGGTTGGTTGATGATGCACGGAGGGGATTGTAACCATGGCAATGAAACGATATATGATAAGATGAATGTAAACTAATGTTCTCCCATGTAAACTATGACATAATTCAAAATAAAACATTAAAAAAAATTTTTTTTAAAGGGTGATGAGGGCACTGACTCCAATAGCCCAAGAGTATTTTCAAGAGTTAGGGATAATAGATTGGGAAAGGGGTGATGGAGGAATAAACTAAATGAGACTTGAAAGGAAAACTAACAATTAGCACTGACTTACTACAGCCCATCCTCAGAAAGGCCTGTGACAGAAAGATTACAATCTAAGTAAAAGAGACACCACTTTTATGAATCATACCAAACAAATCTACATTTAAAAAATTACATACTGAATAGAAAGGTATGCATAGGACTTCATGGCTTATGTGAAGCACCAAGTATGTAAATCAGATGAAGACAGAGCTAGCCTGGTGGAAGGACCGTATCTGGGCATGGAAGCTCAGATATGGGTCCGTGAATCACCTTCTAAGGACTGGACTACTAACCACAAGGTCAGCGGTTCGAACCCATCAGCCGCTCCTTGAAAACCCTACACAAGTTCACTATGAGTCATAACCGACTGGACAGCACCTAACAACAACATCATTACCTTTTACAAGTGAATTCAAAACTTGGTTTGAGAACCGCTGGATGGGGTTGCCTTGAGTCAGAATCTATTTGCTGGCCACTGGTTTGGTTTTGGCTCAAGAAACAAGTCCAAGTCCTTTGACATGGCATTCAGCTCTTCCTAGATATCACCCTTATTTTATTCTCCTATCTTATCTTAAGGAGCCCTGCTAGTGCTGTGGGTTAGGTACTGAAATATAAACCACAAAGTTGGTGATTCAAACCCACCAGCCTCTCTGGGGGAAAAAGATGAGGCTGTCTCCTTCCTTAAAGATTTACAGTCTTGGCAACCCTATATGGGGTCACCATGACCCAGACAAAGTCTACCAAGCATCAATGGGCTTGTTTTTGTTTTCTATGCTCAGATTGAAATAAGTCCTGGTGTGGCATTGTAAAATAAGCTGAAAGGTTGGCAGGTCAAACCCACCTTGGAAACACTCTACAGGCTCCCTCTGAATCAGAACCAATGTGATGGCACTTAACAACAACAAACAACAAGCACAATGGGTTTTGTTTTGTTTTGTTTGTTTTAAGGAAGTTCGATAAAGTCAAGAGGACTTGAAACATTTACTGATGACGATCAAAGAACACAG
>NW_006408612.1:5723018-5724829 GCF_000296735.1 Chrysochloris asiatica
GTTATGGTGTTGGAGGAGAATATTGAAAGTGCCATGGGCTGCCAAAAGAACCAATAGATCCGTTTTGAAAGAAGTGCAGCCAGAGTGCTCCTTGGAGGCCAACGTGGCCAAACTTGGTCTCTCATACTTCGGACATATTGTCAGGAGGGACCAGTCGCTGGAGAAGGATATCATGCTTGGTAAGGTGGAGGGTCAGAGAAAAAGAGGAAGACCCCCAGCGAGATGGATTGGCCAAGTGGTAGCATTGATGGACTCAAGCGTCGCAACAGTAGTGAGGTTGGTCTAGGATCGGGCAGTGTTTCGTTCTGTTGTGCATAAGGTTGCTATGAGTCAGTACCGACTAGATGGCACCTAACAACAACAACAGCATATCTATTTATGGAGTCCTGGTGTGGCACTGTGGGTTAATGTGCTGGACTGCAAAGTTGGTTTTGAACCAAAAGTCAGCAGTTCAAGCTCTCCAGTCGCTCCTCAGAAACCCTATACAGTGTCGTTATGGGTCAGAACTGACTCAACAGCACTTAACAACAACAACATGTCTATTATGGGGTGCTTTCCCATATTTTAAGGAGCCCTGGTGGTGCTATGGCTTAGGCATTGCGCTGCTAACTGCAAGGTCTGAACAACAGTTCAAACTCACCAGTTACCCAGAGGGAGAAAAATAATGAAGCTGTGGAGAAAATATTTTCAATTGTGCTCCCATTATCACTATCCTCTTCCAAAATATCGTACCACGTTTAACAGACACTCAATGCTCCCCACTCAACAAAAACTCCCTCTTCCTCCCTGTCTGCGCCTCGCCCTTCGCACATCTGGTAACCATTAATAATATTTGGTTTCTATATATTTGCTTACTTCCTATGTAAGTGAGATCATGCAGTATTTGTTCTCTTTCAAGGACTTATTTTGCTCAGCATAATGTTTTCAAGGTTCATGCATGTGTGATGTACGTCAGGGCTTCATTTCTCTTTATAGCTGCATGATGTTCCTATTGTATGCATATACCATACTGTCTATCCATTCATCTGTTGCGGGACAATTTTCAGTTATTTCTACGTTTTGGCTATTGTGAAAAGTCCTACAGTGAATGTTGGTGTATGAGGTGGTCTGTGTTCCTGCCTTCACTATGGGATATATCCAGGATTGAGATTGTTGGATCCTATGGTAATTTCATGTTCAGCGTTTAAATTGTAGCCATATATCTATATAACCAAACATTTGCCATTTCAACCATTTTCGCATGTGCAATCCAGCCACATGTCTCATGGTACACAACCATCACCACTGTCCCGTTCCAATTTTTTATTTTCTCTCTCTCTCTTCTTTCCCCCAACCACCATTCTTTCCTTTCCCTTTTTTTACTTGTAGGGAAGTTCTCAAATATTTGCGCTAATGAGAAAATAAGCATGCATTATTGCTTCCCTTCCAGTATATGAGAAAAAGGAAGGAAAAAAAGAAATATTTCCTTTCTTCTTTTTTCCTTCCTTTTCTTTTTAACTGCCTTCCCCATCACCGAAGTTAGAACGTGTCTACACTCTACTGCACACAGTGAATACTTTTCCCTTTCCCACCATCCCTTGTAACCATTATAGAATGTTTTAAACCTTTACTCGACTTTTACGGTGCTGCTCTCATGTAATATCTATCCCTTGGAGACTGACTAATTTCACTCAGCATGTTATGTTGTCGGGGACTGACCTCGACATAGTTGTGTTGTTCACGAGTGTTTGGTTCACGAGGAGGGGAGATCCAGCGGCGATAGGGATAGCGAAAGAATACACAGACAAACAGAAGAAGGGAGACAATGAGGC
>NW_006408612.1:5736334-5745053 GCF_000296735.1 Chrysochloris asiatica
TCAGAAGCAGATAGCCAGCCCTTTCTTCTTAGTCCTTTCTAGTTTGGATGTGCAACCTGGACAATCACGTAATTGAGCCAGCTTCCGTTAAAAGTGGGTGCTGAAACCTGCTCAGTATCATAGCAACACACAGCCTTTAAGGACAGACAGGTGATGGCTGTTCTGGGATGCACTGGCCGGGAATTCAACCTTAGTCTCCTGCATGGAAGGCAGGAATTCTATCAGGGAACCACCACTGCCCCTCCGAGAGGATCGTCTCTCTACTGAACTTCTCTCTACACCTGTCCCTCACTGTCCATTCCCCAAGGCTGGGAAGCCTCCATTTTCATTCACAGTACCTGGCTTCATGATGCGGTTGATCAAGCATTATCAGTCATCAGTTAGTATGCATGAGTTTTCCTGATCCTTTCTGGAATGCAGGTTTGAGAAGCTGGAATAAGGAGACACAAAACCTGAGAGCAGAAACGGGAAGAGGAGCTGAGAAATCAGGGGCTGGGACCTCTCATGGATTTTTGCATAGTCACTGATAAATTCACTCCAGGCTTTGGGGCTGACTGAGCTGGCGCCACTGCCTCTGATTAAATGAGCAGTAAGTAACTCCCAGGCCTGCTATGGGAGGCGCCTTCCCTTGAGCCCCAGGAGCCTGGAGGCTTCGGATTGCATTCGGAGACACTGCAGGTCTCCAGGGATTCTAACCAGCATAATGGCCTTTGAAAAGGGAGCCAGATCGGCTGGGAAAGTTAGTTGTTCAAATCCCTGGGGAATGATGATGGATTGGTTAAGAACTCCATCAGCTCTGTCTGAGCCTACCTGCTTGGGAAGAAACTTCTTACTGGAATTGTTAGCTCATGCTGTTAGAGAGGGGGAGATAGTATTCCGGGAAGCAGAATCAGATAGATGCATTCCAGGCCGTGCAATCAAACTTGGAACTGTCAGGGTCTCTGACTAGTGCAGTTTACACTTGGGTAATCACCAGGGGGTTGACGATTCTAAGTCACCTAGTAGCTCCGAGGAAAAGCCTGGCTATCTCCTTTTATAAAAATTATAGCCAAACAAACGCTATGGAAGAAGTGTTTTCTGTAAACACGGGATCTTCACAAAACAACAACAGCAAGAAGTTAAGCAGTGTCTTTACTTGGCGTTCTCTTTACAGGAAATGAACGTTTCTCATGCTTCCCTGCATCACGAGGATGATGCAACCAAGGAGGACCAGGTCTGCCACGTGCTAGTTTTGTATTTTAAACTCTCTCAGTCTCAGGTTCCTCAGGTTTCAAACGGAGATCACAGTTGTGTCCTATGATATTTATTAGAGTCCAGGTGTGGCGCTGTGGGTTAATGTGCTGGACTGCAAAGTTGGTTTGAATTGCAAGTTTGGTGGTTCGAGCTCCTCAGCTGCTCCTTAGGAACCCTATGCAGGGTCTTTATGAGTCAGAACTGACTCGATGGCACATAACAACAACATGATATTTAATCAATGAGACAATCCACATAAAGTTCTTAAAGTAGGCCCTGATAGATAATAAACAGTCAATACACAACCCAACCCAACCCAACCCACTGCTGTTGAGTTGATTCTGACTTATAGGGATCCTGTCAGTACAAAGTAGAACCTTGGGCTTACAGCCATAGGGATTCCAAGGCTGTAAATTTTCACGCCACGTTTTTCTCCTGCAGAGTGACTTGTGGGTTTGAACCTTTTGGTTAGTATCTGAGCGTTTCAAGCACTAAGCCACGAGGGTTCGCTATTCAACATTGTTGCTGTGGTTAAGTGCCAATGAGTCAACCCCAACCCATGTTTCCGAAGAGCAGCTGGTGAGCTTAAACCACCAACCTTGCAGTTCAAATGGCTTTGCAGTGTGGGGCATTAACCCACAGCGCCACACCAGAACTCTGCTATTCAGCATAAGTTAGCTCAAATTACTATAGAGGATGAAAAGGGTTTTATAAAATTTGTAGCCTTGAAAACCCTATAAGGCGAGTTTCCTCTGTCTATCGGGTCCCTGTGAATTGGAATTTCCTGGCCAAGGTACTTAAGCTCTGTGTGCTTCATCCCCTGCGGTGGTGGAGAAGAGACTTAGATGTCCAGTCCCTAGGATGGTGTTAGGCTCTTGGCTCTCCAGTGCCATTGAGCCACTGCTCAGCAGGAGTTGGACTGCCAGGTTCCAGCTTCCTTTCCTGGCTCCCTCACCTAATGCTGCTCCAAGGGGGTCTCCCTTCTGTTAAATTGGAGCAATGACTGAATGTGGCTTGTGGGGACACCGATGAGATGTCCCCGTAGTAAAGGCCCAGGCTGAGGCTACTGCTTAGGCCCTGTTTAGCTTCATCAGTGGGTGTTTATTGATTAGGGTTCACACTGTGAGGACTAGAGTGTGCTCCATTCCACAGGGCTCCATGCCACTTGCTGCCTCACCAACAGGCAGCTAGAACTTGGTCCCAGAGGATGGCATAACCCAACTCTTAGAGCCAAAGGAGGTGGGGGAGAAGCCTGTTGGCCCCATTTACTTATCTGTCTCCCCCACTAGTCCCTGAACCCCATAAAGGGAGGGTTGGCTCTAGTTAGCTCATCATGATTGTGTGATGTCTAATGTTTTGCCCTGGTATGGCTCTGTAGGATAAACACTGGACTACTGACTGCAAGGTTAGCAGTTTAAAGCCACCCACTGCTCCTCAGAAACCCTATACAGAGTAGCTGTGATTCAGAACAGAATCCACAGCACTTAACAACTGCAGCGTTTTGCCTGGCATATCATGAGTGCATAACCTAGCTGCATTGTATGAATAAATCCATAACTGAAAAGACAGATGAATACTATAGTATAAATATGATTACCAAAGGGAGACCCTGTTCTTTACATCTTTACTTCTGCTCAGCTGTTCTGGGCTGTGAGGAATGAAGGAACACCAGGAAGTTGTCTCCATCTTATGGATACCACTACAACACTACCTATTCTCAAAGTTCCTCCTGAGGACCCAGGTGTCGCCAGAAGAAGCATGTCCTTTTAAGGTATGATCTGTCTCCCCAAGGCCCAGCTGAATTCCCTCTGCTAGCTGTGGTCCTTCCGTTTAATTCAACTAAATGTGTTATTATTGTTAGTCCTGACTCAATGCACCCGTGTGCATGATGGAATGAAAAGCTAACTGATCAGGTGTAGATCTGACTGTAGAGCTTCAGCTGTAGACGTGGAAGGTCTGCTGAGAATTGTTCAGCATCATAGCAATACGGAAGCCTCCGCGGGCAGGTGGGTGTGGAGCACTGACTGGGAATCCAAACCAGGCCGCTTGCATGGAAGGCGAGAGTTCTACCACGGAGCCTCCGCTGGCTAGATTTAGGAGGGAGAAGGGATGCTCATTACTTGAAGAACTTTGTGCACTGAAAGTGAGTATCCTTTTTGATTATTTTTTAAAATATGAAAATAAATATCACGTTCCACTCTTCTGCTTTTAAAACTGAGACTAGGGAATAGTTGTTTTTCTTGGGTGTACAATTTAGCGATATCAGTTACATTAATCATGCAGTACAACCACTATCGATTGCTGTTGCCAAATTGTCCATCACCATAAAAGAATGAGCACAGTTTTGATTTTACATCTGGAAGGGACTGTGACTAGTTGAGGAATTGAGGGGAGGGGCCACTCAGAAGTCAGACCTCTATGCCATTGGTGGTGGTTGGGTATGTGCTGTGGAGTCGATTCCGACTCATAGCAACCCTGTACAGGGTTTCCGAGGCTGTAAATCTTTACAGGAGCAGAAGCCTCATCTTTCTCCTGCAGAACAGCTGGTAGTTTTGAACTGGTGACCTTCTGGTTCGCAGCCCAATTCATAACAACTACGCTACCAGACCTCCTTTTGTATGATATTAGGACTTCCCTTTCTACAAAATGAGGATAATAGAAACTTCCATTCATAGAGTTCTCACAGGATGAAAACGGGCCATGCATTGTATGTATACAAAGTAGAACACCTGAGTGTGAGCAGTTGGGAGGCAGACCAAAGAGGAGCTATTGGTAATGCCCCCAAGGCTACAGGCATCATGGGGACTGTCCCCAACAAATCAGCACATAGGGTCTCCCTAATTAAAAAACACATGTGCTAGGTAACCAATGAGAGCCAGCATCATTTTTATTATTACAACTGTTTAAGGTAGAGTGGCCAGATTTAGCAAACAAAAATCCAAAATATTACATGGAACATACATATACGAAAAAAATCTATTCTTTGATTTCTGAAATTCAAATTTAACTGGATATCCTATATTTTACATGGCAACTCTTCCTTAAGAGCAATTGTGTCACGGACAGTTAAATTATAAAGGCAAAACTCTGTTACAACTAATACCATGAAAGGGATGGCTTCTAGAAACAAACTGTTGCTTTGGTCTTTCCTCCTTAATAGATGTAGGGATTATTATGAAGTTGGTCATAAAAGGAGAAGTGGGGCATGGGGGCCAGAAACAGTATGTCTGCTAGGAACAAATAAGGACACCCTTAAAAACCTCCCAAGGCCTGGAGGTTTTCTTAGGGGATTAAACCTCCTGAGATGGACAGAGTAATTCCTTTGGGAGTAAAAGACTAAGCAAAGTTGGAAATCCCAAGGCCAAGGTGATGGACTTTAACATCTTGAAGGTGGAAGGATATTTACTGGAAATGGATAAAATGCTTACATGCTGTCTACCTCAAACCAGGCATGTTCAATGACGCCGTGAATGTTCAGAGGCCCACCAGGCTGATATTTTGGTGGTGGAGGTTATGCACCTGCTGATTCAAACTGCTAACCTGGCTAGCTAGTAGCTCAACTTGAACCCACCACGCTATAGGTGCCTTGAAAGAACGTCTGAAAAATTAAAACCTGGGGAGACTGCAAGTTGAAGTTCTTTTGTCAGGAGAAAAGAGAAATGCTAATCCCAGTACATGTGACACTTCCCTCACCCCTCCCTCTAACAGAGAGTGGGTCAGTCAAAAAGTATTGCTATACTGCTCCTCAGATCTGGAACAACTCACCCTTGTCCATGGCCCAATTTTCAGCCAAGCAGTAGCTAGGTATATAGTTGGGGGGAGGGGGAGGGCGGGAAGAATAGTACTAGTAAAGTATGCTTACCATGGAATGAACAATTATTCAATTATTCAACATCAAAGAGCAACACTTACCTGGGGACAAAGTTCAGAAAGGTTGGGTAGGAGGTTGTGGTGTAAATAGGAAGCACAGGGAGGAAGTGGGGTATCTGTTGTTCTCTGGAGGGGATTGCAACTGTTGAGATGAATGTAAAAATGATGATTTGCTCTGTGAATTCACTCAATTCACAATGAAAAGTTTCAAAAAATGTATTGCTACAAAAGCATAGGAACCTTTATTAAACCAAAATATCAAAATGCGAAACTTGATTCTTGACATCTCCACCATCCAGCTCTATACAATTCTGAAGGCGATGTTTCTGTGACGAATTCTGCACTCTTCAATTTAAATCATGTCAAATGACAGTTCTAGCATCCTCAAGGGATTCAAAATGAGTTTGTTTTCAATGTTCTTTGAATTTGGGGACAAAAAGAAGTCAGAAGGGACAATATCTTGGCTGTAGGATGGGTGGGGTTTCCCAGTGGAATTCCTATAGGACAGCCCTGGCTCCCTGGAAGAATGAGCAGATATACTGTCATGATGGAAAAAAAGGAATGCTCAGTACAATTTTCCTGGCCCTTTTCTCACCAATGTCTTTTTCCACTTTCTTAAAACTTCATAATATTATTAAATTTGTTATTAAAGTGCCATACATTTGTTATTAAACTGCCATCGAATCAGTTCTGACTCATAACAATCCTGTCTGTAAAGGTTTCCTTGTTGTCAGTAGCACAGTGCTTATCCTACAGTAACACAGGATCCCAAAGCCTTCTGAGCTGGCCTCTCTGCCTTGAATTTAACTGGTCCAGCAGATCCCTTCAGAAGCCATTGTTTTGATTGGACTTCTTTTTTTTTTTTTTGAAGGCACCCTAACAAGATTAAGACACGTGTACTACTGAGGGAACGTGTCTTCAGCCACCCAGTGATCACAGAGACATGTTTAAACACAATTTGTTTGGACTAAGCCCATACAGGAATGAACTAGAACCCTAGTAGCTATACTTTCTGTCTAAACAAAAGCCACTTCTACAAACTTCCTTACTGCCCAACCTACCAAACCGCACACAGACACCAAAAATTTTTGGAAAGACCGTGTAAGGTGAACACAAGACCTTTTTCCTTTATTGGATTCAAGCATTTCTTTTCTTCAAATTCCCCCACTCAGGGTTTGACATCTGCTTGTTTCCACTATAGTGTGTCTTCTCTTGGAATGTGAGTTCTTGATTATTCTCGGATGCTTCAAGGCAACACAACGATTCCTTGTTCTCAGGCACTTTTGATATCTTGGGCTGGATAATGATTTTTTATTGGGGGCAGGGCCACTCTGTACATTGTAGGATGCTTATCAGCATTCTAGGCTTCTCGGAAACCCTGTACAGGGTCGCTATGAGTTGGAACTGACTCCATGGCACACAGTCACCACCAGTCACCCACTAGTTACCAGTGGTAACTTCCAAGTCTTGATAACCAAAGCTATCTCCAGACATAACAGAATCACCTCTGGGTAGAAACTTTTGGTTTAGGGGTTGGTCACAAGGGGACTCTGGAGCCCAATGGTTGTTCCAGGAGCTCCAACCTTCCCAGTTCATCTATGCTGTTGCTAAGCACCATTGATTTGATTCCAATGCATGGTGGTGGTGGTGATATGCTATGGAGTCGGTTCCGACTCATAGCGACCCTGTATAGGGGTTTCTGAGGCTATAAATCTTTACGGGAGCAGAAAGCCTCACCTTTCTCCTGCAGAGCAGCTGGTAGTTTTGAACTGCTGACCTTGTGGTTAGCAGCCCAACTCGTAATCACTACGTTATCAGAGCTCCTTGGTTCTGATGCATACCAGTACTTATTCTACACGGTGCATGCCAGTCCAGTGCTTAGCCTACAGAGCCACACCAGGACTTCACAACCATACCTGTTGTTGTTAAGTGTTGTTGAGTCGGTTCCAACTCATAGCAACCCTGTATAGGGTTTCCGAGGAGCAGCTGGTGGGTTTGAACTGCTGACCTTGTGGTTCTCAGTCCTGTGCTGACCCTACAGCACCACACCAGAAGTCCAAGTTAATGTATGTTGTTGTTGTTGTTAAGTGTCATTGAGCCAGATTTCAACTCATAGCAACCCTGTGTAGGGTTTCCAAGGAGCGGCTGGGGAGTTTGAACCACAGTTCAAACCATAAGGATCTAAAGATTTCCTTCATCTCATCTAACCCAGGTTGTTGGCATTTTAAATATCTGTCAGCTTTGCTGAGTCAGGAGCTACAGAAGAGTTCTGTAGAAGTAAGCATTGTCCTCAGAGTGAAGCCGGTAAGGCCACCTCCCAAGGTGGAACTGCATTACAATGTTGTTGTTGTTGTTAAGTGCCGTCGAGTCGATTCCGACCCATAGCGACCCTGTACAGGGTTTCCGAGGGTGTAAATCTTTACGGGAGTAGAAAGCCTCATCTTTCTCCCGCGGAGCGGCTGGTAGTTTCGAACCGCTGACCTTAAGGTTCGCAGCCCGATTCATAACCACTACGCTACCAGAGCTCCCAGGTTCAAAAAGAGGGCCCAAGCGTCACCAAATGTGATCCGGGCCAGCAGGCCCTGGAGCGGAGTGAGGAGCAGAATGAACCAGAACAGAGGGTTCCATTCACATTCACGTACTTGACACTTCTCCAACAAGGGGCACCTCTGAAGCGAAGCATCCTTTCACTGCAGGCAGAAAGGTGAGGTAGCAAACTCATGCCCTCTAGAATAAAACCTTACCTGTAATTGCCTCCTGATCATACCACAGAAATGTTTAAGAAAAGTCTAACATACACTCGGTAGAAACAGAACAAGAACTGCATAGAGCATTCTAGCAATTAGTACGTGCACAAATGGGCTGAAACACAATCCTGCATTAGAACCCAGCTTTAATTAGCTGTGGAGCTCTGTGACTCCCTAATGTGCTTGAATTCAATTAAATTCAGTAAATGTGCCTTCGAATACTGAATGGACAAATGCAGAATGAGGAACTATGGGGAAACTAAGAGTGGGTTAGTTTTCCTTCCAAGAGGCTTCCCCCTCCCCCAGTGGTGTGAAAAGACCAGAGGACAACTATGTATGATAAAATAGAAGCATGAGATGGATCTGCCTGTGTGTGTAGAGGGGCAGGGAGAGGACAGAGGATGATTTAGAAGAGGCAGAAGTCACAGGGGACCAGGGAAAGTATTGTGAGAAAAGCAGCATTAGGTGGACCAGAAGAACTCTTTAGGGAAGTAACTGTGTGATTACTTTTGTATCCTTAATTTCTGGTGCAATGCCTGGAACACAGTAGTTATTCAATAAATGCTTAAAGGATTAATTAAATAAAGATTAATGACACTGTATGTCTGGTGCTGTGGGTCAAGCGTTGGGCTACTAATTTAAGCCCACTAGCCACTCCATGGTAGAGCGATGAGGTGGTCTGTTCCCATAGGGATTTCATCTCAGAAAACCAAGATAGGGTCACTATGACTCAGAACCCACTGGATGGCATTAGATTTTGTTTTGTTTTAAATGTTCTAATTAAAAGGAATATGGCGTTGAGAAAAGCACTGGACTGCTAATTAAAGGTTAGCAGTTCAAACCCACCAGCCACTCCTTAGAAATGCTAT
>NW_006408612.1:5746703-5748432 GCF_000296735.1 Chrysochloris asiatica
GCTGTGAGTTAGGTTAGGCTGCTAACCACAAGGTCGGCGATTCAAAGGACTCAAAGGCAGCGAACAACCAGTCAGAATCTACTCCATGGCCGTGGGTTTGTCCCATTTTAATTCAGTGGGTGCAGTAACTCAATTTGGCCACATGAGGGAGCTGCTGTCTAGTTTATTTATTACAATAGTATTTCTCAAGATTTGTCTCATTTCTTAAATTACAGCACAGTGCATAGTGCCATTTAATCAATCTTCCTAAAAATATCGTTGACACCAGAATATCCTATCAAAAATAAAAATATTATCGCTGGTGCATTATTTTCTGAAACAAATTTTTCCTAAATTACATGATTGTTGGTAAGTGCTGCCGAGTTTGTTCCGACTCATAGTGACCCTGTATAGCAGGGGTGGGAATCCTTTTTCTGCCAAAATTCATAACATCATTCATGGGCCATACAAAATTATCAACTTTAAAATTAGCCTGCTATATTTGGTCAAACATTTAAATTAACTCACCCCTAATGTGATAGCTTTTGGTGGGAGCAGGCCAACCACAAGTGTCTGGTGGGGTACAAAGAAAAAGTACACTCGACTCTGTGTACTATATCCATTGAACCCTCGACGAAGGGATCCCAGCAACTAGTGCCTCCTACTCCATCACAGTGACCTTGGAGCAGGCTCATTATATGTTCCGTTCTGACAGAGGTTCCCATGAAACCAGGAAAAGTCTTCTTAAGAAGTTTGGAGGCTCTTTTTGTAATTGTGTCCAAAATGTGAAAACAGTGCATAAAACTTAAGTTTTCCTTCTTACAGAGATGTGACTCAGTTTGAAGGCAAAAGGATTTCTTGTTTTAAATGGGCCCAGAGCCTTGTGGTAGATACATGAAGTGTGTGAGAAGGGAAAGGAGATAATTTTAATGACATCTCCAGGATCACCATGTTTGCCGACTATAGATTACCTCAGAGTCTTGTTCATCTCGGGGCCCTGAGATACTCTAATGAACTATTAAAGCAGCTAGGTAAAGGAGAAATGCTCTTCTATGGGGGACAAGCAAGAGGTAGAAATCCAAGGTTGCTCCATTTGGTGTGTTGCACTGCTCTGGAATTGTCTTCTTAATAAAAAACCAGTGACAAAACGAATGGAGAGTTCAATTTCATTCTTCTGGATTATTACTTATGGGACTGTTCTCCAGATCTCAGGGCTTCTATGAAAGGAATTCCATTTCAGCATGCACCTTGCATATATTATTGATCTAAACGGAGTCCTAGTGTGGTGCTTGCTATAGGATGAAGTACTGGACCACAAGGTCAGAGGCTCAAACTCACCGGCTACTCCTTGGAAACCCTATATAGGGTCGCTATGAGTCGGAACCAACTCAATGGCACTTAACAACAACAACAAAAACATGGTGGCTAGAACTGCAGTTGCCTTGGCAGGACCAGACCAAATGTGTGATGTTACGGGTTAATGTGCGATTCTGCAAGGTCCACTTGAACCACAAGGTCGGTGGTTCAAGCTCAACAACCACTCCTCAGAAACCCTATAAAGGGTCGCTATGAGTCAGACCACCACTTGTCTGTCAGTTTGTCATACTGTGGTGGCTTGTGAGTTGCTGTGATTCTGGAAGCTATGCCACTGGTATTTTAAATACCAGCAGGGTCACCCATGGTGGACAGGTTTCAGCTGAGCTCCCAGATGAAGACAGACTAGGAAGAAGGAGTGACGAACTACTTCCAA
>NW_006408612.1:5748787-5758802 GCF_000296735.1 Chrysochloris asiatica
TTAAAGTGTTGAAGTGCAAAGATGTCAGCTTGAGGACTAAGGTGCGCCTGACCCAAGCCATGGTATTTTCAATAACCTCATATGCATGCAAAAGCTGTACAGTGAATAAGGAGGACTGTAGAAGAATTGATGCTTCTGAGTTATGGTGTTGGAGGAGAATATTGAAAGTGCCATGGGCTGCCAAAAGAACCAACAAATCTGTTTTGGAAAAATTGCAGCCAGAATGCTTGCTCCTTGGAGGCCAGGATGGCCAAACTTCGTCTCTCATACTTTAGACATATTATGAGGAGGGACCAGTCTCTGGAGAAGGATATCATGTTTGGTAAGGTGGAGGGTTTGAGATAGAGAGGAAGACCCCCAGTGAGATAGATTGGCAAAGTAGCAGCATCAATGGGCTCAAGCGTGGCAACAATTGTGAGGTTGGCCCAGGATCGGGCAGTGTTTCATTCTGTTGTGCATAAGGTTGCTATGAGTCGGTACCAACTTGATGGCACCTAACAACAATGAGTCAGAACCAACCTGATGGCACTTACAAACAACAACAAAATATGGCCCTTGGGTCCGACATCCCACCACCACCCCCCGCCCCCCACTGCATGTATAGGGTTTCCTGAATGGCTAGTAAGTTTGCACCACAGACCTTGTGGTTGGCAGTCCAGTGCTTATCCTACAGCACCACACCAGAACTCCAAAGTTAGTAGAAATGAAAGGATAATATTTATGATGTTTTATAAACAAATGCCTTTGGCCAGTCTAGAGGGTTCTGCAGAGCCCAGAGTAAGCCCAGGTCTTCCAGTGATGGAAGCTAAGCATATGAAACTGTCTCAGGGCTTTGGATGAGGGCAGCAGGGTGGAGGTAACAACTGTTGTTAAGTCCGGGGATTTCACAAGGGTCAGTGTTGAGCTGTGATGTTAACTGAATCTAGCTTTCCAAACTTGTTGTTGTTAAGTGCCGTTGAGTCAGTTCCGACCCATAGCGACCCTGTACAGGGTTTCCAAGGGTGTAAATCTTTACGGGAGTAGAAAGTCTCATCTTTCTCCCGCGGAGCGGTTGGTAGTTTCGAACCACTGACCTTAAGGTTCGCAGCCCAATTCGTAACCACTACGCTACCTAGGACATACCATTTCTTTCACAAAAAGCTTCAGAAAGGTGACATGAACCAGGTACCATTCAGACATGCTGTGAAACAACTACATCTGATATAGTAATCAGAGCTGGGGAGCAGGGTGGTGATTAGCAAGTCATTATATGATTTGAAAGGACTTCCTGCTTTCCTGTAGGGCTCTCTACAGAATTTCCCCCATTCCGGATCCCTAGTACCGTACACTTTAGAAAATTGAATTCCCAAAATTGAATCTGCAAGCTATTCTTCAGAGACAGAACTTCGATCCAATGAAGTGTATATTGTTATCATCTAAAAACAACCCTCCTATAAATGACATACAGCACATAATTTAAATGTGGGAGGCAGCATTACTAAAGCAAATGGGAGACTGGTGTGTTTTCAGCCATCTGAGAATAAAATAAAGAGATCAAAGGGAAAGAACATTTGCCTAATTTATAGCCAAGTTCAACCTCTGTTAAGAAATCAGTATTTCATAAAGAAAACAATCCCCTTGGCTTTCCTAGAATTACTTCATTATATATGATTTTGGCAGGGCAGGACAGAGGGCATGGGTGAGTGGAAGGGAAGGAAAAACTCATAGTTTTTTGCCTTCACCAGTGGGCAGACAGACTCTGAATGCCTAAGTTTGTACTCTACCTTGTATTGTTGCCTTGTACACTGTTCACTTTCTGACCCTGGGACCAGCCAATTGTTTGCTAAAAAAGTTTGTGAAAAGATTCTATTATCTTTAAATTCCATTTTTTCACAAACTTTTTAAAGCCCCTTTGTATTTAGGGAAAAAAAACAACTGTAGTCCAGTGGAACTGATAAATTAAGGTTGAAGAAAAAGAAATCCTGTGCAGGGTCACTATGGGTCGGAACCAACTCTACGGCACTTAACAACAACAACAAATACTTAAGGGGAGTACTAGTGTGGTGCTATGAAAAAAGCACTTGACTGCTAATCTCAAGGTAGGTGGTTCAAACCCAGCTGCGCCTTGGAAACCCTATCCAGGGTTGCCATGAGTCAGAACTGACTCAAGAGCACTTAACAACACTTAGCAACAACAACAAAATATGTGTTGACTTGGCTAGGCCATGATTCCTGGTACTATGTGGTTGGCTTTTATAATCTTATGCAAGTACCCTCCATTTGGTGCTTTGTTGTAAATCCTTGTCTCAGTGCTTGTGACTCGGAGACACACAGCAACAACAACAACAACACGCTGTGGCTACAGTCCCCTTGGGAACAAGTTGTTCATGGTATTAGAGAGGCGGGATTAGAATGGGGTGTAGCTTGAGTCTCCTCCTTACCAGAAGATGCCATTCAAGTCACCACCTTGTTCAAGTGACATCCTTACTGGAGCCACCATTTTAATCTTGGAAGAGACAGCAGTACTGAGAAAGAAGCAGAGGGAGGGCCTTAATACCATGCAGAAGAAGAGATGGGCGTGTCCTCAACCCTCCCCTGGACTCTGTGGGGTGTAAAAAAGTGATGCCCTGGGGTATCACTTAAAGAGTACCTGCAGAGTCTCCCAGCACACTGGGGGAAATGGTGCTAGCCACATGTTTCTGAGTCTCAACACAGAAGGTTAAATAACTTGTCCCTGTCCCACAGGAAGTAAGAGGTAGCTGGAAGGCAGCTGTTAGTTCTACCAACCTGCCCTATTCAGGGAGCAGATAGTCTTGTTGAGGAAAGACTTAATATCCAGAAAATATCAAGCAAACCAGATACCACAAACACTCACTAGGCCCAAAATATGTGGTGAGGAAGCGGAGGGCAGACTATGTCGAGGGTGACTCGACTTGGGAAGTTTCCTGGAAGCTTGCAGATGGATAACGTTTTTTAACAGAGAGGTCAGTATAGCGGAAGCAGACATCTTCAGAGATGTGTAAGGAGTACAGAACTGCTTATCCTAGAATTCTGCATGTTCTCAGGTTGAAAAACCTGGTAATTAACGAGGAGTCCTGGTGTGGTGCTGTGGGTTAATGTGCTGAACTGCAAGGTTGGTTTGAACCACAAGATCGACGGGTTCAAGCTCACCAGTCACTCCTTGGAAACAGGGTGGCTATGAGTCAGAACCAACTCAATAGCATGTAACTACAACAACAACAATATTAACAAACATTGGTACATAAGAGAAGACATTCATATCAACACAGCTAAGTGAATCCATGAATCCAACAAAAGCCTTAAGGATTTCAGTTCTGAACAATTCCTGCTTCCCTTTTCAGTCTGTAATCCCCGCTACACCCAAATGTCCCTGTCCTGTGTTTCAGGATGTCCCTTAGTCCTCAACAAGTCCTCCTGTTGTCAGGACAAATGCATCTGTGAAGCCACGAGGTTCTTCCTGGGCTGGGCCCTCAACAAATACCCCAAACTTGAGGAGATGGTCCCAGTACCCTCTTCTCCCCTCTCATTTCACCAGTGACTTTCTGGAAACTATGCTTCAATGAAGGAAAGAGATTACAAAGATAAAAATCTTTGGCTTGGTGACAGACTGGTGAAACAGATACTTAGAGCTGATGGATCTATAAATAGATTACTACTATATATAGTAGTAACATTACTGTCTCTACTTGGGAGCAGTCTTGCTAACTTCCAGAACCAGAGGCTGGATAAGGGACACATTATGGATTGAATTATACCCCAAAATAGATATGCTGAAATTTGAACCCCTAGTACCTATGAAAGTGATCTTTTTGGGGGATCTTTGAGGATATTATCAGTGAAAGTAACATGAAGCAAGTGGCTCCTAATCCCAGCTGAATGCTGTCCTTGTGAATGAGGGGACAGATACAGAGAGACTCACAGGGAGGAGGCAGCCACGTAATGACACATCCACAAGCCAAGGGACACTAAGAGATGTCTGGGCTTAGCAGAACCTGGAAGATATAAGGCAGGATCTGCTCGTGGAATTGAGAGAGATCCCAGCCCCGCTGGTTACGGACTCCCAATGCAACAACAAACTCTTGTCTTATAAGCCACCCAACTGGTGACATTTTGTTAAGGCAGTTTTAAGAAATGTACACAGAAGGCTTCACTTTTGGGGGAGAAATGGGTTGTTTGAGGGAATGGATATAGCACAAAAGCAGGAGTTAGGAGACATGGTTTGTCACTAACTTGCCCTTTGACTTGAGGGTAGACCACTTTCTGAGCCTCACTTTCCTAATTCACCAAATAGGAATGAGCGAAGTGACATTTACATCCCTTCTCTGAGTGCATAGTCAGTTTTGGGAGAAGATAGTGGATTAGGCAAGCAGGAAATTGAGGTACTGGGCCGTTAGTGTAGTCAGTCACTGGATTACACCCATCTTATGGGCAACTTTAATATTACAGAAATTTGCCCTCCCTTTGAAATGATTGAACCAACACCACTCACAACAAATTCATCATCACAATCACCTTTATTTGCTGAACGTGCAACTTTTAAATCATTGAAAAGGCTGTGAGTCTTGTCTTGCACGAAAACCCAAAACTACTGCCATTGAGTCAGTTCCAGCTCTCAGCAACCCTACATAATATTTCAGAGACTGTAACTCTTTACAGAAGCAGAAAGCCTCGTCTTTCTCCCAAGGAGCAGCTGGTAGGTTTGAAGCACCAACCCTAAAGTCAGAAGTCTAGTGCTTATCTTACAGTGCCATCAGTTTTCCTTCCTTGCAATAAAATAAGGCCTAATAAGAGCCATAGGCACCTGTTCTGATTTACCTACAAATTCAACTTAAAGACATGCTTAAGAACAGTGTGTGTAACCCGGGGACTGCCTGTACTTTGAATGAAGCCCCTTAGCCCTGCCATGGTGTATAATGGGCAATCCCACTGGGCCAGAAAGGTTGCCTACAGTGAGGTTCCACTGCTTCCCACCAGTACTGACGTGGGTCAGATGCATCCATTACTGAGGCTGGCACTGAATCTAGTTCTGGTGTGAACTGCATTGTGGGAATGGCTTGCTGGCTACTATGTAGAAAATAAGCCATTTTTCCTACTCGCTTTTCTAGAAGTTTAGTCATGGTGATGAGATGTGCAGACATTTCTGGGCTTCATTACAGTACTACAACCTCACATGTGATTGGGGTAAAGCCTAGGCAAAGAACATAAATGCAACGCTTTACTAGGAAGGAAAAAGATGTTTAACATTAAGACAGAAGTTCTAGAAAACACAGAGCAGACCTGCAGACTAGCCCAGCTCAAGCCATGGTGGGCAGAGACACTCGCGCTGCCCACACCTACTTGGAATCTCAAGCTTCTAGATCTCAGTTCTTCTACTTCCTAGTTTAGGCAAACCATGGACATCAAACCTAGGTACACTATTTAGACTGAGAAACCCTTCCCTCGCTTCCTACTTCCAGAATTGTACTTGAAAACACAAGTTTTTGATGCCATTTGCATTTTGACTGTCATTCTGGAATTTACTGTTTCCTTTCTACTGCTTCTGCTCTCTCTAAACCAACTGTTTGACCTATTTGGTAGGTGGGGCTTTCCTATTAGGTACGGAACTAGCAAAGGTTATACAACAAACCTAAGTTATCATCCTGGGCAGAAACCTTTCAGATACCATAGGAAATCAACAGTTTCACTAACTGAAAAGGACTCATTCCAGGTAGGCACACAGGATAAAAAGGGAGAAGCAATAGGAAACTGTCTTGAGGTCATCACCTATGTAAACAAAAATCAGTATCTTTAGCAATAAACACAGAAAATCAAATGGTGAATAAATGAGAGCATCTCAAAGTAGACACTTTTCTCTTTCCCTCCTTTCTCCTGCTCCGGCTTGTCATAGGGCCGAGTGCCTAGCTCAGCTTTCTGCTCATCCTTGCTGATTTAATTCAATAAGCCGACCTGCAAACACAGCCAGGGTTCCAATGATACAGACCAGCATGAAGACCCCAAGGAGGATGTGGTCCATCACCATTGCAACGTACTTCCATTCCTCGGCCGCCTGGGAGAGAAGAAGCCGTTAGACAGAGTTTCTTGAAGGTGTCTATTTGTCTCCTACTGTTCACACTGTGCGTCAGCTATGAGCCTGGATAGTTCAGATTTTGTGTCAATATGACTGGACCAGGATTCTTAGTGGTTTGGCAATTAAGACATAGCAATCCCCTGTGATGAGATCGAATATAATATAATGACCTCTATGCTGAGATCTGCTATGAACAGCCAATCAAATGAAAGGAAGTTTCCTTAGGGGTGTGTCCTGCAACACTTTTGATCTTATAAGAGATCAAAGGGCAGAGAAGAGGGGCTTACTGCCATGAAGATAGAAGAGCCAGTAGTGGAATGTGTCCTTTGGACCTGAGGGCCCTGCACTGTGAAGCTTCTAAATCCAGGGAAAGCTTGATGCCGCATCATAGAGAGGCATACTGGGCTTACAGATGCTGAAAGGAAAGGACCTTTCAAGAGCCGACAAAGAGAATAAAGAGAAAGTCTTTTCCTAGAGCTGCCACTCTGATTTTGGACTTCTAGACTTCGAAACTGCGACAGAATGCGTTTCTGGTTGTTAAAACCAACACTTGTGGTATTGTTAAAGCAACATTCAATAACTAAGATAGGGCCTTTCTATTGTTCATTTCAGTGTCCTGAACAACCACTGCCTGGCATTAAAACCATATGCTATTTATTGTGTTCTCACTCCTGGCGACCCCTTGTGTGTCGGAGTTGAACTGTGCTCCATAGGGTTCTCCCATACGTTGTCAACATTTCTATGGATTGACCGCTGGTCTTTCTTTCCACGCGGACTGCCAATACTGCAGTTGTCAGCCAAGTGTGTTAACTATTTGCCCTCCATCATGATCCTTATTTTTTTTTAATAGATGACTTCCTAGAGTGGTCTAGAGGTACTCAAGGTACATCTTAGGTTAGCAGCTGACTTTTGGATGTCAGCCTGCCCATCAAGCCAGACCCATCTGTCTGCACCTGTGCAGTCGGTAGTTTAAACCCGGAGATACGGACTGTAGTCTGAGGCTTACGTTATTGGACTCCTGGTCGGACTTCATGGTCTCCGCGATGTACTTGACGCCTTCAATGGCGCTCTTCACTTCCGGGTGTTTGATCAGGGGAGAATGGAAGCCCACGGGCGGAGGCCCAGGCTTCCCAGAAATGTCAGAAATATCGATGTCTTCCGTAAAAATCTTTCGGTCTTGTTTTTCTCGGGATGGCCTTTTCATTGTGGAGAAAAACATGATATTTGGAATCGTTTCGATAAACACCTAACATAAAAAAGAAATCCATGTATGAGAATTATTATTGCCCAGGGGGTAAGCATCAAATTCTGGTTTTGAATTGTTGATACAACCTTGGAGAAGTCATTCAGCTTCTCTGGATCCTAGCCTCCTTGTCTTTAAAAGAAAGGGACGCTGGTAGCGAAGTGTTACAAATCAGGCTGCTAAACTCACGGTCAGCAGTTCGAAACTACCAGATGTTTCAGGGGAGAAAGATAAGGCTTTCTGCTCCCGTAAAGATTTACAGACTCGGAAACCCTTTGTAGGGTGGCTATGAGTCGCAATCAACTCCACGGAACATAACAACAACAACATGTGTGGAAGCGACTCTTCCGCACTTAACAACATGGTGCACAGCAATGATCCTGTAATGTGAGGCTTTTGCCACAGGAGGGAGCCGGTGTGCTCAGAAATGGATGAAGCTCAAGCATCAGGAGCCACAACAGGCACGGGCTTCTTCCAAGGCCTAGGAAGGGCCGCTGCAATGCATTCTCAAAGCCACGCGGTTAACGAGAGGCCTCTCTCTCCCAAAATACATAGGCTTCTGGCTTCATAAAACTGCTGCACTGTTTTCTTCCTTTTCTTGTTTCTGAAGAAACAGCAACACAGATACTGCCCTACAGCTGCCTAGCTGGCTTTACAGAAGCGAGGCTATTAATTCCTCCAAAAGGAGTACATCGCAGCAGTCGTTCTCAGTTCTGGACAAATCCTTTGCATTCTGCACAAAAGACCCTGTACTTTAAAGTGCCCTTTAAGTTTTATATGGTGTGATACTGTGTGCTAGTACACATAAAAATTCAATTATGTAAACATTGAGACCAAGTTCCTCACTAAGCTCAGTTTGGACAATCTCTTATCAGACCCCCACCTACCCTCATCCCTAACACATTTTCCAGTTCTTGACGTATGATTCTACTAGTAAAACAAAAATATATATATATATATATATATATATATATATATATATATATATATATATATATAAAGCAGGCCATTCATAAAGCAGAAGATATACACACCAAAAATTCAAGAATGTCATGACATATTAAAAGACAGTAGATTTATTAATCTTCTCTAATCAAAGAGATTCTTTCAGCCTTGGAGTGGGATTTGTTAGTTCTGTTTTTCTTCCCTCCCAGAGAAGGTTATAATCCATGAATTATTCATTCCTAAAAAGATGCCAAAGGAAGTTCCTACCATAGGCCAGAAAGGACTTTCAGTTCCTAATATCCACAGCGTTAGCTAGATTTCCATTGGTTACATGAAAGGGAGCCTTCTGCCTATATTGTTTTATATGTTTCTATAATGAGTTCAAATCTCGTAATTCACCATAATGCTTTCAAGATACATAAGAGACGCAGTCACAGTATAAACTTAGAAGTTCCTACATTAACTGTAGGTTGTTAAAAACCTGTAGGTTATAAGAAAATTATTTAGAAATGTTCTGAACTTAGACCTAAAAGTACTTGAAGAACATGGTAAACAAGCTTTATGTTGACATGTTGTGATAAAAGAAGACAGTTGATCTTGAAAACTAGTTCTGAGACATAAATCTAAGCAACCTCACTCATCTTGAAGAACAGATGTGTCATTTGACTAATCTCCAATTTTAGAGAAAAGTATAACAAAAAAGACTTTGACATCACACTGGCCTTGTTTGGTGACAAATTCATCTAGAAACAAGGCAGAGAGAAACACCAAGAGACCACTGACTTTGCCCACTGCCGACGACCTTGGACCCCAGTGTGGAGACACCTCTGTCAAGTTCCAGCCGGTTGAGCCTTCCTCCCCAGAGCTCTCATTAAAGGTCAAAGCTGAAAGTCTAAAGATTTAGACTTTAACCATTGAACAAACACTGGGACTAGAATGGCCAATTCTGATTCCCTGGTTTTAAAGCAATATTGACAGACCTTGCAGGAAAATGAGCTTATCCCGCCAAACCTCAGTAACTCAGTCATTTCTAAGATAAACTCCTCGCTCACCTTCCGCACCCACTCAGGCATGACATGGGTGCTGGGTGAACGGTGGTGCGTGTTGATGACGATCACAGTGATGATGATGGAAGCAATGACGAACACCATGGTGAACAGCATGTATTTCCCAATCAGGGGCACAGCGCTAGAGGTGGACGGGATCAGCTCCACGATCACCAAGAGGAACACAGTCAAGGACAGTAAGACAGAGATGCTCAGGGTCATCTTCTCTCCTGGGAAGAAGAAACACAGCCCATAGGGACAGGTCTGAGCAACGTCACCAGCATGTGTAAGGCATTTCATCTGTATAGGCACTCTGATTACTTCGCATAGTGTTTTCTAGACTCATCTCAAGAGGAAGCTTTGGTTTAAAAATGAGTACAATCGCTAGAATGTACACTCTATGGGGGTGAGCCACTAGCTCTCTTTTGGGGTATCTTGTCAATGCTACATAATAGTTGCTCAACAAATATTGGCTAGGTGGGTAAATGAACACTCTTTTTGTTTCTTTGTTGGAAAGCTGGATTTAGACTTAAAAAAAAATCATTTTGGAATAATTGCTACCTGTCATGAGTTTGAGAATTGGCACCATTTTTCTTTTCCCCTATGAGCAAAGAGGAAGGATCAGTAGTTGGAAAATATGGCCTTGAGGATAGAAATGATGCTGGAGATCGCATGATAGAATTCTGAAAAATCAATGATTTGTTCATTTCAAAT
>NW_006408612.1:5764487-5781054 GCF_000296735.1 Chrysochloris asiatica
TGTTTGGTAAGGTGGAGGGTCAGAGAAAAAGAGGAAGACCCCCAATGAGATGGATTGGCCAAGTGGCAGCATTGATGGACTCAAGCGTGGCAACACTAATGAGGTTAGTCCAGGATCGGGCAGTGTTTCATTCTGCTATGGGTTGGTACCAATTCAATGGCACCTAACAACGTGTCTGCCAGAAATGAGTTGTGAACAATATCTGACTGGCAGGTGTGTGTGCCTTTTCTGTAGGTGGTTTGATGAAGCAAGGTCACAGCTGTGATTACTCAGTAAGGCTAAGGAAGCTGTCTAGAATGATATGTGAGGGAGAGTGGCCACTTGGACTTATGTCTACAGATACTGCTACCTGGAAAACAGATACACAAAAGTGATCTTCAAGTGATAAGCAGCGGGTAGTATCTAGGAAGTA
The DNA here is from genome assembly GCF_000296735.1 of Chrysochloris asiatica. Classification (NCBI taxonomy): domain Eukaryota; kingdom Metazoa; phylum Chordata; class Mammalia; order Afrosoricida; family Chrysochloridae; genus Chrysochloris; species Chrysochloris asiatica. The sequence continues at coordinate 5,764,900 of NW_006408612.1, forward strand.
ACTTCACAGAAAGAGTGGGTCTGTGAAGTATCTGGATCACAGGATTCATGGAGCACATTTCTGAGAACAAAGTAAGTATCCAGTAAATGGCTACCAATGGTTGTTGTTGTTGTTGCTAGGTGCCAGTACTGACTGATAGAGACCCTATGCATAACAGAACTAAATACTACCCAGTCCTGGGCCAACCTCACAACCATTGCTACGCTTCAGCCCATTGATGCTGTCACCATGCCCATCCATCTCATTGGGGTCTTAACCATGCTAAGTTAATCGGTGTTACATCAGACTCCTGGTGTGGTGCTGTAGGATAGGTGGTTCAAACCTACCAGCTGCTCCTTGGAAACCGTGTACAGAATCGCTATGAGGCAGAATCGATTTGATGGCACTTAACAACAACAGTGTTAACCAATATTCCATGGTGTGTCAAGACACAATTTTTCTCTGAATGGTTATCAATGGCTGAATTTTTGTAAGTAAGTCACCAGGCCTTTCTTCTGAAGTGCCTCTGAGTGGACTCAGAGCTCTCACCGTTTGGTTAGCTGCCAAGCACATTAACTGGTTGCAGTATCCAGCATCCCTCTATGTTATTTAGCCTGAGCTATGGACACGCATCCTGAGCTATGTACACGCATCCTGAGCTATGTACACACATCCTGAGCTATGTACAGCGGTTCCACCACTGCCTATGGCCACGGGGTAAATGCATCTTCCAGTGATGAGGACTGGGATCTGTCTGCCCATGTTTCTTTCTGGCTTTTCACCAAATCGCAGCACAAGATCCATCAGCATCAGCAGCAGTAGTCATAGCAACTGCACTCACCTGAATCTGTGGGCAGGTAGAACACCAGGCCGGTTAGGAAGGAGAAGAGCAGGCAGGGAATGATGACATTGACAATGAAGTAGAGAGGCAGGCGCTGCATGACGAAGTGGTAGGTGATGTCCAGGTAGGGCGTGGTGGGGCAGCAGGCGTAGATCACCCGGTGCTTCCAGCCCCGGGCCTCCTTGATCACCCACTCTCCGCTCTCCATGAAGTTGCTCAGGTCTGGCTGGTCACTTTCCTGAAAAGGTGGGATGAGTTTCGAAAGCCCAGCCAAGTCACCCAAATCAGCTGCAACAAGGTTACAGGCTCCTGCTCCAGCTTTGCCGGTCACAGGCCTACAACGGAACCTGAGGCATTTCTGCTTTGGGAGCTTTAGTTCCGATCCTAAATTGGTCAGTTGGGATTCTCCAATTTGTCTACACTTTTCAGTAGGAGGTTTTCATTTGATGGGTGTTGTAGAAATAGTCAAGATGGCCTCTGACTATTGGTCCAGGCTATTTCTTCATAACAGACTGAGACCCATTAGCCCAAATGCCCTCTTTTGTCAAACTCTAAAATTGTATACATCCTATTCTCTGGTAGCATAGTGGCTACGAATTGGGCTGCGAACCGCAAGGTCAGCAGTTCTAAACTACCAGCTGTTCTGCAGGAGAAAGATGGGGCTTTCTGCTCCTGTAAAGATTTACAGCCTCGGAAACCCTGTACAAGGTCGCTATGAGTTAGAACCGACTCCACGGCACATAACCACCAACCACCATTGTTTAAAAAGCAGCTCAAATAGCCAAAGCTGTAGCTATTGAAAGTCTGCCTACCTTGCATATCCCTCAAAGCCACACCAAGTTGATTCCAACTCATGGTAACCCCACATGTGTCAGAGTAGAACTGTGTTCCATAGGGTTTTCAAGAGTTCATTTTTCCAAAGTAGATCACCAGGTCTTTCTTCTGAGGTACAGCTGGGTGGACTCCAAACTTTCAATTAGCAGCTGAATGCATTAACCTTTTGTATCACCCAGGGACTCCTCTGTTAGCCACGGATAAGATAAACCCCATAGTTATAAAGACCCCGTGCTGCTGCTGCCCTTTGGCACTCTGACCCAGAGATTCTCCACCTTGTTTCTGAGGGACGTCTCCTAGATATATAGGCTCCTTCCTCTGCTCCACTTGCCTTCTTCCCTTCCTGGTGGGCCCCTCCCTGGAAGATCTCATTGCTGCAGACTTCTACTTGCAAATTTGTCAAAACCTTGCAACAGTGCCATCTTGTGGTTAGATCTTTTTGCTTGCTCAGCCTCCAAACCCCTTGGATTCACTAAGGTTTACACCCACCCCCAGAAGGATTAAACTAGAATCCTTGGAGCTAAATCTGGGCACTAGGTAGTCACTTAAGCTCCCAGTTTGTTCTCTTGTGTAGTGTATCAATTACCTCTTCAACCAACTGAAGAACCATCAGACTAAAAGATTCCCAAAGTTTAACCTGGGTTTTGCATCAGAGGATTCCAGTTCTACTCCCTGCTGAAAATTTGTCTTTCCACCCCAGGACAGGCAAATTTTATATATATTATAAAATTTATATATTGATATATGAGATATATGCTATATATTTTAACACAGATTCTGATTCAATGTATCTGAGGAAGAAAGGTAATTTCTCAGCAGCGGATAGAACCCAAGTGAACTGGTTGGAAGTCCTGTTTCTAACTGGTGCTGAGCATCTCTGATTCTAGACAGGCAGAAGTCAGAGACCTGAATGGTACCTTTCCTGAATCCAGCCTCATCACATGAGACCACCACATACCGCGTTGATGGCTACTACAGAGCCGTCATAGGTCCAGGTGCCCAGCTTCATGCTACAGTTCTGCTCGTCAAAGGGGAAGTGGGTGACAATGATCTCACAGTAGCTTTTAAAGATGGCTGGAGGTGTCCACGTGATGTGGCCAGTGTGGTCCAGGAGCACTTTGGTGAACTTGACAATGGCAAAGTCACCATCTGCACTACAGTTGAGATAAAAGAGGTACATGGTTTCAAGTGACAGATGAGTCTTCAATTCTGCTTGGGGATGTTAACAGAGGATAGCTGTTAATTAGTCAGGTGCTAATTATAGAAGCTTTCTTTTGGACAGTGCTACTGTTTTATTTTTCACAATATTTCTGAAATTTGTCTGATAATAAGAATCACTGGGGTGCTGAAAGAAAGAAAAGATACTGGGAATATACTTTATATAAAGAAAAAATACTCAGAATACTAAGGGAGAGATTCTGGGAATTTACATTTTAGAAGAAGTAGCAGGTAACACTGATTCACTACATCCAGATTCTTTTCTTCCCAGTACAAAGATTCCAAATTTGTTTTATTGATCTCCATCTGTCCGTTCCTCAATATACAAGTGGGCTACAAAAAGTCTGTGGAAAAAATGAAATTGAAAGGTAATGGAATCTTCCATGAACCTTTTGAAGCCTCCTTGTACTTTGAGAACTGGCTAAGGAAAAAATAAGATTGTTTAGTAAAGTTGCCATGCCCCTGCAGGGCTCATTACTATTATATGCAGGTGAAGAAAAAGGTCCACTACCTTTACAAACTGCACGGTAGGGTCATGTCCAGGGCCGGACAGGTGAGGAGTGAGTTACGGTGAGTGAGTGGAGCCAGGTTCTCATCAGAAGCCCCACTCAGCTCTGCCCACAGTGTCACTGGGAGTAGAAGCTCCAAGGGGCCAGATGTTTAAATTCTTCAAGAAAGACTGGAAATCCAGATTTTTTTTTTTCCATACAAAATGGCCAGGTTTTTAAAAAATGTTTGGATTTTTAGAGACTCAAGATTCAGCTAATAGTTCCTGATTTTCAATTGCTGGCAATAATTTCTTGTTCTCTCTCTCTCTCTTTTTAGGGTAGGTGCTAAAAGATGACAAAAAAACAGTCTGCAGGCCTCATTCAGTGAGTAGTTCACACTTCCTGTAAACAACCTGTGTTCAAGGCAGAGAGCAGTCTTAGAACAGGGGTCCAGGGCAGGCTGGAGTCTGTTGCAATGGGGTTTATTTGAGGGGTCTAAGGTTGGGCCCTCACCTTGTAAGGCAAGGAGTTGCTTCTTAAAGATTTTTCCTTGGAACTGAGAGGAAAACCATGTGGCTTTGGGGCCCTCCCAGAAGAGTCTGTAAGGTGCCTTAATAAGTTGCAATAGGGCTGATTCTGAGCTGTACCACCCCAATGTGTATCAAAGTAGAACTGTGCTCTGCCGAGTTTTCAATGGCTGGTTTTTTGGAAGAGGTTTTCTAGGCCTTCCTTTTGAGGTGCCTTTGGGTGGACTCAAACTGCAAACCTTGCACTGAGCAGCTGCGCACATTAACTGCTTACATCACCCAGGGACTCCATAGAGGGCCTTTAGGACTGGCTAAGCCTTTCCATGAATGAAGGTGAAACAGGGTTCCCTCCCCTTTTGGTGTTCCTGGGTGAACTTGCCAAAAGGCCCAGAGGATTTTAATGAGTCCCCTCAGCTTTTTACCAAAAAAGAAACTTCACACAAGACATTCTGATCTATCAACACACTTGTCTGAAAAGGTTACACAGATGATTGGGTAATTTGACTCACGACAGAATCCCAAGTATAACTGGAAAATATGTGGTAGAAAATGAACGTTGTTGGACTGTCTGACTTCAAGGGTATCATTTTCATTCCATAGCCCTCGTCACCTTCCCTGGTATGCGTGAGAATGAGCCTCCTGCTCTTCCGGCCCAGACACATGTTGTAGAATGTCAGCCCGTAAATCCTTCAGGCCCATGTTGAATGCCCCTCCCTGCCTGGGACGGATACTCTTTGAAATGAACATTCCCTGACAAATGAAGGGCATATGATAATGAGCGTGTCATTAAATGGAGCGTTTTGACTCATATTATCATTTCACAACATGCAGCCTGTCAGGGAGCCCGGCGGATGGGGATGAAGCAGGCGTCCAGGGCCTTCAGCAACGCAGGGCGTCTTGGGATGCCCTGCTAGATGTGATGGATAACAACCCCCGGAGGCTCCGACCCATTTGGTAGAAAAGACACTGAATTCCAGGGAACTGAATTATATCAAGCTTGGGTTCCTTGGATAGTTGCCACACACCCTTCAGGAGCCCTCAGGATTAAATGTCCCCCACCCCACCCCCCGATTCAATTTGGCTCCGATAATTGTTTCTATTCATAACATGAGACACCATATGGCACCCCTAGCATGTCAGCTTGGCTCTTGGTTTTTGAGGTTATTTAATGTTAACGGCAGTGAGACGCATGCAAGCGGCTTCCGCTAGGGGGCTCCGGAGTGGTCCTCCCTGCCCCTCACCCCATCTGTCTTGCTTACTTGTTATAAAGAACGAGGTCTGGGCGCCAGATCTTTTCGGAGGGAACATGGATTTTTTTCACACCACCATAGTCGTCTGGATTCCATTTAAGGTTGTAATCCACCCATTGCTAGAAGCGAAGACGTTTAGTTAATTAAAAAGCTAAAAACTTTTTTTTTTTTTAATGTAGGGATATCAAGAGCTCTGAGGGGACATTCAAACTTTGACAGAATTGCACTCCTGTAAGAAACGTTTGGTTCAGAATTCAGCTTTCACTTTGATGGTGGTTGTGTGTTGGCTAGTTGGTTCTGACTCATAGTGACCCTGATAAGGTTTCTGAGGCTGTAAATCTATACTGGAGCAGAAAGTCTCATCTTTCTCCTGTGGAACAGCTGGTAGATTCAAACTGATGACCTGTGGTTAGCAGCCAGCTTGTAATCCACCACATACCAGTGTTCACTTTAGCAGACAGTGTTGTTGTTTTTAAGTTCCATTGAGTGGGTTCTGACTCACATCGATCTGGTATAGGGTTTCCAGGGAGTGACTGGTGAGTTTGAACTGCTGACCTTGCAGTTCAAACTGACCTTGCAGTCCAGTGCTTATCCTACAGCGCCACACCAAGACAATAATAGCTAACATATAAACAGCCCAAACTTTGTGCAGATACCATGTTCTAGGCACTTTCCCTATATTAACTAATTGAATCCTCACAACAATTCTGCAAGGAAGGAGCAATCATAGACCCCATTTTTACAGATGAGGAAACAAAGGGACCCCCAAGATAATGCAGCTGGCAACATCGTATAAAATCATCAATAAATGTTTTTCTCTATATTGTTTTGTTCTTAGTTTTGCCTTTGAATTGATTCGAACTCAAAGCAACTCCATGTGTATACAGTAGAATGGCTCCCTGGGGTTTTCAAGGTTTCAGGAAGCAGGTCACCAGGCTTACCTTCTGAGGCACCTCTAGATGAGTTTGAACTGCCGACCTTTCAGCTAGTAGCTAAGTGCTTAGCCATTTGCACCACCCAGGGACTCTTTATATATATTCTCAATACAGCAAAATTGTATAGCTCAGAAAAAGCTCACAGTGGAGGAAAAAAAATGCCCTATAATCCCTACACCCTAAAATATCCACTTTCAATATTGTGGTATACAAATATATCAGTGTAAACTGAACTGATTTCCTTTATTCCCTTGGGTCCAGAGTGAATAAAACAATACAATGCATCAAGTGGAATTACCTGTTTCAGTCGAACATTGGTGGTTACGATCTGATTGACTTCATCCTGAAAAAGAGACAAGGCACATCATTTGTGGGCAGAGAGGGACGCCACGGGGAGTAGGTCCCAGAGGCAAGGTATGGGTGCCGTGAGCTATCCCCACTCACCACATTGATGAGCTGAACCAGCTGCAAGCCCACGGTGACCTCTACAACCTGGCGGTGGTCTTCCACGGGCCGCACCACGCTGTTATAATTTTCAAAGAGCTTTGCCACCAGACGAGTCTCATGCTCGGAGCCCAGGATGAGGCCAGCTGAGATAAGAGAAAGCACACATGTCATCAGGTTCCGTTTCAGCATCGCATCCACCCTAATGTGAGTAACTGAGGAGAAGCCAGATAATGGTAGGCTAATGGCTCCCTAACGCAGCAACTGTTATTGCCTTAAATTTCTCTCTGAGTAACATCTGCTGTTCTGGTCTCTTCCCAGGCAACAGCGGGGGTGTACCAGATTATCCCAACACTTGTACTTTAGACAGGTGAAATTCTTTAACACAACTCCTCACTGAAACAAGTTTGTTAGGACACGGCACACACAAGAAGAAAGGTAAACACAAAAGCCAGTCTTGGTGAGTCACAGACTAGTCTCAGCTCTCATGACATCCTGAATTGCTGCTGGCTGGTACATGTCCCCGTTACGTTGTTAAGATAGAGTGAAATCAAGTGAAAAGTAGTCGACTTTATTGACTGGGGCTTGGGGTTCCTATTTGGAACTTGAGTTTGGTTCTTCAGAATTGAGAGAAATATCATTTTCCACTTTTAGTATCCTCAGTCCTTTTAAATCCAATTATTTTTTAAATCCTCACTTAGCCTCAAATGGTTAATGTGATTGGATGCTAATAAAAAAAGTTGGTAGTTCAAGTCCACCCAAAAGTGACTTGGAAGAAAAGCCTCATCTTCTACTTTCAAAAACTCAGCCGATGAAAACCTTATGAGGACAGGGGAGGAACTAGATGTGGAGCTAATCTCCTCCTTTGCCATGAGACCAGAAGAAGTGGATGGTGCCTAGTACCATTACTAAACATTTTGATAAAATATTTTACAGAAGAATTCTGATCAAAAGGGAGAAAATGCAGAACAGAAATTCAAACTTCCATGCACTTCAGACTTTCTGGAGCCACGAAAGTTAGATGAGCCCCTGAAACTATTGCCCTGAGATCTTTAAACCTGAAATCAAAAATATCCCCTGAGGTCTTCTTAAAACCAAACAATAGTTTATCTTTTTTGTTGTTGTTTTTTTCCAGCCTTGGGTTTATTTGTACAAATAGCACAGGAGGACACCATGCAGATGGTAGCCCAAAGGGTTATGCCAGTCACTCTGTCCTCAGATGGAGAACGCTAGTCCATCTTTGTGGGGGCCTGGGCTCCTTTGGGAGCCTGAGTTGAGGCCTTGGCTGGGGTTGGAGTTGAGGCCTTGACAGGGGCTAGAGTTAAGGCCTTGGCTGAAGCTTCAGCCTTAGTTTGAGCACTGGCCTTGGACTTTGGCCAACAGAGCCTCAGACACTTGGCAATGCGTGCCCGAGCACGCTTCCCCTGCTTGGGACAGGCAATGTAGGCCAGTTGACTGAGCTTGAGGTTGACACCCTTTAAGATCTTAGGCTTGACCTCCTTGGGCTTTACGAGAGCCTTGATAGCCTCGGCACGTGCATCCATGGCCTTGGCGTGGTTGGCCTGCATCTTCTTCAGACACTTCTTGTTGTGCTTCTTGGCAAAGCGCATATTCCTCAGAAACTTGGGGTCCACCCCTTGAGAGACTCATATCATTATGATTGGGGTTTCTTGATACCATTTCTGCGCCATTTTCAGGACTGGTTGTGCGTGGTGTGGTTCTTGGACTTGGCTGTGTCTGCACCAATGCCCACAGCTCCCCGGGACCGGAAGAGAGACAATAGTTTATCTTAACTAGTAAGGACAATCTGCCTTGAGCATTGTACTCAAGCTCTATCTACTCACCAGCCGCTCCTCAGAAACCCTACCAGGGTTGCTATGAGTTGGAAATGACTTGAGAGCGCTTAACAACAATAACATATGAGATCAAAGTGAGGCGCTATAGGATGAGTACTAGACAAGGCCGGCATTTTAAACCCACCAGTTACTCCTTGGAAATCCTATACAGGGTCTCTATGAGTCAGAACTGACTTGATGGCGCTTAACAACAGCATGTGAGATCACATTGACAATGGCAATTTGAAAGATTAGATAGGAACTTAGGGGGCAGTGAATGCTTGTTAATGGGGAAGAGTAAGAATCGTTACAGAACTCAAGGAATGTAATCAGTGACACTGAATTGTACGTGTAGAAACTGGTGGATTGGTATTTGTTTTACTGTGTCTGTTCTCAACAACAACAGAAGTAAAATTGTAAAAAGAAAACCCTGTGGGGCGCAGTTCTATTCTGGCACACACGGGGCTACCACAGTGCTGTCTCTCAAGGTGTGTGAGGCCCTGACTGCACCAGGTGACATTGTCAGAGGGGGTGACAATCAAGCCACTGTCTGTAATTTTTTGTGCAGTGTTCAGCAGAAAATTTGTTTTTAATAAAGATATCCCTGTAGTTAGTTATAATAACAAAAACATTTTTGCAAGCCCATGTATTAATATGCCTAAAGATTAAAGGTTCATGTTGATTTACTTTTGGAAGCTTCTAATGTGCTCTGGGCGGAGCTGTCATTATTACCCAACTACAAAGATGCTTTGAATCATGTGATCTGCTGCCATTGTTTTCATAATCATGGATTTTATCAAATACTCTGGTGTTTTAACTGCAGGATTATGGTAATTAGTATTTGTGAACCTACATCAAGAACTTTTGGGGAGTGAAATAGTAATTAGAGGAAAAGGAGAAAAAAAATTTAAATCTTCTGCTCAGTAATATTGTAACTGAGAAAGTAATTCAACATAGACAGATTTTCCAAAATAATAATGGTATTATTATTCATATAAAAATATTACATTTGAGCACCTTACAAGTATATTTATCTTGTATGAATCGAAACTGACTCGATGGCACTTAACAACAACAACCCTATGACTAAGACTGACAATAAACATCACCTTGGACTCTGTATGGTCTGTACAGAGGAGGCCCATGGAGGGGAGGGATGATTCCATGAGTTACCGCACTGGGTGACACCAACACTAATGATGTCACTGGGTCACCATGAGTTGGAACTGACCTGATGGCAACTGGTTTCTTGTTTGGTTGGTTGGTGTTAGCCTGGGGTGAGGCAGTAGGCCCTTATTCTTCCCTGAGATTCAGGAAGGATAAATGACTTGCCCAAGGTCATGCAGTAAAGACAAAGCTGTCATTCTACTTTGTGTCCCTGAGCTAACTCTTTTTAGCATGAGTGTGTTGTGCGCTACCCTGGTAACTGCACTGCAGCATGTACATGAGAAAACGTGCTCCAAATTCCAACAAGTATCTTATGACGATCTACGTAACTCAACCCTTACATGGACTGGGGGCTTGTGAGAGGAAGCAGACAAGAGTTTGTCAACAAAACAACTAAAAATGAACTGTTCTTGTTGCTAAGTGCTTGGTGACTAGTCAAAAGGTTGGCAGTTTGAATCCATCCAGAAGTACCCTCAGAAGACAGGGCTTTTGGTGTGCTTCCAGAGGGTCAGAGCCTTGAAAAGCCTCTGGAGCAGTCTTACTCGGCACACATGGGGTTGCCATGAGTTGGAACTGTCTGAACAACAACTAATAACAGCAAAATCCAGAGAAAAGTTTCCTTATCAGACTATTCTAAGGATTAAATTAAATAACACAAAGATGGTGGTGGTGGTATTTATGTGCCAATGAGTCGGTTCCGACTTACAGTGACCCTATATAGGTTCTCCAAGGCTGTTAGCAGTCCAATGCTTATCTTACAGGACCACATCAGGACTTTTTCCCTATTTCTATTAATCTAAAAAATCAAAGCTAACACATCCAGCTTGCTATGTATAAGATACTTTTTTAAGTGTTTTGCATATATTAAGACTTTTAATCCTCACAACTGGGAGGCATAGGTACTATTATTGCCCCCACTTTACGAATGAGAAAGTTGAGGCACAAAGAGATAACTTAACCCAGATTTCATAAGTGGTGGATACGGGATTCAAACCCAGAACGTATGTTCTCAACCACTATTTTCCACTACTTTTCATTCAGAATTTAGGAACAGCATAAAATAACCCATGTGATTTAGTGAATTGATACATTTTTCATTCCTCCAAAATGTGTGGGGCTGTAGGATAAGCACTGGCCTGCTAACCACAAGGTCATCAGTTTGAACCCACAGTCACTCCTTGGAAACCCTACACAGGATTGCTATGAGTCAGAACCAAAGAGACAACACTTAAGAACAATTAGCCCATAGAGCTTTATGAAAGGCCCGAGCTCTGGTAGCATAGTGGTTATGAATTGGGCTGTGCACCTCAAGGTCAGCAGTTTGAAGCTACCAGCTGTTCCGCAGGAGAAAGATGAGGCATTCTGCTCCTGTAAAGATTTACAGCCTCGGAAACCCTGTACAGGGTCGCTATGAGTTGATTCCAACTCCACGGCACATAACCACCACCACCATCTTTGTATTATTTTATTTAATCCTTACAATAATCCTGTGTGGTAAATTTTTATTTGTACTTTTGTTGTTATTAGTTGTTGAGTCAATTCCAACTCATGAGGACCCCATGTGTGCCGAGTATGACTGCTCCATAGGGTTTTCATGGCCGTGACGCTCTGGAAGCTGATTGAAAGCCCTGTCTTCTGAGGGTACTTCTGGATGGATTCCAACTGCCAACCTTTTGACTAGTCACCAAGCACTTGACCACTGTGACACCCAGGGTCTCCTGAGTCCCTCTCGAGTCCCTGGGTAATTCAGTTAATATACTTGCCTGCTAATTGGATACTTGGAGGCTCAAGTCTAATTAGAGGCATATGAGAAGAAAGGTCTAGCAATCTACTGCCAAAAAGCAGAGTTCCACTCTGACATAAGTGGGGTCACCAGGAGCAGATGTGAAATTCAGCTTCAGAGGGTTAAGCATTGTATTCATGATCTCCCAGCTAATTCAGGGTGGGCCCACCTGATCCCATAAGGATTTTTAAAGCATTACATGTATCTTCATTGTTACCTCCATGGACTCCTGGTAGAGAACCCCTAGCTGAGCCTACCTCCTTAGTTCTATTCCCCCAATTTTTTTAAGCTAAAAGGTACCAAGCAGGTCCAAGGTGTCAAGCTACATGGGACTTTGTAAAATTTTCAAACTGACGTTGTGGTCCAGGGCATCTCCTCCAAACCACCTGCATTCAAGGGTCCTCCAAAGGAGTGTTTTTTTCTGACTAGCCAGCCTTTTCAGGAGCCCCCATGAGCCCCTGGGACAAGGAATTCTCCTGCCTTCCATGAAGCTCTGGCATGGATCATTGCGTTCCTGGGTCACCTTCGGGTCCTGTCAGTTCATAGTTCGAAGCTATAGCTTTGGCATGGCCTTGTACTGCTTATTTTAACTGTTTATTCCAGTTTGACAGGAAAAACACACTAGAAAGCAATAAACAGGAGCAGATGCTTGGAATTATATAGCACAAAAAATATGCAGGCTGACCCTATGGTCCATTAAGGAAAAGGGGGTTAAGGGACAGGCACGGTCAGCATTCCAGTGACATTCACAACCAACAAGATGCCTTGTCCTTCCATAACGAATTTCTAAGGACGATCCAAGGCCATCTTCACTTCATAGAGACTACATTGGGATTGTTGGTATTCTTTTCTTTCCTTTTTTCCCCAAAGCAGGGTAAGCCAGAACCAAACCTTTTGCTGTTGAGTGGATTCAAATTCATGGCAATCCAGAATAGAACTGCCCATAGGTCCCCAACGCTGCAATCTTTGTGGAAGCAGAGAGGTCAGGAGGTTCAAACCATCGACCTTTGAGTCAGCAGCTGAGCACCTTAACGACTGCACCACCAGGGCTCCTTCCAAAGTAGGTTGTTGTTAAGTTCTGTCGGGTTGGTTCCAACTCATAGCAACCCTGTATGGGGTTTCCAAGGAGCAGCCGGTGAGTTCGAACCACTGACCTTGCGACTTAATATCCAGTACAGCACCACAAAGCAGGGTTGTTACGGTTGTCGTTGTTGAGTCTATTAAGTTGGTTCCAACTCATCGTGACCCTATATAGGGTTTCCAAGAAGCAGCTGGTGAGTTTGAACTGTCAACCTTACAGATCAAACCAAACTTGTGATTGAGTGATTATCCTACAGCGTCATACCAGGACTCCATAAAGCAGGGTGGTTATTGCTGTTGTTAAGTGATGTTGAGGCGATTCTGACTCACAGTGACCCTGTATAGGATTTCTAAGAAGCGGCTGGTGAATCTGAACCGCTGACCTTGCATTTCAAAGTGACATTGTGGTCCAGTGCATTGTTGTTATTGTCAAGCGCCACTGAGTCAGTTCCAACTCATAGCCACCCTGGGTAGGTTTTCCAATGAGTGACTGGTGAGTTTGAACAGCCGTCTTTGTGGTTCAAACCAACCTTGGGGTTCTGAGCTTATCCTACAGTGCCACACAGAAAATACTACAGAATTAGAAGTCAGGATTCTTTGATTTTTCTCCCCAACTCTAATAACATGGTATGGAGAGTTAGATCATCCTTCATGGATTCAATGAATCTCAGTAAATCCTTTTTTTTTTTTAAAGGTAAGGCTCATGTAAATAGACATACAGACAAACAAATAATGTTAAAGCTTCCCTTTTTTCCAAAATTCTGGTAGCGTAGTAGTTACGAATCGGGCTGAGAACCTTAAGGTCAGTAGTTTGAAATTACCAGCTGTTCTGCAGGAGGAAGATGAGGCTTTCTGCTCCTGTAAAGATGTACAGCCTCGGAAACCCTGTACAGGGTCTCTATGAGTCAGAACCGACTCCATGGCACATGACAACAACAATCTTTGTTCAGATGTAGGAATATCAACCCATTCATCAGGTAATTTATCTTGTGCAAAAATTGTTTAAGGAGTTTTGGGAGATTTAAAGGAGAATCTGACAAGACTCCTACCAGTCTGTCCTTGTGGAGATGATCATTTGTCATATATATAAACCGTGAACAGGCCATGTAAGTAAGAAATATGCCATGTAAGTAAGGTGGCAAGGAAGCATCCGGGATTCTAGAGGCAGAAGAGGAAAAATTTGCAATGAAAGGTGCTACATAAATAGAACTGAGCTCATTATGTATTAAGCTGATGCTGAAGAAAAAGTATCTTTTGTCTACAAAGAATTGATTTTTAGTAGGGGAACTCAGCCATGATTTCAAAGGGTTCTTTCTGTACCCTAGTGCTTCCACTGATATTGTATAGAGAAGTGTGCCTGGATTGGGCAAAGTACAATTTGAACTCTTACCAGTCACTCCAGATAATACTTTTCTCAGTCTGATAGGATTATGTCTCTCACCAGCTTTAGTTATTTCAGACCTTGTTTTCTTACTGTAGAGTGATCTGCTGGCACAGTGGGTTAAGTACTAGATTGCTAACTGAAAGGTTGGCACTCACACTGAGGGCAAAAGCTGTGGCAGTCTGCGTCTCTGAAGATGTATAGCCTAGCTCTTCCTTTCTTCACCATCACGTGACTGTTGCTACGCTCCATTTTCACTGTGTCTTCTCATAAGACTTTCAGGATCCAGAGGTCCCTGGCCAAGAAACAAAAGCAGAACCGTCCCATTCCCCAGTGGATTCGAATGAAAACTGGTCATAAAATCAGATACAACTCCAAGAGAAAACACTGGGGAAGAACCAAGCTCAGTCTCTAAGGAGTCGCACATGTGATGACGCAGCACGTAATGTACCCAGGTCCTAGCACTCTACCATAGCCAGTTCAAATGCCAAGATTTGATCAATTGAACATGCTTTGCACAACTTCTGGTTTCTTTCTTTATTTGTATACTTCCACATTTAAAGAGGTTGGCTAATCAATATGTGAGACTTCTGGTTTGGGGAAATTAAAAAAAAAAACATGTATAGCCTGTAAAGATGTGAAGCTGATATACTTTGGCCTATAGGGACACTGTGAGCAGGAATCGACTCGACAACAGAGGATTTGGTGTTTAGGGTTTTTTCTGACTGTGTGTTTTAACAAATGTAGTCTCCAAATGATCATATTCCAAAATTTATGACTTAAACAGCTTTTTGTAGATCAGTTCATGTCTTTCAGCTTTAGTTTCCTAATAATGAAACACTGAGAAGAATGTTAGACTGTACGATCTAGCTCTAAATTTCTAGGAGCCACTCATGTGAATTGATGCCAGCAAATTCTGATTTAATTGAAATATATAAAGAGGCTTTTAAAAGTTCATGGAATTAAAAGATAATGGGCAACAAGTCAAGAAAAGTCAGCCCATCAAGAAAAACCCCCTTCTAAGACTGAAACTCACAGGGTACCCATAAGCAGTCTAGTATGCTTACTGGTGACCACCTGGGTCAACTTGTGAGAGGAAGTGGGGGAAATGCAGCAATGAAGATATGGGCTGAGTTTGGCCACGTTCCATTGATACCTGTTGACCTTGAGATGAGAGAGTGAAGAGGAAGGGCTGGCTGTTCTGAAATTTAGCAAGATGTATGAACTCCTCAGCCCAAGGACACTGATCTAGCCACTGGAAGCTAGAGCTGAAAAAGAAGTGGCCAGCTGGTCTGAAGTGCAGGGAAGCATGCATGAACTCCCAAACTTGCAGTTAGTACCCATTTGACCTAGCTTGGATGGCTAGCTGACCAAAACTGGACTAAATGAAGATAAAGATGCTTTATACTGTGATCAAGTGTATATTCCTACAATTTGATGAACTGGAGCTTTGCTTATGGATGCAGTTGCATCCAACCAAAATGAAAGGATTCTTCACATCGGGGATCATGTTTGTTTCCTCAGTGCACTGGGTTGATAGGGATGGGCAATTGAGACATTGGCTATAAAAAATGGGGGGCTATAAAGGCACAGAAGTCCTGGTGTGACGCTGTGGGTTAATGCACCAGACTGCAAAGCCGTTTGAACTACAAGGTTGGTGGTTCAAGCTCACCAGCTGCTCCTTGAAAACCCTATACAGGGTCGCTATGGGTCAGAGTAGACTCGATGGCACTTAAACAACAACATAAAGGCACAAGTTTTATCAGTGTGTTTAGTTTCAGAACAAGGAGGGTAAGGTAGAATTCCCACTGAAGCGTTTTCCTTTTTTCCAGATGGATCAAGTAAAAGGAGATAGGGGATAATGCTGATAGGATTTTAGGATTCAATTGTAAGTAACTGTTAGCAGGATTAATTGCGATTGACCACTATAATTGTAAAATATGTGTAACTAAAACTGGGGCATAGTTAATCTTTCATTTCAGGAACACAGGCTCCCAGGACCATCAAGAAGGCAGAGCATAAGAAGAACATGAGATCCTACCTAAGGGAGCAGCGATGCAGAAATGGTGGCAGATGTGATGGTATGGACAGGTAGAGCAGCTGCGGACTCTAAGCCCATGCACTGAGAAAGGCTGTGTGTCTGTGTGCAGGAGGCAGTCTTGCAAAATGTGCCCTTTGGACATTTAAATGAATATATATTTTTGTTTTGTATGTGTACATCAAATATTTTTACTTTTTTGATTTGTGAAAAATACGATGTAAAAGGAAAGCCATAGGGAGGAGCCAAGATGACTGTTGTTGCAGGGAGGGGAGTGTAATCACTGAGATGAAGCAAAACATATGATTGGTTGAGGTTAAAGCTGATGATTTTGTCTGTTAACCTTCACTCAATT
>NW_006408612.1:5782352-5786553 GCF_000296735.1 Chrysochloris asiatica
TTTTAAGAAATCTCCTAAGAGTTTCTAGATGAAGCATCTCACATCAGAATTTTACAAGTATACACGCACACATACACAACCTCCATCAGGCGTGCTTTGGTTGGATTAGGTCCAAATCCCACAGGATATCGTTTATGCAAGTTTATGCTATTTCCCTCAACTCTGCTATTGAAAAAATTTCATAATAAAGCTCTTTACTTCTTTTGCCCCAAAGTCCTGTATTTGTTAAAGCAATATTAGAGAAGAGAAATCACAGAAAAGCAGCCACCTCATTTCTCTATTGGGATGATAGCACCAGTAAACATTTATATTAAGCAATCAGCTAACATCTCCTATTTCCCTCCACCGGAAGTTTGGGATTCAGGCTAGTATTTCAGCTGCTGTGTTGTGACATATTACAGAGAAGAATGCAGGTCAAGTGCATGCAAGGTTTTATAGTTTCATTTCAAACTCAAACCTCCACGTTGCAATGTCCCTGTTTTGAAAAGTAGGTAGGAATACATTTGTCTGAACATTTTTTTCCCTGCCTATTGGCAGGACTCCTGGTGTGGCAATGTAGGATCAGCACTGGACTGCAAGCCACAAGGTTGACAGTTCAAACATACCAGCTGCTCTGTGGAAATCCTATACAAGGTATCAATGAGGCGGAACTGACTCGACAGCACTTAACAACAACAATGGCTGTTTAAAAAGATTACAAGGTATCTCACCTCTACAGAAAGTCTTAGCACAATTATTAATAGGTCTCACTCTCCAGCACATGTGGCTGTCAGTCAATCCTCTTCATTTTCAGAATTCTCCTAAAGCAATCAAAGTGCTTGTTAAATTCATTGTTTGGAGATTAGACATTGCCACTGTCTATCCCTGTGGTTCACACATGAAGGCAGCACCAGGACAATAGAAGAGATGCCAAGTCTGTTCACATGGGTGGGTGAGTCAGAAGCCCGCATGGACAGAGAGTGAGATCCAAATTGTGTCTTGTAGCCTTAAACAAGGCAGCTCCAATTTTAATTAGGTAATACAAACAAAAATCTGTACCCCCAAACACCATCAAATCAATGTTGGCAAGAAACTAGCAGAGAAGTCTCTGGCTGGTAAAACCTGTCATTCTGTGTCCTTATCAGAGAAGCAAGATGTTGACTAAAGGGCTTCTAGTGCTTCAACCTCAGAAGCAAAGACCCCTCCTCCCGCCACCAGCACTTACCTAAGCAAAGGCCAAGAAGCAGAAGGAGCAGCTTGGGCTCCATGGGACTTGGGTACTGCTGGACACTGGTAGCAGAGTGGTGGCCCGTGCGGCTCACTGGCACTCTTCGACTGGACACTCAGGGGGTGCCAGAGAGTCTGCTCAGTGGAGTTATTGTTTTACGACACCTGTTTGTGGCAGTGACAGCTGACTGGGCAGCCCTCGGCCCAAGGAGCCTCAGAGGCCTTACACTCTCTGTAGGTGTGCCTCGTTTTACAGTCGCTTTACCCTTGAAAAGTTGAGAGCGTGAACTGCATCATATTTTATGTGCAATATATGAGTCGTGTATTAACTTACAAAATTAAAATAAGGAAAGAATTCTTGGTGAACAACTCCCCCTCCTCCCTTTAATGCATCAGAATCTCATCTTTTTGGGTTGATTTGATTAGGGCCGTTTGGTCTGATCAGATAGTCAGCTGTTTGCAAAAGTTCACATTCTATAAAAAAAACTAAAAGTTTGTGACCCACTTCAAATGAATTTAAGAAGTGTGAGGGTGGTACTGAACTTGCTGTGTTTGATTGGATTTGGCTTTTTAACAAAGATAACTTCTTCCATAAACTGGTTTTACTTGCCCCTGCAGTGATTGTTCTAACCCCTGTGCCTGCGAACAGGCAATACTGGCCCAAGCAGGGCCATTAGCTGCAGCAAACTGCCCCACCTCCCATGTACTGTTATTCAAGCGAAACTCAGAGTAATTAATGGGAAGAAATGTCCCACCCAGTTCAGTCATGGCAGGCGTAGGGAAATTGAAAATGTGAGTGTACCAGAACGATAGGCAGAATATGAAATTTTACAGGGCGAAGACCTAGAATGGGAGGCTGGAGAAAGGTATATTGAGCCCTTTCAGAAGCCTGCTGCAGGAGAAGAATTATTGCCGGAACTGTGGAGAGGCAGTCTTTCCCTTCCTCCCTCCTTGCAACTAGATGGAGCCACGTGTCGAATTCTAGCCAATGAAATGTCAGGAGAAATTTTATGAGGCTCACAAAACCTCCCACCACAGCTCATCCTTGCTCTTCTATCCTTCCGTCTGATCGGACCCCTAAGTTAGCCTCAGAAACTACGTACTAAAAGTGGTTTTGCTTTAGACACCCTGAATCCTTCAATTACTTCATGAAGGTACCCCACGGACCTAGGTACCTACCCAGTACTACTTCATGAGTGAGAACAAAACATTTATTGTCTTATGCCCTGGAGATACTTCGGTTTATTTGTAAAGCAGCTGAAGTTCCCATAACTAATACAAAATTCAATCCATTGAACAGGGAGTCCTATGAGTAAAAATAAATCCTAAACAGCTAGCAGTACAGAAAGAGGCAAAAATATTGATACCGAAGGCTGAAAAGATTCAGGAGACCCATGTTATACAGCAGAGAATTATTTAATAAGATTGATTGCAATTATTTGGTGAGCAAAGTGTCTACCTCACTTGTAGCTCTAGGAGAAGAGATTGGAAACCCAAAGTTTCTGGTGTTTGGTTCTTAAGTGTTTTTCTTAGCAAGTCAGTAAAAGAAAGAGCCAAGCTCAGGCAAGAATTGGCTGTTTCAAGAGCAGAAGTGAGAAAGCTGTTTCAAGAACAAGTCCAGAAATTTGAAGTTTTCTTATGACCCCAAAGTTAATTGTTCTCTGGCATTCCATGGTATATTCAACGAAAAAAACGGAGACCTTCAACAAGATGGATGGGCTCAAACATAGCGACAATTAGCAGCATGGGAAAGACCAGATTCATTATGTTATACATACGATTGTATGAGTCAGAGGTGACTCAGTGGCCTCTAACAACCACAGAATGAACAGGATTTCCTGAAGGATTGGATTGGGGATGGAAGAGAGGGAGAAGCATTAATGTTTTGCAGGGTTTTGGCGTGTGCATTAGGAAAGACTTCGTGTTATTGTTGTTAAGTTCTGTCCAGTTGGTTCTGACTCATAGCGACCCTGTATAGGGTGTCCGAGGAGTGACTGATGGGTTTGAACCACTGACCTTACGGCTAGTAGTCCAGTGCTTATTCTACTATGCCACACCAGGACTCCAGGACTTAGGTACCAACAAATGAGTTTGGAATGAAGTAGGGGAAAATCAGTTCTCTTAGGAGCATGATGAGTTTAAGAGGTTTTTCTAGAAATCTGACTAGGCAGCAGGAGTTAGTTTATGGAGAGTTCTTGGCTACAGTAGATTGTGCTTAAGGATTCAAAGGAAGGACTGTATGCAGAGAAGAGAGCTAATATTAAAAAGATAGAAAGAAAAGGAGGAAGCAATAAAGAAGAGTGAGAAGCCAGATCAAGAACATGTACAAGAGAGGGCAAGTGATTCCCTGTATAAAATGCTCTAATTGGAGGTGGTAGATAAATACCAAAATAACCATGGAGGACAAAAAAGAGGAGAGGAAGTAGAGGAGAATGCTGCAAAAGGTAATAAAGAAATCAGTCGCTAGCTGGTGGTGAGGGACAGTAAGTACTCTAGGGTTTTTTTGTGTGTGTTTTGTTTTGTTTCCTTTTGTTTTAGGATGGTAGAAACAACAATAGGCTTGTGTGGTGATCATAATGAGCAAACAATAAAGAGCAAAAAATTGATTATGTAGTAGAGAGCTGGGAGAAAACACACATGGAAATGCTTTAAAATATGGTATTTACTAAGTATATTTTTCTATAACTTAAAAAATATGTTGTAAAATATGTTCCTAGTCAAAGAATGTGGCTCTATATCTTCATTTTAAACAGCTTGGAATATTCTATTTTTTAATTCTACCATAATTTATTTCTTATTGGACATTAGGTTTATTTGTTTATATTTTTGCTATTATAAACAATCCTATAGTGAGCACTCTTATATTTATAAATCTGCCCAATTTTCTGATGGTTACCTTAGGTTATACTCCTAAAAGTGGAATTTCTAGGTCAAAGAAGAAAAGCATTTAAAATATCTTTTTATTGTTATTATAGTTTTTAGGTGCTGTAGAATT
>NW_006408612.1:5787558-5790030 GCF_000296735.1 Chrysochloris asiatica
CTACCAGCCATTCCATGGGAGAAAGATGAGGCTTTCTGCTCCCGTAAAGATTTACAGCCTTGGAAACCCTGTGCAGGGTCACTATGAGTCGGAACTGACTCCACACTACTTAACAACAACAAAGTCCTTTAGGCCTGCTTTTACCACAATTTGATTTTTCTGTTCTATCACAGTTGTGTACTGTTACACTTATTTGTGTGATTGTCTGATTACCGTCTGTCTCCCCCACTAGATTGCAAACCAGTGAGTGCAGAGACTGTGTTTTGCTCACTATTCTATTCCCAGCATTTGGGGAACTCAATAATTAATAACTGTTTATGTAGACATGAATGAATGAATGAATGAAGAGTTTAATTTTATGGAGAGAAGATCACATTATATAATGCCATTTAGAGGTAAAATGAAATGTGATTAGAAATTATGCCCAGTGCCTTGCAGGGCCCAAAGTGTTTGTAATTAATGAATTAAAGAATGCATGAGTGGAATGTGTCACTGAAAATCCACTTGGTTGTATAGCTTAATAAATGGAATCATCATGGACTTCCTTGGAGAAAACACTCGACCTGTGTCTACATTTTGGTGTTTTTAGTCCCGAGGCTTCTTAACCCAACCCTCCTGTTTCTAGTAGGATATACTCAGCTCCTTGCCAGCAGGTGGCAACAGACGGTTACTCAAGATATGGCGAAGCGCCTAAGTCCCTACCTGGGCTAAGATAACTTTTACACTCTAAGGAAGATGACCAGCCAGCTAGCCTGAGTGGCAAGAGAGAACTCGCTGCTCAGGGTCATTCCCAGGGAGCCCTCAGAACTGTGGTCCCCCCTTAGGACTGTGAGGAAGCAGGGGTCCGCTCTCAGCCCCTGAGACAGTCCAGTTCTGCGTTTCCATGAGCGGTCCAAGGAGGAGCTCCACACCAGACAGCTCAGGAAGCAAATGAAAGTTGTTTAAAAATTCAGACTTCTTCAGGCTGTGAGATTTTTATCCAGGCCACACCAACTGATCTGCCTCTCTGGTCTCATTCTGTCTGAAACGGCCATTTCTTTTTATTCTGCCTTTTCAGCCAAGCTCAGCAGCAAGCAGTTCAAGCTGATAGTTTTGCAGTGATTATTGTATGTGGAATCACTGGATTTCATAAATGCTTCTTATTACATACAAAAAGGGCTCTTACCCGATGTGGAAGCTGTTAGTTCTGGTGGGGAGGGGGTCTCTCTTTTGGCCCCCCTACAGCTAAGTGGAAGGAAGGAAATCCTTTGCTGAGACCCTGTTGTTACTCAGTAATGCTCACAGTAACTGAGTGAGGTGATTACCATGCCCTGTGTCCAGGCCCTCTATGGCTTAAGCAACAGAGTTGACCAGGATATGAACCTGGCATTTCTGATTCCAAATTTATAGTTCTCCTTCCACCAAAGTCATGGTTCAAAATGTGCTCCAAGAAATGAGGCGCCACGAGAGTGTGGAAGGAGGATGGCTGGCCTAATGATGCTGCTGGTCTCCATCGTCTCTTCACCTACAGCTCTACTTATTTTTAAGTAATAGATGTTATTTCTTAGAGTCATTTTAGATTTACAGGAAAACATAAAGAAAGCCCACAGAGTTTGTGTCTACCCCCTCTTCTCTTGCATTTCTCCTGTTATTAACTTCTTGTGTTCCTATGTTCTCCTGTTATTAACTTCATCAGTTATAACATTTGTTATAACTGATGAATGGATTACAGTTTATGGTAGTGTTTACTCCTTGTGCTGTACAGTTCTATGGGTTTTAACAAATGTGTGATGTTATGTCTCCATTATAATTGATTTAAGAAAAGATTCCTTAAATTAAAAATTTTTTTAGAGAATCCTCTTATGGACTATATTCTCTCTGGGGTACATTCTGACATAGCTGACTCATGATAGAAGTTAAGTGTGTACTGAGACTGTAAAACAATGCAAAGTTAGCAGAAATGAAGCTAGGCCTTGGTCACTGCAACTGCAGAGTCTAATCCATTGATTAATTCAGAAAATGCTTTGACAGCAACATTCTAAGGGCCATTTCTCAGGTTCTCTGGGACAGAGGTAAGCTAGGAAAAATGAGAACGATGCAAATTCTAATGCGTTCAATTCTGAACTTTTCTCTATATGCTGAGTCTAGGTAATAGCAATCCAAAGGGAAACTAACAAAACTTGGGAGACTAAGTAGAGTGATGAGTGAAGAACTGAGACAGAGTAAAGAAATCGAGAGAGAAAAACTAGGTATCTGGAGAGTTTAGGGAAGTAGAGAGGCCAGAGAGAGAATTAGAGAGTGAGAGAGAAGGCTAAGCATTATTATTATTTTGCTAAGTCTGAATTTACAAGAACATTGATTTTACATTCATTGTTTCATTGCAATGATAACAATCTCCTCTGTGCATCATCATTCAACAGTATTTACTTCCATTACCTCTGTTTTGTTGTTGTTGTTTTTTATTTACACAAAAATACTCAGGAATATATAATC